>NC_139027.1:16494450-17092573 GCF_964662115.1 Mustela nivalis
TCACTCTGTGTAAAGGTCAGCCCTAACATGCCAACCTTTTAAAATTTCATTTGAAGGACTCTGTTTAAAATACCATGCTACAAATTTGCTAAAAAAACATTCACTCTGGGAAAACCTTTCATATAGCCACAGAAGACAGAGTTACCACAATAGAGTGCAAAACTAAATAAAAACAATATAAATGCTCTAATTTCCAGGGAAACAAATGAGGAAGCACACAAAATTTTTAAATATCCAAGGGAACACTTTGCTGGAAGAGAAACAAGCAAATAACAAACAAACAAAACCCCACTAGTCCTAGAATCAGAAAACTAGGTTTCCAGTTCCAGTTTGCTATTTGCTGGCTTTGTGACATTCAGCAAGTTAAGACATTTAACCTTTCTCTAATATGGAGTAATACTTGGCTTACATACTTGCTGTAAATGAGTGTGAAAAAAATAAGATATTATGAGTGAGATATTCTCTGAAATCATTAATCACTCCACAAATATTTGGATTATTTTGAGACCTTCAGATAGGCAGCTATATGTTATCTTAATGATTATCAAATTTACAACCAGATATTGTCTGCCATTTTGAAATAAAACAAATTTGTTCTTGAGTAGGGTCCTAAGGGATCAGCCCAAACTGGTTGCCTAGGAGAAGAGCCATTTAACTAAAGGTTACATAAAATTGAAAACCACAATCAGACATTAAAAATAGAATTTTAAAAGGTGATCTAGTCAGTGAACCAACAAATTGATTGGACACCTACTATGTCTAGGTGTTCTCTAAGACTAAAGGAGAAACAGAGTTGAAAATAATTAGTATCCCAAACCCAAAAAGATTAGAATGTAGCCATGTGCTACTAAAAAATAAAATATCGTCATTGCACATGAAGAACAGAGAGACCTGGATAAATAATGCTGAGTGATTTCAGAGTGAGAAGAGATCCCTATTGGATATAATGGTCAGGGAAACATTATGGAGAACGGAATAGTAAATTGAAGAGAAAAAGGTGTCTCAGCAAAAATTTTCAGTCTATATAAGGGATCAGACATTTAAACATCTTGAATGGAATAGAGGTTGAAAGGGATGAGGGTAAGGAACAAGAGAATGAGAGAAAGATACTTTGTTTCAATCCAGGGTATCACCATTTTAAGTATGCCTCTATCCTTGAGCTTATTTTCTCCATCAGTTTGGACCCTCACGTCAGACTGAAACAAAAGGCATATTAGCAAATTAGACCTCAGAGAAGCCTTAGGTAGGGATAATTATCTTCTGCTCCGTTCATCCTAAACAGGAAAAGATAAGAAGGTTAACACTAAACCTACTTTTTTGGGGGTATCACAGACAGGTGGCCAGCATTCCACCGTTAATAGACAAATGAACCCATCTATTCCTGTTAGTCTCCTTAATGATAAAATTCATGCCTGTATAAAAATTTTTACAATATACATATACATATACATATACATTTATAGACAAACAAATATATATTCAAATATATGTATGTACGTATAGGACTACATTAGCATTGGTTGGAAACATTAAAAAGAAAAAAACTTTATGAGAGATGAAACCTTAGAAAAATCAGAATGGAATTTAGAGTTGCAAAATGGATGCTCTTTTAGAAATCTGAACAGAAGAAAATGATCAGACTGAAATTAGTTGAATTGGAACAATGCTTTCTAAAAAGTGACCTATCCAGAGATGGGAAGATCGTACCCCTTCAAGAAGAGACAATCAGCTTTTGTGTGCTGTGTCACTGTAAAAGCCGCTTCCAGCAGAGAGGAGCACAGCCCAGCACTTCCTTTTGAGAGGAGATGGTAAGATGACAGAACGATGAACTTTAATGGGCTATCAGATATTTTTAAATAGCATTTTCCATTTTAAATGTGGATCCAAATCTAATGCTTATAGAATGAGGGCTAAAAGCTTCAGTTCAAACCAGCAAGGCCATCACCAGTATCCGCACCGAAAGCTCTCTGACAAGAATACACTTGATTTCCAACCAGCAAGAGACTAGTTATTCCATTTAGGGAAATGACATCTTGATGACCTAAAATTACCCTTGCAGTTTCTGCAGACTGTAGTTTCGGCAATCTATCTATTCCAGGTTGCACAGAAAAGCATTGCTAAGGCTTTTAAAGAACTCTCTCCAGGGGGATCATGCTTTCCCTGGCTCCTTAGCCAAAGATGGTATAAATACCTGTCAACATAGTGCTTACTGGTCACCAAAGCTGATAATTCATTCATTTCGGAACATTAATGAATGCTTATTATGTGCCAGGCTCTGTGCTAGATGCTAGTGATACAAAAATTAAAGCCATTGTACCTACCCTCAAGATCTTAATGCCGTGTGGGGAAGAGAATCAAGTGAAAAATTATCAGAATGTAAGAGAGATGGCATGCTGACTGAATTTCCAAAAGGGCTATTAACTTTTGCCATCTCCACTCCACCCTACTCCATTCACTTCCTAATACTGCAATCTGGCCCTCACCCTTTCCTGAGACTGATCTCCCCAAGGTCACCAGGACTATCCAACCTTCCAATCTGATGGCCAGTTCCATCATTATTGTACCCATTTTCCAATAGCATTTGTCACTTTTTGTTACCCACTTATTTTCCAAACTCTTGGTCTTCTAGGACCATGCAATACCCTGATTTTTCTCCTTACAACCTTGCAAATTTCTTCTAAGTTTTCTTGACTTGTCTTTTCTGTTGTTTGGTCCTTAAATGTTAGCAATACAAAGAATTGTACTCAGTTTCCTCTGCATGTATTTTCCTTATATAATTTCATTTCTCAGGCTCCCAAACAAAACAAAACCTCCAAATCTCTTCCATATATAATCCATTGTCAATTTTGTTCATTAGATTCTGGAAATGCTTCCAAGTTTCTATTCAAGATGGTAAACAGAGCCAGTATATTTGACTGCACCATGCTAAATTTTCATTTATATTTACAATGTCATATAAAAATATGCGTATTTTAGAAAACGATATCAGTGTGACCAAACAGGGAAGGATGCCATTCACATATTCACATATTCAATATTGTGAGAACATTTCCAAGATACAATATAGGTTTGGATTACTAGAAATAAAAATTATTTTCCAGCCTCAGATTCAATACATGGAAGGCAATCCTCCAGTTCTCTGAAACACAGGGACAGGGATCAGAGGAATGGGGAAGACCTGGGGAATCAATAAGGGAGCCCGAATCTTGCAATGTGAATGACTTCTGTATGGACATCAGGAAAATCCTTGAGGTCACCAGGCTCACACTATGCCTTCACAGAGCTCTGACCAGAGGCAGTCACAATCACAAAACCCCCAAATAAAACAGAGACATTTCTTCAGAAAACCACTGAAGATGACTGTGCTGCTCTGTGCTATTTTCTGCACTTCTATTTTGCCAGATAAGGATACCAGTTGTAAATGAGGAGTAAGAAGGGAGTTCTAACTATAGAAATTTGTTCCATGAGAAAGTTTTACTCTTCTGACATAAATTTAGTTCTCTGTGTTTGGGGCTGTTATCATTTGTGTTTGATGTAGCAACTCAACCTTTGTAGGTGCCTGGTCCTTGTTTACTAGGTGGTGCAGATGTTCAAGTTGTGAGGTAGTTGCAAGGCCTCCTCCTTATCTGGCATAACTCCAGAGAAGGCTCTGTGCATTTTTGTATTTCCAAAAATTGAAACTTTCCTCAACTGCCCCTATCCTCCTTCTCGAGGCCTGCTGCTGGCCCTAATGGTACTCCTATCTGACTGGCATATCTTTGTCCTTCCAACTGGAAAGAGAAATATATGGTACCAAATCTTGCTGCTATTTGCAAAATAGTTGGATTTTACTCCCGCATGATAGTTGTGATACACTGAAGTTAGCTGGTCTATCCCTTCTTCTATCTAATGGATGTGGTTTTGCTTATTAACAAATCCTCTTCAGTAATGCCCCTACTTTAAAATAGCATGTGCCCCATGCCATGTATACTGAGGACCTATGATACATGGATACAAATTATTATTACAAGGATTTTCTGTGACAAGCCACCTCAATATCTTAATAGGTTCAAATAGCAAGCACTTAGGTTTCTTACTTTTCTAGATAGGCTATGACATTGCTGGGATAGAATGGGCTTGGCAGCAGGTCAGATTTAGTTTATGCCAAACATCTCTTTCAGGGATAGCAGATATCTGAACCATATGCTTCCCATGGTGGATCACAAGACCGTAGGATGGTGAGCCAGAGCAGAAAACAATTCTTAAGGCCAACGTTGTAACTACTGAATACATTGCACTAACCACAAGCCCTAGGCTGAGATGGATGGTACCTCAAGTGAATTAGAATAAAGGTGACAGGAAAGGGTGGATAATGACAGTAGGTGGGATGAAACTCTAACATTATAAATAAGTTTAGGAATATAATTTATACACTTACATACGAATTGTGGTTGGTCATGAGTGATTAGTTTACTTATTGGTCCAAAATTTTCCCTCACTCCTACTTATAAGATTATACATTAATAACCCTTTGTAATATGATTCTAGTTATTGGATATTGGGTTTCTTGGTCCAGCCTTCAATTTGATGCTGTCAACATGACATTGTATACACTGTTCATTTTCTTATCTATGCTGATATAAACTTATTTGTGTTTGTGTGCATATGCACATAGACATATACACATACAGATATATACATATGTATATTTATATACACTCATGCATAAATATGCACATATGTATATATGTTCATATAAATGCAAATTTGGGAGGGAAGATAATTAAATTAAATGCATAGGACTCAAATTGTCATTCTTAACTAGAAGAATCATCTGTGTGGTTTTTCTGTATTTGTTTAAGTATGTTTCTCCCAAAGGAACCATGTATCATCTTTTTATCCTAAGCATATAATATGGTTTCTAGAATCATCATATGTGCTCAATAAATGTTCAAAGTATTAATCCATCACATTATTTGCTTCTTCTCTTTCCAAATTTTTGGATGATAAAACGTAAATCTTTTACTACAATCCTGTGTCTCTTAATCTCCATCCATTCTCTGATTCAGCAGTTTGAACCTGCCTTGCTCTACACATATGTTCTTTGATGTCTTCTTTGAGCTGCGGTGAAAGATGGACCTAATAACTCAGGGGTAAATGAACCATTATCTGTTAACGAGGCGGAAGACTTTCTGTGAGTTTGTATCAGATATGGTGCACAGGGAAAGTTAAAATCAGCAGACAATGATTCTGACTTTTCTGTCACTGTGGGACATTTTAAAGCCATTTCACCTTTCTAACCCACAGTTTTTCCCCAAAAAATGGAAATAACTTTTTATAAAGCTGCCCTTCCTTCTGACATTACCCTTCTACATCAAAGGAAATGATGTTTGAGAATATGCTTTGACAAATAAAAAGTATTACATAAATATGCTCTATAATTATTTTTTAATGGAATTAAGCCTTGATTATTCAGGGTAATTATTGTAGATGACACTATGGAAACATTTCTTCTTCCCCTTCCCACATCTTTGACTTAATACTACACATTAGGCAACTCCTGTTTGTTTGTTTTTACCAAAAATTCTTCCAGACATCTATGTTGTTCTAATTTCTCCTATATCTTTTTTACTTATGACCTGTCACTTGTTATTTCTGTCAGACTTTTTTCCCCTGCATTTATTAGAACAGATATGTACTAAATGCAAGGACTATTGTTTAGAAAGTAAAATGACTGTGTCTCTCAGGACAAGGAAAGAGGAACAGAAGGAAATGTATGGAGAAGCTATTTTTAGTTTGACATACCTTGATGAAATGGCTTTAAACTCAGTATATGATTGCAGAATAAGTACAGCTCCTCAAGATAGAAAATGTTCCCCATCTTATCTCACCTACCACATGGATCAAGGAATCTAGAATGGGGACAGGCAAAGAGGGAAAGGGATCAGCAGCTATAAAAGGACATTTGTTCAGGAGTGATATTTCAGAATTTGTCATCCTCATTCAACCTTCAGGGTGACTGCTGATGCATTTTGACAGGGAAGAGAATTTACCTTGATTAAAAATATTTCTTTATGTAGGGAGGTTTGGGGGAGCAGTACAGAGGGAAAGACCAATATCCAGGACTTCTACATAGTGGAATCCTGGGCTGATATCCCACCCAACTCCACTAAATACAGAGCATTTCTTTCAATTCCAACCATATTCTAGGACTAGGAAAAAAAAAATCACTTCAAATACTAAACTCCACACTGAGGAGCCAATTTCTCATAACAAGAGTTAATAATGAGTCTTCTTGAAATCCCTTTTCCAATCAAAGGACAGGGATTGTCAGAACAGATATCACTGTATTAAGGCCAGACTAAAAGCCTGGTCATGACTTGTATGCTATGGATAAAACCATTAATAAAAGCAGTTCTAAGATATTTCTCTGAAAGGTTTCAGAAAGAACACTAATTAACTCAGGCAGAGAATCTTCCAAAGATGTATTCCTTCTGTTGAAGAATATCCTGTATTGGCATTTTTGTGAATCATTCTTGACATTTTGCCAGTTCTGCTGTCAACTTTCAAGGGATACAGAAATAGTCAGTGGATTTTTAAAAGCAAAATCTCTAAACCAAAGTCTGATCACAAAACTACTGGTTAGTTTAAAACCAAAACAAAATACAGACATGATCATTAAAAACCAAAATTTCTAGGAAAGCTCTTGAGATGGAATTGCTTCATCTAGTATATATAGTAGGGCCAACTTGGATTAAATTAAAGTGTTTCTTAGGTTGTAGGGCTAAAAGTATTTTGAGTTATTGAGTGGTGTGTGTGCACGAGTGAGTAAACACTCATGCATATGTATACATGTTCTGTCAATAAATGTTGATCCAACACCTACTATGTGTCACTCACTACTAATAAGAAAGCTAAGATTCTATCTTATAAAATACTAATAATTGTTCTAAAAATATTTCTAAATATTTTATGCTTTTAATAATTGACTTTTTAATAGGCTATTTTTATAGCAGTTTTAGGTTCACGGAAAAATTGAACAGAAGGTACACAGATTTCCTATATACTCTCTACTCAGACACATGCATAGCCTCCCCATTATCAACACCCCCACCAGAGTGGTATATTTGTTACAACTGATGAACTTACCTTGACATTATTATCCCCCAGAGATAACTGACTGAGCCACACAGGAGCCCTTATCGAGTGTTTCTTTTGAAAACATTTTTCCTCCATCAACGGCTTCTCATTTCATTTTCTTGATCTTTTTTTAAACATAAAGTGGTATATGCAAGATCAAAAATTTGTAAAAAGTAGAATGTCAACTATCAAAGTGGAAGTGAAATGTCTATTCACTAGTCCTGAACTGCTCCAGCCCATCCACCACTTCATGTAAATACTCTATCTATGGAGAATTATTAAAAGAGAATTACTCTTTTGTCATGATTGTCACCCAAAATTTGCTAATCACTTTCAAAACTGACATAACACAAGTAACATCTCACACTTGTCACCCTTCTTTTCATTCACATGGTTTCCTATACTATTCTGGAAAATAGTATTTCTGTGCTCCATACTCTATCCTCCAAAATGACTCAGAAAGAAGATACAAAATTATTTTAGTTTTTGTTTTTAAAATGACATCCATAAGTGAATGTAATGGAGACACAAGTTTTTGGATTATAGGAATATTAATTAAGAGAGACAAGATTTTACTAAAAAGATAAGCATAGTGGAGAACATGGTATATTTCTTTGTAGCTTGGAGAGTAGGGTCCTTAAGAAGCTATTACATAAACCATGGATAGAAAATTTTGTCATTAAGATAGATCCTTGCTCAGCCAATGACAGATAGACTAGAGAATCAGTTATAGGGGCCTAGTGTCTTAGACCAAAATCTCAACTTCTGATTCCACATTTGTTTTTCTAAAACAAACAAAATCAGCCCAATACTCACCTGCCGTGGGTTACAAAACACGGTCCTGAATTTATAAGCAAGAGCAGGATGTTTCTTTTAAATATGCTTGTATAACATATGGAATCCTCATAAGGCAGAGCCCACATGAAGAAATGCTAATAATGATGATACCCACCAAACCTCCATAATGGCTGTGGAGTCCAGCCATTCCCTGAGCATAATTGCCTTCTATGGGAACTGAATCACAGTCTGTCAGGGGAGCCCTGACATTTCCCTTGTTATCTCATAATGCTAGCAGTTATGGAAGGGGACAGGGACATAGGTAGGTGTGGGGGATCCTCTGCCCATCTCCTCTGCTTAGTCACTCAACTCTGTGGCCATCCACATAAATTGTCACAGACCATTGTGAGAGAAAAATGGTTCTTGGGCAGAGTCTGTCAGCAGAAGGTTTGGCTGAGGGAGAGAGAGATAAAGAGTCTTCTCTTCCGGCATCGTATTTCTTCCTCTGCCTCAGTAATAGCAAGAAGAATACTGAAAATGACTGGCTGAGTAAATTGTTTTTGGAATAAATGTGTTCTCTCCCACAGCTCTTCTCCTCCGCCTTTTTGTTCTCTGGCTTGATCTCTCCCTCCTTGCCTCCTCCCATCCCTCTCCTAGCATGGACACCTCTCTTCTCTCTTTCAGGTAATATATATCTACTGACAAAGCTCTGGAAAAGAATATATATGTGTAATTTTTCTGCTAACATGCCAGTAGGTAGCATCAAGCTGTCTAAGTCATGAAATAGATAAAGCCAAGATCAGAAACAATGTTCATCTTCAGATTCACACATCCTAGCCAGCATGCAGGGATCACTTTCCTGCCACTGACCAGAGAGCTTGGCCTATTTCCTGAGGCTTTTCCACAAATATTAGTTTGAAGCCCCTTGGCTGTTAAAATATGATCCCATGCTGAAGAGATAGTTCAACTTTCAGGGTAGGTACATTTCACAGAATAAAGTTGTTAGCTTTGTTGCCACAGTGTGCTTTGTGCAGCCAAGCCATCTCCAGATTCTCACTTCTGGCCTGGGTTCTACTCAGGGAAAGCTTTCTCTGGATCTCTTTGAGTACCTTTGTAATCAGGCACACAGATCCCATAATCCAACCTTCTATGAAGCTAGTTCTCTCCAATTGTGGCTGAAATTAGTACTGAGACACATCTTTATCTGGAAGCTACTGTTATAAATTTCTTTTTCACCAGGGGAAAAAAAAATACAACTTAAAAAGTACAGTATCTGCCAAATGAATGAACAGAGTAGTCTGTACTACTTTCTGACACCAACAACAAATTCTTCAACTCTTCAGACACCAGCTAGGTTTCCTACAATTCAATTCAATTCTGATGTTACACACCTGGAGTCAGCATCAGATTCCTCAAGTTAAAGGGGCTCAATCCCATGGGAGTCCCCAACTGAAGATGCCAGTTATAAGTCCCAGGTGTTCTTCCCCGTTCTTCTGACTGGCCAGTTACAAGTTCAAGGAAGGGTTCCCAAATACTCTCCTCAGGTTTGATGATTTGAGAGAACAATTCACAAAACTCAGAAAAGCACTTTACTTAATATTATTGTTTATTATAAATAAGATAATTCCATATATAACAGTAAAATGGAAAAGATATACAGGGCATGCTATGGGGAGGCAGGTGACCAGAGCTTCCATGAACCATCCTCTCAGTACCTCAATGTGTTCACCAACCCAGAAACTCTCAGAACTCTGTCCTTTAGGAATTTTAATAGAGGTTTCGTTATGCAGGCATGACTGAGGAAATTATGGTCTATTGGTGATTGAATTTAACCTCTAGCCCCTCTCCCCACCTAGGGGTTTGGGGGTGGGCTGAAGTTTCCTCTAATTATGCCTTTGTCTTTCTGGTGACCAGAGCTCATCCTAAAGCTATATAAGGGTCCCAGCTACCAGTCGTCCCATGCTAATGGGACAAAAGACACTCTCACTATTCCAGATTTTCTAAGGTTTCAGGAGATGTGTACCAGAAATCAGATCTAGGGACAAAGATGACCAAATATATATTTCTTATTATGTCACAAGAAATACCTAGTTTATAAAGCAGGGTGTATGCCAAATTAATGAACACAAAAACACAATGACAGAGGATGGTATCTCACGTGTCCCCATTGCCTCTCCACCCACATATGCAATTATTCCTTAACGGACAGCCTCACCTGCCAATGAACTCAAGACCTCAGGACCTACCGCATGTAAGTTCTAGTTTTTAGGGAATTATCTCCAACCTCATTGTCCAGTATGATTAAAAGAGTTTGAACTTGATTTTCTATGGTATTCTGCAGGCTTCTATTACCTAAAGCTCTACTTACATATGTCTGTATGATTCGTTACCCCAGTTAAATCACAAGCTAACTGAGGCACAGTCTTTATGCAAACTTTTTCTCCTCCTATCCCCAGTGTGAAGGACAGTACATTTTTAGGCATAAAAAAGAAAAAAAAAACCCTTCAACAATCAATTGATAGGTTTATGAAATGATCATTACTTGGAATAATAATGGTAAGCATGATAAAATAATCTTCTTTAAAGGACATTGATAACTTGCCAGGAATTTTAATAGACACTATACATTTAACAATTAATTTATACAAAACACCTATGAAAGAGAAATAACATTTTCTACATAGAAGGAAACAGAAGTTTAGAGGAAATAAAGAAATTGTCTCAGGACCATGAATATAAGAGATTAAAAAAATATATTCTTGCCTACTAATCTCCAGAGTACTGGTCAAAGTGGGATTTTGAAGATATCATTAATAAGATTTTTCAATGATCAGTAGGGAAGATTGAATTTTCCCAACAAAACTGAGCTATCCTTTCAAAACTGGAGGGAAAGACGAACCATGAGAGACATGGACTCTGAGAAAGAAACTGAGGGTTTGAGAGGGGAGGGGCGAGGGGTTGGGATGAGCCTGGTGGTGGGTGCTTGACTTATTTCTCTCAGCATAATCTCCTCCAGTCCCATCCATGTTGATATAAAAATTGGGTATTCATCCTTTCTGATGGAGGCATAATTCTATATAGTATATATGGACCATATCTTCTTTATCCATTTGTCCATTGAAGGGTATCTTGGTTCTTTCCACAGTTAGTGACTGTGGCCATTGTTGCTATGAACATTGGGGTACAGATGGCCCTTCTTGTCACTACATCTGTATCTTTGGGATAAATGCACAGTAGTGCAATTGCAGGGTCACAGGGACTCTATTTTTTAATTTCTTAAGGAATCTCCACACTCTTTTCCCAAGAGGCTGCCCTAACTTACTTTCCCACCAATAAGAGGGTTCCCCTTTCTCCACATCCTCTCCAACATTTGTTATTTACTGTCTTGTTGCTTTTGGCCAAAAGTACCAAAAGCTTGCTGGGCTTTTTGGTGGTATCTCAATGTGGTTTTGATTTGAATCTCTCTGATGGCTAATGATGATGAACACTTTTTCTTGTGTCCATTATCTATTTGTATGTCTTCTTTGGAGAAGTGTCTCTTCATGTTTTCTGCCCATTTTTTGACATGATGATCTGTCTTGTGTGTGTTAAGTTTGAGGAGTTCTTTTTTTTTTTTTTTAAGATTTTATTTATTTGACAGAGAGATCACAAGTAGACAACAGAGGCGGGCAGAGAGAGCAGGGGAAGCAGGCTCCCTACTGAGCAGAGAGCCTTAATGAGGGGCTTGATCCCAGGACTCTGAGGTCATGACCTGAGCTGAAGGCAGAGGCTTAGCCCACTGAGCCACCCAGGTGCTCCTGAGGAGTTCTTTATAGATCTTGGATATCAGCCCTTTGTCTGTACTGTCATTTGCAAATATCTTCTCCCATTCTGTGGGTTGCCTCTTTGTTTTGTTGACTGTTTCCTTTGCTGTGCAGAAGCTTTTGATCTTTATGAAGTCCCAAAAATTCATTTTCACTTTTGTTTCCTTTGCCTTTGGAGATATATCTTGAAAGAAGTTGCTGTGGCTGATATCAAAGAGGTTACTGCCTATGTTCTCCTCTAGGATTCTGATGGATTCCTGTCTCACATTGAGGTCTTTTATCCATTTCGAGTTTATCTTTGTGTACAGTGTAAGAGAATGGTTGAGTTTCATTCTTCTACATATAGCTATCCAGTTTTCCCAGCACCAATTATTGAAGATACTGTCTTTTTTCCACTGTCTATTTTTTCCTGCTTTGTTGAAGATAATTTGACCATAGAGTTGAGGGTCCATATCTTGGCTCTCTACTCTGTTCCACTGGTCTATGTGTCTGTTTTCATGCCAGTATCATGCTGTTTTGGTGATCACAGCTTTGTAGTAAAGCTTGAAATCAGGTAATGTGATGCCATCAGTTTTATTTTTGTTTTTCAACATCTCCTTAGCAATTTAAGGTCTCTTCTGATTCCATACAAATTTTGGGATTATTTGCTCCAGCTCTTTGAAAAATACCGGTGGAATTTTGATCAGAATGGCATTAAAAGTATAGATTGCTCTAGGCAGTACAGACATTTTAACAATGTTTATTCTTCCGATCCAAGAGCATAGAATGGTCTTCTATCTTTTTGTGTCTTCTTCAATTTCTAGGTTGCTTAACTTATTGGCATATAACTGTTGATAATTTCTGATGATTGTTTCTATTTTCTTGGTGTTAGCCATGATCTCTCCCTTTTCATTTATAATTTTATTAATTTGGGTCCTCTTTCTTTTCTTTTGGATTAGTTTGGCCAATGGTTTATCAATCTTATTGATTCTTTCAAAAAAACAACAAATTAAGCCAAGCCCACACACAAGAAGGGAAATAATCAAGATTAGAGCAGAGATCAATGAGATAGAAACTAGAGATACAGTAGAACACAATAGCAAATTTAGAAATTATTTTTTTGAAAGAATTGATAAAGCAATTTTTTAAAAAAGAATTTGGATTAAGAATTTTCTCGGAGAAAACCAAGTGAATAAACATTTGCATTATAGGGTCCTAGAAGAAAAGGGAGATAAAGGTGTAGAAAATTTATTTGAAGAAATAGTAACTGAAAACTTTCCTAATCTAGGGAGGGAAGTAGACATCCAAGTTCTAGATGCATAGAAAGTTCCAAACAAGATGAACCCATACCATGGCATATAATAATTAAAATGTCAAGAAGAAAATCTTAAAGGCAACAAGAGAGTAACCTACAAAGGTAAAATTATAAGGTTATAATCTGATTTTTTCACCAGAAACTTTGCAAGCCAGATAGGAGAGGCATGATATATTCAAAGTGCTGAAAGGGAAAAAATTTACAACTAAGAATACCCTAACTGGAAAAGTTATAATTCAGATTTGAAGAAGAGATAAAGATTTTCTGAGACAAATAAAAGATAAAGGAGTTTATCACTGCTAAACCAACTTATAAGAAATGTTAAAGAAACTACTTTAAATGGAAAAAAATGGTCATAATTAGACATATGAAAAATATAAATGAAAAGATGCAAAATATAATAACATACAAAAATGTGGAAAAGAGAGTAAAAAAGGAGGAGAAGAGGAAAAAGAAAAGGAAAGAATCTATTTTTGTTTTTCTGGGTTCTTTGAAGAACATGTTTGAACTTAAATGTTGTTAAATTAATATGTACAGTTATTTACTAAAGATGTTATATATGAAACTCATGGTAACCACAAATCCAAAACCTATGATAGATACACAAAAAATAAAAAGAAAGCCAAACAAAACACTATATTCATTGACCACAAAGAAAGAGAGCAAGGGAAAAAAGGGAAAAAAAAGGATATCTGCAAAAATAACCAGAAAACAATTTTTTTTAATGTAGATAAGTACATACCTATCAATAATAACTTAAATCCAAATGGTCTAAATGCTCCAATCAAAAGGCATAGAGTGGTGGAATGAATTTAAAAAAAAAAAGAAAGAAAGAAAGAAAGACAAACCCATCTATGTGCTGCCCACAAGAGACTCATCACAGACCTAAAGATGCATACAGACTGAAAGTGAAAAGATAAGAAAACATTCATCATGCAGATGGAAGTAAAAATTTAAAAAGCCAGGGCAGACTACTTCTATCAGATGAAATAGAATTTTTTTTTTTTTTTAAGTAAGGGAGAACAACATAGGCATAGGGAGAGGAAGAAGCAGGATCCCCACTAAGCCGGGATCCCCAACACGCGGCTTGATCTGAGATCCCTGAGATCATGACCTGAGCCGAAGGCAGTCACTTAACCAACTGAGCCACCCAGGTACCCCCAAAATAGACTTTAAAGCAGACTGTAACAGGAGACAAAGAAGAGCATTACATAATGGTAAAAGGATCAATCCAATAAGAGGAAATAACAATTATAAATAGTTATACATCCAACACTGGAGTACCTAATATATAAATCAAATATTAACAAATTATAAAGTGAGAAATTGATGGCAATACAATAATAGTAGGGGATTTTAACACTCCACTTACATTAATGGATAGATCATCCAGACAGAAAATCAATAAGCAAGCAGTGTCTTTGAATAACACATTGGACAAGATGAACATAGCAGATATATACAAAACATGCCATCCAAAACCAACAGAATGCACATTCTTCTCAAATGCATGTGGAAGATTCTCCAGAATAGATCACACAGTAGGCCATAAAACAACCCTCAATAAATTTAAGAAGACTGAAATCATATCATGCATCTTTTCAAACTGCAAGAGTATGAAACTAAAAATAAATCACATCCCTATGACCCCGCAATTGCACTCATGGGTATTTACCCCAAAGATACAGATGTCGTGAAAAGAAGGGCCATCTGTACCCTAATGTTTATAGCAGCAATGGCCACGGTCACCAAACTATGGAAAGAACCAAGATGTCCTTCAATGGACGAATGGATAAGGAAGATGTGGTCCATATACACTACAGAGTATTATGCCTTCATCAGAAAGGATGAATACCCAACTTTTGTAGCAACATGGACTGGAAGAGATTATGCTGAGTGAAATAAGTCAAGCAGAGAGAGTCAATTATCATATGGTTTCACTTATTTGTGGAGCATAGCAAATAGCATGGAGGACATGGGGAGTTAGAGAGGAGAAGGGAGTTGGGGGAAATTGGAACGGGAGGTGAACCATGAGAGACTATGGACTCTGAAAAACAATCTGAGGGGTTTGAAGTGGCAGGGGGGTGGGAGGTTGGGGTAACAGGTGGTGGGTATTATAGAGGGCATGGATTTCATGGAGCACTGGGTATGGTGAAAAAATAATGAATACTGTTATGCTGAAAATAAATAAATTAATTAAAAAAATAAATCACAAGGGAAAAAAACACAAACACATAGAGACTAAACAACACGATACTAAACAATCACTAGATCAATGAAGCAATCAAAAAAGAAATTTAAAAATACATGAAAACAAATGAATATGAAAACACAATGGTCCAAAATCTCTGGAACACAGAAAAGCATTACTAAGAGTGTAGTATTTATCAATACAGGCTTACCTCAAGAAACAAGAAAAAATTCAAATAAACAATCAAACATTATGCTTAAAGGAATTAGAAAAAGAAAGCAAGGTGAGTGGAAGGAAGGGAATAATAAAGATCAGAGCAGAGATTCATGTCATAGAGACAAAATAGAAAAAAAAAATCAATGAAACCAAGAGCTAATTCTTTGAAAATGTAAACAAACTGGACAGATTCTTTGCCAGACTTATCAAGAAAAAAAGAGAAAGGACCCAAATTAGTGCAATCAGAAATGAGAGAGAAGTAACTACTGATAACACAGAAATACAAAGGACTGTAAGAGAATACTATGTCAACAAAATGGAAACCTAGGAAAAAACAGATAAATTTCTAAAAACACATTCTTACAAAACTGAACTAGAAATAAATAGAAAATCTGAACAGACAGATTAGAAGTAACAAAGTTGAATTGGTAATTAAAAAACTTCTAAAAAATAGAAGTCCAGGACCAGATGGAATCACAAGTAAATTCTACTAAACATTTAGAGAAGTTAATCTCTATCTTCTTCAAATTATTCCTAAACAGAAGAAGAAGAAAAGCTTCCAAATGCATTCTGAGACCAGTATTTCCCTGATGCTAAAACCAAATACACCACACAAAAAAAAGAACTACAGGCCGATCAATATTCCTGATGAACATATGCAAAAGTCCTCAACAACATATTGGCATATAACAATACACTAAAAATATTATTTACCATGATTAATTCCCAGGACACTAGGATGGTTCAATATTTGCAAATCAAGCAGTATCATATACCATATCAATAAAATGAAGGATAAAAATCTTATGATCAGGGCGCCTGGGTGGCTCAGTGGGTTAAAGCCTCTGCCTGCGGCTCAGGTCATGATCTTGGGGTCCTGGGATCGAGTCCTGCATCGGGCTCTCTCAGAGAGCCTGCTTCCTCCTTCTCTCTCTCTCTCTGCCTGCTTGTGATCTCTGTCTGTCAAATAAATAGATAAAATCTTTAAAAAAAAATCTTATGATCATCTAAACAGGTACAAAAAAAGCATATAATAAGATTCAACATCTACCCATGAAACAAAAACTCTCAAGAAAATTGGGTTAGAGAGAATATATCTCAACATAATAAAGGCCATATATGTAAAACCCACAGTTAAAATTATACTCACTGTTGAAAAACTGAGATCTTACCCTCTAAAGTCAGGAACAAGACAAAGATGTCCACTTTCATCACTTTTATTCAACATAGTACTGGAAGTCCTAACTACAGCAATCATACAAGAAAAAAAAAAGGGGGGGCATCCATATTGGTAAATAAGAAGTTAAATTGTCACTATTTGCAGATGACATAATACAATATATAGAAAATCCTAAAGATTCCACCAAAAACTTACAATAAGTAATTAGAAAATTCAGTAAAGCAGAATACAATATCATACCCAGAAATCAGTAGTGTTTCTATACATTAACAATGAAGTTGCAGAAAAAGAAATTAAAAACAAAACCAAAAACAACCCACCAATTAAAATTGTACCAAAAAAAATAATAATCTAGGAATAAACATAACCAAAGAGGTTAAAGACCTATACTCTGAGAACTATAAAATACTGATGAAAGAAATTAAGGATGACATAAATAAGTGTAAAGATATTAATATTGTCAAATGTCTGTATTACTCAAAGCTGTCTATTAAGTCAATACAATCTGTATCAAAATATCAACAATATTTTTCATAAAACTAGAAAAAGTAATACTAAAATTTGTACAGAACCCCAGAATACCTTGAATAGCCAAAGCAATCATGAGAAAGAAGAGTAGAGCTAAAGTTATCACAATTCCAGATTTCAAGATATACTACAAGGATTTGGTAATCAAAACAACACAGTACTGGCATAAAAACAGACACATATATCAGTGAAACAGAATAGAGAGCCCAGAAATAAACCCATGATTGATTTGTTGATTAATTAATTAAATAATGTCAATCTATGAGAAAGGAAGAAGAATATACAATGGGGAAAATACAATATTTTCAATAAATTTTGCTGGGAAAACATTCTAACACCATACACAAAATTAGACACAAAATAAATTAAAGACCTAAACATGACACCTGCAATCATAAAAATCCTAGAAGAGAACACAGGCAGTAATTCCTCTGATATTGGCTGCAGCAATATTTTTCTAGATACATCTCCTAAGGCAAGGGAAACAAGAGCAAAAATAAACTACTGGGACTACAACAAAATAAAAAGTCTCTGCACAGCAAAGGAAAGCATCAGCAAAACTAAAATACAGCCTACTGAATGAAAATTAATATTCGATAATGATGTATCTGATAAGGGGTTAATATCCAAAATATACAAACAGAACTTATACAACCTAATGCCAAAAAACCAAACAAACAAAAATGATCTGATTAAAACATGGACAGAGGACCTGAACACTTTCTCAGAAAAAATATACAGATTGCCAACAGAAACATGAAAAATTTGTCAACATAAGTAATAATCAGAAAAATGCAAATCAAAATCACAATGAGATATCAACTCAAACTGTTAGAATAGCTAAAATCAAGAGGACAAGAAACAAAAAGAATTGGTAAGGATGTGGAGGGAAAAGAACATTTTGTACTTGTTGATGGGAATGTAAACTGGTACAGCTTCTGTGGAAAACAGTTCCTCAAAATAGAAATGCCTTATTAAAAATAGAAATACTATATGATCCAATAATTTCACTACTGGGTATATACCCAGGGAAAATGAAAACACTAACTTGAAAAGATACATGAACACCTGCATTTATAGCAGCATTATTTATAATAGCCAAGACATGAAAGCAACCTAACTATCAATAGGTGCATGGATAAGAAAAATGTGGTGTACACACACACACACACACACACACACACACACGAATATTACACAGCCATGAAAAAGTGAAATTGTACCATTTGAGCCAATATGGATAGCCCCAGAGGGTGGTATGCTATAGGAAGTAAGTCAGACTGAGAAAGACAAACACCATATGATTCCATTTATAAATAGAATCTAAAAAACTTAATAAATAAAAAGCAGAATCAGAATTATAAATAGAGAGCAAACTGATGGTTGTCAGAGGGGAGGGGAGCAGCGGGTTGGACAAAATGGGTAAAGAGGATAGGGAGATATAAGCCTCCAGTTGCAGAATGAGTAAATCATGGGACCAAAATGCAGAGCATAAAAAATACAGTCAGTGATATTATAGTAGTGATGTAATGGAACACACGGTAACTGTACTTGGGGTGAACATAGCATAATTTATAAACTTATCAAATCACTATGTTGTACACCTGAAAGTTATGTAATATTGTGTATTCATACTATGAATGAATGAATGAAAGAATATCCTACTTCCTACTTTACACAGAAGAGTGATGTAATCAGAATTCAGTTTCCACAGCTTCCTTCCATCAAATCTACTCTCTATACCAGCATCTGATAAAAGAGATCACAATAAGCTTCTTTGTTTACTATATTAGAGATTTTATGTGTTATTCTATATTTGTGTGCATGATCTCAACCATTTTCTTTTTATTTAATGACAGTTACCAGTTATTCTCTCTTCTCTTTCTCTTAATTCATCAATTTTTGCTTCTCTAAAGAGTTGTTCTCTTCAGCATATAAGCATACTTTATCCTTAAAAGAAATAAATAAGATTCTTTCTCTTGAATACTTGTATCCCTTCAGCTACTCATTTCTCTGCTCTTCTTTGTCAAAATTCTTTGAAATAGTTGATTTGACTTAATGCCTCTTACCCTATTCTCTCTCAAACTCACTCCATTCAGGCATTCAGTTCCACCATTCTATAGAGAGTGTTATGGCAAAGATCACAAATCACCGCTATCTTGGTAAACTTGACTAACATTCATTTGGGCAAAGTTGATCCCTCTCTCCTTAAAAGACCCTCCGTTGGCTTCTAGAGTACTAAACTCTGCTGTTTTTACCTGTATCAGTGACTGCTTCTTTCATTCTTGACCCCTTGAAAGTAGATGACATCAAGGACCAGTGTGTGTCAGCCTGCACCCTTTTCTTCATGTGCTCCATGCAAACTTTAAGCATTCTCAGAATCTTATCAATTATTTCCATCCATACTCTTGTATGGTCTAAGCTGCCACCACCTGTTGCCTAGATTGCTACATCATTAACTTGCCCCTGTCTTCACCCTCACTTTCCCAGGACCTATCATCAATACAGTGGCCTCTGTGATCTTCTTAACAGTAAGTCACATTGTGTCACCCACTTATCACAATCCTCCAGTCATGTCCCACTTCACATCATAAAAGCCAAAACCCCTGACCATGGCCTACTGAACCCTCTAAGAACTTACCTGGTTCTCTTCCTCTGAATTCATTTCTGCTACACTCCTCCCCAGCCCACTCCAGCCACACTTTCCTGAGAAGGCCAGTACTTTCTTGCCTGAGTATATTATAGATTGATCATGGAGCAAGATTCCTCACCTCCTACAGATTTTTACTCAAAAGTCATCCTGTCACTGATGCTGAACACATTTTTGAAAATTGAAAATTAAAACGAAACTCTCCTCTAAAACCTACCACCTAATTTACCCTGTTCATTAGCCTTCATAACATTTCTCACCTTCCAATGTAATACATAGCTTGCTGAATTATTATATTTTCTGTCTTCCCAGTGGTGTTTGCAATTGCTCCTACCAGCTGGAGAGACCTGAATGAAGACATCCCTTGCCAACTCTGTATCATTTAGTAGCTTGAAATTGGCCATTATAGGACTATTTACCACAGAAATCAGCAAATAGTACAAACCAGAGCTTGTAACTTACCAGCCCATCACTGGTCTTCCCTCTCTGGAGCATCAGTCTTTCCCACTATACTGGAGCAGGATTTTTATTTATTTTGTTTACTGCTATTTCCTCAGCACTGAGAATAATACCTGTACTTATCAGATGGTTTAAGAAATTAGTGAGTGAGTGAATAGAGAGTTGAATATGATTTTTTTGCATTCAATAAGTAACTATACTAAATCATATTACAAGGCTTTACAAAGTTAAAAAGAGGTATGGATTTCTAGGATAAACCCAACACTGCAATGATGAATTTTCTGATATGCATAAATATTTTACTTTTTAATATGTTGGTTAAGAAAATTTTATCTATAATTGTCAACATGATTATCCTGTTGGTTCCTTTCTTGTGATGCTTTTGTTGTGTTTTAGTGTCAAAGTTATGTTACACTATTATGTGAATTGGGGAGAATTATTTCCATTTCAATTTTCTGAAAAAGTTTATATAAGATTGGAATTATGTATTTCATGACTTGAATATTTGGTAGAATTAGCCTATAAAACCATCAGACTTTTCTTCAGGGAAAGATTTAATATAATTTTCTTAATGAGTTTAAGACTGTTGATATTTTCTGTTTCTTCTTAAATCTATTTTTGTTACTTATATTTTTCTAGGAATCCATTCCCTACAGATATTCTCTGAATTAATTAGCATATCATTATTTTAATCTGTGCCATATCTATGTTTAGGGACTATTTTTCATGACTAATATTGTTATTTAGGTTTTTCACTCTTCTTTATCTGGAAAACTAAATTGTCCATTTTTTTTGTCTATTCAAGGTACACATTTTGTCTTTTTCGATCCTTTCTCCATCATATCTTTGTCTTACTCTTTCCTTAATTTACCCCACTACCATTACTTTTAAAATGTTTTCCTTCTTAAAAGTATGCTTTCTTTATCTGGTAGGCAGAATTCTAAAAATGGCCCCTAGGTTCCACACCCTAACCCTCACAGCTTGTAAATGTGAGAAAATAGCACTCCTATATTTATATCATGTCATATGGTATGGTTGAATTTAAGATAGGGAGATTATCTGAATGGATATAATAAAACTCATAAGCCTTTCAAAAACAGAAAGTTTCTACAGCTGGTAGCAGAAGAGACTACAATCAGAAACTTGAGGAAAATTTGTTGTGCCACTTCTGGGATTAAAAATGCAGTTAAATGTGTCCATGTAATGGCAGTCTGAGATCTAACCACTTGTCTGAGAGTAAAAGTGCTGTAGGAAAATTCTAGGTCACTTTCCTACAGACAAGATGCTTGATCAGGAATTTCTCATTCCCACATATTCCTATTGGTACTTAAATAACCTTGGAAACACATATTGAGAATAGCAGAGGCTCCCTTCTTTCTAAATGACTTATTCCCAGGCCTTTTTGGGAGGGAGACATGAACTCAATTTTACTTAAGGCACTGTGTGATAGTCTTTTTTGATCCTAGCAGCTTGGACTATACCCTAACCATCACAATATAACTAAAAGTCACTCTCCTGATTTTCTTTTTTTTTTTTTTTAATTTTAATTACAGTTAACATACAGTGTTATATTAGTTTCAGATTCTCCTGATTTTCTATGTCCTTAAATCCTCTTTCAATTTTTTTTTTATCTCCTCTTCACTCAGTGCCTCTTTTTATTGTCATTCTGTATTGTCAGATTTAACATCCATTTTGCTAATTCCCTCTTTAGCTCTATCTAATTGAATACTTAGCCTGATCATTAATTTTCTAATTCCAATCATTGTGTTTTACTATTGTAACCGGGTTTTTTTTTGGGCAAATATCCCCATGTTAATTTCATTAGTATTTGCCCATTCATCTTTTTTTAATAGCCTATAATTCTTTAAAAATATCAACTCTACCAGGGTGCCTGGTGACTTAGTCAGTTAAGCTTCTGACTCAATCTCAGCTCAGGTCTTGATCTCAGGGTTGTGAGTTCAAGCACTGCATTGGGCCCCATGCTGGGTGTGGAACCTACCTTAAAAAATACCAAATCTACTCATAATTTCCAAATTGGAAGTCTTTAATGTCCAGATTGTATAATTAGTTATTTCTGAATTTCTTACTCATTATGGTCAGTGTCATGATTTGTTTAATATTTTTATTGTGAACACGTCCTTTGGAACTCTGTAAGAGTTTATTGAGACGGGATCTAGGTTTAATATATGTTGTTCCAGCAAGGATAATAATTTGCTTCTGCCTAACGCCTAAAGGACTATCATTCAGTGTCACTTTGATTACATTTTCTTTGGAAAGTGGGTTGGGAGGCATGGAGAATGTTACTTCTAAGTCTCAAAATTTCAAAGAAGATTTTTGCTTGGAATTCTCATTAGATAATTTTCTTCTTTATAAAAAAGTTATCACTTAGACATAGTATGCTAAGGGGTACAAGTTCACACACCTTCCACTGTAGGATACATTTATGCTTTATATTTTGTCACTGAGAACGCTGGCCTTTAATGCATCTAGATTCATGTAGTTGTCCCAAACTACTATATGTTAGGTTATTAAGAATGAACAGAACCCTCCAGAGGATTACAGGTTCTTGCTTTCTCCTCCTGATTTGGTCTTTCTTGTATTTCAGTTCTTTACTCTTCTACTGGATCAAAAGTCTCATTGAAAAATATATATTTAGGTGTGACTTACTAAAAGATGTTTTCTTGTACATCTAAACTTTCATATTTTAGATAAGTTTTAATTTTCTCCAGACTACATAGCATTACATTTAATTATCTTGTGGATTTGGGTTGCTTTTTTTATTCTGTTTTTTTTTGGGGGGGAAGGGGGTTGGTCATTTTGCTTTTCTTCCTTCCTTCCTTCCTTCTTTCCTTCCTTCCTTCCTTCCCTTTCTTTAGAATGTAACTTCCTAAGATAGGATACTTGGCCCTATTCACTGCTGTATCTTTGGTGTCCATAATAATGTCTGGCACATAGAAGATGCTCAATAAGAATCCCCCAAATAAAAATATATATCTAAACAAACATTATTTTAATATGTATTATTATACATATATACACTTATATACACATGTATGTATTATATGCAAATGTATACATATATTATTCCTATATAATTTGGATTTGAATCAACTTCTCTTTAAACCATCTAATCAGTCATAGAACATTATAATTTTAACATACTGTAAACAAAACACTAAGATCAAACACATACCACAGAAAAATAAGGAATTCATTGCATTAAGTGTTTGGTAAAAAGGTAAGTGGTAGTCCTTTGGACAAAATTTGTTATTAACATGACAGACATAGCAGACAAATATGTACTTTTAAAGTCCCAAGTTATTGTAATATATATAGTCACTGAATGTTAACTTTAATTCCAGGTTGTCACTCACGTTTGCATCCTTAACGCATCATTTCTCTGGTGGGTTTGAAAGGTGCTGTATTAGAGATTGTCACTTGGAGGTTTGAGGCACCTGGAGTTACTATAGTATGACTGACATGAGCATTGAACAATCCTTTATAGCCTTTGCCAGCATGCCTTTATCCTGAGTAAAGGGAGTAGATTAGATAATTGGATGGTTCAGCAAGAATTCATGTATGTGTATTTGATGGAAGCAAAAACATGTGCTCAAGAATGCAAATTTGAGGATGAACTGTGTTTGCTGTAGAAAAAACACTGGAATTGGAGCTTGGAAACAAGTTTTAAGCCTAGCTTATCCTCTTACCAGGCATTTCACTTAACCCTTCTGGACCTCAGTCAATTTATCTGTAACTCAAATATTTCTCAAACTTGTACACCTTCCCAAAGATCAAATAAAATCTTAGAATAAGTTATTCTTCTGCTATGGAACTCAGTATAAGATGAGCTTTTGCTGGACTTTTCAACACTTTTACTGAACCTATATGATGCCTGTCCCCAAGTGTTTTCCTCAAAGTAGTTGATAATATAACCATAGAATTCCAAATGGAAAAAAAAAAAAAAAGGCTTATTCTATCACCTTAAGGAAGAAAAGCTGAGGTTCTTAGGGTTACACAATACTATCTCTAAACTAGCCCAATGCCTGAATTCTTAGATTGTGGATGATACTTACTACTTATAGTTTTGAGGCACATTTTTTTTCTAATTTCACACCCCCTTGTTTTTCACTATTGCTTATCTCTTGTTGGATTCCATTTCTTCTCTTTCTTCACCTTGCAAATTATGTGCAGTCTGTACTGATTCATAGAGAATGAGAACAGTGTCCTTAACAAATGCCTGCTTCAGCCCATCACAGAGCTGAAGCAGCGCATCAGCCCTGGCCTCTGCCTGCTTCTCAAAGTAGAATACTGATAGAGAAGATACAACTTACCAACATCAGAAATAAGATAAGGGTCATCAATACTGATCTCATATACATTAAAAAGATGAAAAGGACCACTATGAATGATTGTATGCTCATATATTTGATAACCTAGATGATATTGGCCAATTCTTTGAAAGATACAAACTGCTAAATCTCACAAAAGCTCTGCCTTCTTGAACTAGCCTGGATGAGGCATTTAGCATATCACCAGCCCCAGCTCACAAACTGATGAGAGGAAGGTTATGCAAGTGTAATGCCTATTAATAGTGAATTTAAGGGAGCTCTGGTCACACCTTTCCACTTGTCATCTACCACATTGGTCAACCTTGCTTTCATGCCTCATAATTGAGATTGTCTTTGGACCTAGAATCTTGCAGATTTCAACATTATTAAACCAATGTTTGCCATTCTCATCATTCTCCTTTCATGAGAATGGACTGTACTCTCTGCATCTTTATCTGTTGTTGAAGGTCCAGTCATAGCAGACAAATGGGCCAGAGCCAAGAAGACATTTGCAGCTTCATTCCAATATCTCTGCCTCCCCCACCATCTTGCTGCTATAACTAATAAATTGTACCACCTTATGACAAGACTCACTAAGCAATAGGTTTCTTGGATTCCTTCTTGGGAATCACAACTTCCAACCACATCAACTTTTTTTTGACCTCCTTATCTTCCTTCACTTGTTTTCTTTCTCCTGACCCATCATGACAATCTCTGGGTATTCCCTATGTAACAATATAATGTTCTTTTTCTATCTTCAGCACAGTAGGAAGCAAAACACAGTTTAATACCTGAGCCACTTGGACATGTGTCACAGTCAAGAAGGGTACAACATTGGAGTTAGATCCAGCTTCAATATCTGGTCCTGTTATGGTGTGATGATCTTGAACCATTATTCATTCTTTTTATTTCCTTAAGCTTAACCTGAGGATACAAGTTTAACTTCATAGGGATGCTGTAAAGATTAAATGAGGTAATGTATATAAGGAGTGTAGCCCAGAACGTGAACCTGCCATAGAATAAATAGTCAATAAATAGAAATTAAAACAAAATTTGAACTAACATTTACTTTACAGATAAGATACAGGAACAGAGTTCAGCTTTATACTCCCAGGGTAAAGAATCTGGGATGCTGGGGCAGTGGCGAATGGGGAAGGGGATTTGGGGAATGTTAAGGACTAGACTATTCATCCTTTCTTTGTAGAACTTTAAAAGGAGGATATAGGTCCCTCCAGTCTTCTTTGCTAGACCTCATATAAAAGAAGAATAAAAAGTAGCAGAAAGTCAAAGGGAGAGGCAAGCACCTTAGTTATGAGTGCTAAGTCACAAATTGAAGAAAACAGAAGAAAATGCATCCCCTGTGTAATATCCATTAAACGGAGCTCTGAAATATATTAACCAATTATATTCAAGCAGCCTGGGTAGTTTCTCCAAATATTCTTGTCAACATAGTCAGGTATTCTCAGAAAAACAGCTGGGCTAGAGCCAACACACCTCTGAGTATGAAATGCTGAAAATTCTAGGATTTAGTCCAAGACTAACTTTAACCAAGAAACTAATTTTAATTTTAAAATAAGAATAATATAAGGAAAAATGAAGAGAACATAAGCTGAATGGTTGATATTAAATAAGATGTTGAAGTCTGTAGAAACCTGGGAGAGTAGAATTAGCTTTTGTTTCACATGGACCAACTGCCCAAACTGAAAATAAGTGTTTGGTGGCAAAATGCCTTGGAGCTCCTACCGTCTCCAATTATGTCTGGGGTCCATCCTGCAATGATCTTCATTAGGATTAAAGTGTAAAACTGCCTCATTATTAACTTCCCTGCATGGGTCTCCTCTGAGCAGGCTGAATCAGACATCATTTTCAGAGAATCAAGATCAACTTTGCCATCATCCTTACCAGATGTATATCAGGACTTTATTATAGAGAACCACCTGATATCTCTCCCATGGCTCTTTAATCACATATCAGTACCATTAGTTCCCAAGTGCATGCTAAGCACTACCCTAGGCTCAAGGACCAATCTGTTCTGTGGCTGGGAGAAATGAGGAATTCCCAATTTAGAACCTGGACAGTCTAGCACCAAGTCAGCCTGGCAACAGTTTTGGCTCTGGACTTGGACCCCATTCCCAGGAAGAAAGCTTTGCACTATTCCTTAGGGGTTAAGATCGCCTCATCTCTTTAAGTTTCATTTTCAGTCATGTGGGTCCCTCTGCCTCCATTCTTTTCTCTTTCACTTCCCACCCTCACCTAACTATAGAAACTGGATTTGCTCTTACAAATTCTTTTGCAGAATGACTCCCAGATCCTGCTCCTACTTTTAGGTCAGGTCTCTCCAGTAAGCACCACATTATTCTTACCTGGACTAGCACTGGATCCCACCCACCAGGATACTATGTACCACCTTCATCAGCTACCACTTCCAAGTGATCTCCCAGGCTCCAATTTGCCTGGGCTACTGTCTAGCTCTTCAACACCCTCATTTCATTTTTAACTTCTCTTTACCCTTCCTACTACTTCCCCCTTAGATCTTCTCCCAATTACCTTGTTTCACCTGTCAAACCCCTCCCTACCTCACCTGTACACAGCTATCAGTCTCTGGTACTAGCATCTTCCAGTCCAATATTTCATGCCTTCATGAAGGTTGAATTATAAATCATACTGCATTGTGGAGCACCTGGGTGGCTCAGTCAGTTAAGTGTCTGACTCTTAGTTCCAGCTAAGGTCATGATCTCTACATCATGGGATTGAGCCTCATGTTTGGGCTCCAAACTAGGCACAGAGTCTGCTTAGAGCCCTCTCTCTCCCCTTCTCCCTTGGCCCTTCACCCCTTCCCACCTACCCTCTAAAATAAATAAACAAATAAATCTTTAAATCTAACTTCATTGTGATAATATCAGTAGAGGTGAGTGAGAGGGAGCAATTAGGTGCAAAAGTGAACTAAACTTGTCTCCTGGCCTCAGAGTCAGCATTTCACTGGAAAGCAGAGCAACAAAGAAATCACAACTTAAGAAAGCTTATAGACTAAAAAACAATAGAGGTGGCAGATCAAAAAAGATTCATACTTCTAGAGTTCAGCTCCTCTGCTCCTTTCATTTCCTATTTGGAACTAGCATGTTCCAAACCTATTTATTTCACGTGATTATTACAGAGCTTGCCACCCCAACACTGACCACCTCTGCCCTGTCCATGGTACTATTCTGAGAAAACTAGCTCACAAGAAACACAAGGAAATGACATCTTTTACCCATGGCATTGCTTTCCTTCCCTTTCATTTGATATCTGGGACCTACATGCTGGGCCCAAACCAAAACACTATTCCTTTGTTTTATACATTTTTTTCTTCACATTTTTATTTAAAATTCTAGTTAATTAACATAAGAGTATAATATTGGTTTCTGGATTATTCAGTGGCTCATCATTTACATACAATACCCAGTGCTCATCATAACTACTGCTACCTGGTCTTATCCATTGATCAGTCAATGGACACTGGGGCTCTTTCCATAATTTGGATATTGTTGACAATGCTGGTATAAAAACTGGTGTGCACGTACTTCTTCAAATTTGTATTTTTGAATCCTTTGGGTAATTACCTAGAAGTGTAATTGCTGAATCCTTGGGTAGTTCTATTTTTACATTTTTGAGGAAACTTCATATTGTTTTCCAGAGTGGTTGCACCAGTTTGCCTTCCCAGTGTAAGAAGGTCTCCCTTTCACCTCCTCCTCATCAACACCCATTGTTTCTTGTGTTTTTAATTTAACCATTCTGAAATTAAAAATAGAGCTTCCCTGTGACCCTGTAGTTGCACTACTGGGTATTTACCCCAAAGATACAGATGTAGTGGAAAGAAGGGCCATCTGCACCCCAATGTTTATAGCAGCAATGGCCATGACTATGACCAAACTGTGGAAAGAACCAAGATGCCCTTCAGCGGATGAATGGATAAGAAAGGTGTGGTCCATATACACTATGAAGTATTATGCCTCCATCAGAAAGGATGAATACCCAACTTTTGTATCAACATGGATGGGACTAGAAGAGATTATGCTGAGTGAAATAAGTCAAACAGAGAGAGTCAATTATCATATGGTTTCACTTATTTGTAGAGCATAACAAGTAACATGGAGGATATAGGGAGATGGAGAGGAGAAGGGAGTTGAAGGAAGTTGGAACGGGAGATGAACCATGAGAGACTATGGACTCTGAAAAACAATCTGAGGGTTTTGAAGGGGCGGGGGGTGGGAGGTTGGGGTAGCTAGGTGGTGTGTTATGGAGGGCACATATGGCATGGAGCACTGGGTGTGGTGCATAAACAATGATTTCTGTTACACTGAAAAGAAATTAACTTAAAAAAATAGAAACATAAAAAAAGAAAAGAGTTAAATTCAAGATACAAACAAACAAACAAAATTACATGGAAGCATGTGAAAATGAAAACATGACAGTCCAAAACTTTTAGGATGCAGCAAAAGTAATCCTAGGAGGGAAGTATATTGCAATACAGTCCTACCCCAAGAAGCAGAGAAGTCTCTATACAACCTAATCTTACATCTAAATGGCTAGAAAATGAACAGCAAATAAAGGATAAACCAGAAGAAGACAGTATATAATGAAGATTAGAACAGAAATAAATGATATAGAAACAAATAAACAAAAACAGTAGAACAAAATTAGGAGCTGATGCTTTGAAAAAAATAATAAAATTGATAAACCCTAGTCAGACTTATCAAAAAGAAAAGAGAAAGAACCCAAATAAATAAAATCATGAGTGTAAGAGGAGAGATCACAACAAACACTACAGAAATACAAACAATTATAAGAGAATATTATGAAAAATTATAAGTGAACAGAAATAGGAAATTTGAACAGACCCAAAACCAGCAAAGAAATTGAATCAGGAACCAAAAATCTCTCAACAAACAAAAGTCCAGAGCCTGATGACTTCCCATGGGAATTCTATCAGCCATTTAAAGAAGAGTTAATACCTACTCCTCACAAAATATTCCAAAAAATAGAAATGGAAGGAAACTGTCAAATTCCTTCTACAAGACGACATTACCTCGATTCCAAAATCAGACAAAGGCCCCACTAAAAAGAAGAATTATAGGCCAAAGTCTCTGATGAACATGGATGCAAAAATTCTCAACAAGATACTAGCAAATCGAATCCAGCAGTACATTAAAGGAATTATCCACCATGATCAAGTGGGATTTATCCCTGGGCTATAGGGGTGGTTCAATACTTGCAAATCAATCAACATGACACACAACATTAATAAAAAAAAAAAAAAGGAAGAACCTTATGATCCTCTCAATAGATGCAGGAAAAACCATTTGACAAAATACAGCATCCATTCTTGATAGAAACCCTCAATAAAGTAGGTATAAATGGAAAAACCTCAACATAATAAAGACCATATACAAAAGACCCACAGCTAATATTTTCCTCAATGGGGAAAAACTGAGAGTTTTTCCTCTATGGTCAGGAACAAGACACGGATGTCCACTCTTATCATTACTACTTAACCTAGTACTAAAACTCTTGGCCTCAGCAATCAAACAACACCAAAAACTAAAAGGCATCCAAATCAGCAGGGAAGAAGTCAGACTTTCAGTATTTGCAAATGTTTTGTATTTTTTTGAATGTCAAGCTCACCTTGTGGTTGATAAAAGCATCTCCCTTTCTGTCTCCCATTTGTTAAGGAAGGACAAAAATTATCCCCCATCTTCAATCAGAGGTCTGCTTTCTGCAGGATTCTGTGCTCACCTGCCCTATAGAAACACACATAAAAATTGACTTAGAAATGAGTTACACATTGTTCTTTATGGGTTAGATCAAAGGAACTTGGAGAGCCTATATTAGTGGGGCATGTGCACGGAAAGGATGTTCCGTATATATAGAAAGCATCAGGTGAATGGTAAAGATACAAAAGTCTAGGGAAGGAACCTGGACCTATCAATGCCACTTCTTCTACCTAAGGACCACTGTGAGTGACAAAATATAAGGTGCTTTAGTCATATAATCATGTGCATTTGGGAAAGGGTGGCATAACACAAGCAGAAAGTGACAAGTGTTAAAAAAAAAGACATCAAAGACTGAACTTATCCTTTTACTTATTATCAGCCACTCACACTTGGCATTCCTTCTCTGAGGGCTAGATTCTTAAGGATAACCCATGGTTTGAAATTTTCATGACCCCATTGTCAGAATAATTCAGAGAGTACTTTGTTTTTTGGTTTATTTTTATTTTTTTTTTATTTTTTAAGATTTTATTTATTCATTTGACAGAAATCACAAGTAGGTGGAGAAGCAGGCAGAGAGAGAGAGGAGGAAGCAGGCTCCCCGCCAAGCAGAGAGCCCGATGCGGGGCTTGATCCCAGGACTCTGGGACCATGACCTGAGCTGAAGGCAGAGGCCTCAACCCACTGAGCCATCCAGGCGCCCCTCAGAGAGTACTTTGTACTCCTATCAGTTTTTGCACAAACTTCTAATTCCTCTGTAATATAAATAGCTATTTATGTTTCAGTGCTCCTTATTAGATTGTGAATTATTTGAGAACAGAAGATGTGTCTCAATAACCTATGTAAAACGAGTAGCTAGAACAGCACGTGATACCTGACAGAAGCTCAGTGAATGATTATTGCATGAGCAAGTGGGAGGATAAATAGTGTGGTGCTGACTGCACTCATTCTGTGTGAATGAAAGTTTATACCTGGTCCATATGCTTTATTCTTCTGAAAAATCTTTGTTTTCCGAAGAAAGTGTCAATAGTCAAGGAAGTCACTGAGACGGCTGAGTTCCAGTTTCCCCCCAAAACGTTTTACCAGCCACTATTACATTTATTACTATGTGGGAAACTTGAAGAGTTTGTCAGGTTTCAATAGGGAAAACTGAAAGGATTAAGGCACAACCAAATACTTAGTCATCACTGATACTTGGTGACTTTGAATAAAATAATATTTGATTTCTTGACTCCTACTCTTTTTTAGGCACTTGCTAGGCACTTTATAAATAAGGACACTTTTAATTTTCCTCCAAGTCCTGAAAAATAAGTGTAATTATGCCTGTTTTATAGATGACGGAAGTACAGCACAGAGATTTAGTTATCATGCAGCTAGTGAATGACAGAGCCAGAGTTTTTTTAATGGCCCATATTTACAAGAATCTTTACTCAGAGATTGGATAAAAGTTTTGAATGATTATCCCTGTGAACACAATTCCTGCTAATGATCTATCATATTCTTTTAAATGGAAAGTATTTCCTTTTAATCCAAGGAATTAAATACAAAGTATTTGCTATGATCAAATACCTGGGATATACAATAAAAGAATATTCTCAGATACCAGTCATGACCAGGCGTGACTTGATTAATGGGTTATAATCAGAGCTAGGAAGGTGGGTAATTATGATGCCATCCAGTATTTAAGACTAATTGGGGATGGCCAGGTAGGAATGAAAATTAAAATGTTAACACTAACATATGTATAACATGCCCCACATGTTCTTTCATTGAATAAATATTTTGGGGCCACCTACATACTACATGCCACATACTGTGTAAATGGCAAAGTTTATAGAAATCAATGTTTTATTCATTTAGCCTCCTCAGTGTTTCTTTATCTTTGTTTTCAATGTTTTCTTTGCTTCTTATACCCACTATTCTTGAGAAGGTCTGGGTTCTAATCCATTCTTTCCTGGAAAAAACTCTTTGGATCTGCCTTTAGGCTCCTAACTGGTCTCTCAGTTAGGAGTCTTTGTCTTTTCCTTCAGTTAGGAGTCTTTGTTTTGTCCAGTTTAATTTATCTACCACTCTCAATAATTACTGGTAGATGCTGACAAAAACCTCTATCCTTGACCAACTTGAAAATGGCTTCTCAGACCAAAAAAAAAAAAAAAAAAAGTGTTGATGAGGATATGGAGAAAAAAGAAACCTTATAAATTTCTGTTGAGGATGTACGTTGGTGCAAATATTATGGAAAATAGTACGGAGGTTCCTCAAAAATTAAAAACAAATAGCATATGATATAATAATTCCACTACTGAGTATTTACCCAAAGAAAACAAAAACATCAATTTGAAAAGATATCCACCCCTATGTTTACTGTGGCATTATTTACAATATGTGGAGTTAACTCCACTGCTTATTGGTAGGTAAATGGATAAAAAAAAGTTTGGTGTGTAGATAAATAGACACAATGGAATATTACTTAGCCATGAAGAGAATGAGAGCTTGCCATTTGTGACAATATGATTGGACCTACACAGTAGTATGCTAGGTGAAATAAGTCAAAGAGAGAAAGACAAAGAATGCATGATTTCACTTATATGTAGAATCTAAAACACAAAATAAATGAACAAATAAACAACAAAAAACCAAGAAACAAACTCATTGATAAAGAGAACTGGTAGTTCCCAGGGAAGAAGAGTTGACAGTATGGATGAAATAATTGAAGGAACTTAAAAAGTACAAATATGGAGTTAGAAAATAAATAAGTCACAGAGATGAAAAGTACAACATAAGGATCACATCAATAATATTATAATAACATTGTATGGTGACTACTTATCATGGTGAGCACTGAGTAGTAGATAGAATTGTTCAATCACTATGTTGTACACCTGAAATATTAATATAACATTGCATGTTAACTATACTCCAATTTAAAAAAAGTATAGAAAGAAAAATGACTTTTTCACTCTGTATATTTATACAATTTTATCTTTTTTATTAATCACATGAGGTATTATCTTACAAGTAAATAACACTTGTGCAAATAACCACTGAATCTAAAAATATATATTAGTATAAATATATGTATTTTAAATATATATAATAAAACATATTATAGATATATATTTATATATATTTTTAATTCAGTGGTTATATATATCAGATGTCTATCTATCTAGATATATCTAGATGTAGATATCTAGATATCTAGATATATCTATCTAGATATATACTGATATATAGAGATATATCAGTTCAACTAGAATAGGTGGGTTCCTTAAAAGCAGAGGACCAATTGCCTGTATTTACAATCTCCTTAGGGATGCCTGCATGGCGTAGTTGGTTAAGCATCTGCCTTTAGCTCAGGTCATGATCTCAGGGGTCCTGGGATCAGAGAGTCTGCTTCTCCCTCTCCCTCTGCCTCTCCTCCCTGCTTGTGTGCTCTTTCTCTCTTTCTCTCTATCACAAATAAATAAAATTTTTAAAAAAAGAATTCTTCTTAGCCAGATAGTAAGTGCTCTGGAAACATGACACTTTTCTAAAACAAAGTTAAACATAATTCAAAGCATTTTATTTATCCTTGGTGAAATTTTCCAAAAAATAAAAAAAAAATAAAACTTCAGGGATGCCTGGGTGGCTCAGTAGGTTAAAGCCTCTGCCTTTGGCTCAGGTCATGATCCCAGGGGACTGGAATCGAGCCCCGCATCGGGCTCTCTGCTCAGCGGGGAGCCTGCTTCCCCCTCTCTCTCTGCCTGCTTCTCTGCCTACTTGTGATCTCTCTCTCTGTCAAATAAATAAATAAAATCTTAAAAAAAAATAAAATAAAATTTCAGATGAAGCACCAAAATGCAAAAGGATTCCAAATTTAAGTCTAATTTTAGAAAATTTCATAATGTAATAAATTAACTAGAAATGAATGGCTTCTTTCTGACTCATGGCTCTGTCCGTGGTCAGCTGAATCCAGTTTTAGCAAGAATCCCATAGGGTCAGTTTAAAGAAAGTCTCTGGCCCTAGATATCTGAATTAACTTCTGCAGCCCCCTCTTGGTATCTTATTACCCTGGCCTGTCTCCAACAGGATTCCTGTTGAGTGGGTCTAGAAATAATCTCCCTAGCCTTGATGTTTCCCTTTAGCAATTTTCCATCCACTGACCCCTACACTTCTTCTTGTCTATAAATCTCTTTCCTACTACAAAATCCCTATTGCAGTAATCCTTCTTGAATTAAGTCTTCCTTACCATCTTTAACAGGTGTTCGAAATAATTTTTTTTTTCTTTAGCACTACCCACTGCTCTTTGGATGATATTCTTAACCTGTAGCATGGCACACAAGGTTCCTCATAATCAATCATCAGCATCTCCAAGACCTATATGAAACCCCTCTTGGCTAGTTAATTTTCTGCTTGTATTCCTATTTTTCTCCCATAGTATGTCAGGATGGATTGACTCCAGTCCTGCTACCTGCCAGTTTCTCAGCAACTTCTAAACTTTTCAAGGAAGGGGATCAGACTATATTCATTTTTATCTCCATAGCCCCTCCACAAAACTGGGAGAAATGTTTACCAATTGCCTGATGACTATTTAGACATAATCTTCCCCTTTAGGATTTAATTTGGAGGGATTTCATAAGCTCTGAAAAGATAGAAGTGTTTGGTGGCACTGCAGCTGATAATTGCATGTCTTTCACAAGGTGTTACTTTGAATAAGTGATTATTTCAATGGTCTTATTTCAATTATTCACACTCTACATTCATTAAGATGCTCTAGCTTTCTGCACAGTCTTAGGCATAGAAATGTGTGGGATTCTTAGCCATTCACTTCTACCCTCATTCTTTAGTGTGCTCTCTTTCCTGGCTTTACTACCTCCTTCACTTCTTGGTCTTTTCCATCATTTTTTTTTTTCTTTTAAGCCTAGTTAAGATTACTTCACTATTCGATTATTTTGATAGTTTTCTGAAGATTCACCATCGGAATGAGTTAAATGACATATAACATACTATTAAGGAAGTAGGATATTGCTTATAGGTCATAGTTTGGATCTGAAGCTTAAAGGTTTATGTTTAGTGGAGGTATCATAAATGTCATCTCCCCAAAACTAGCATTCCCATGTCAATGACAATTAGATTTACTCAGGACTTAGATTTTCTTTTCTTTTCTTTTTTTATTTTTATTTTTAGCTCTACTATGCAACATTTGAACAACAACAACAACAAAATAACCGTTTCCAGAAAGTTATTTTATTCAGCACACTTGCTTCTTTAGCTAACAGTGTCAGACACATAAAATACTTTTCCATGCAATATATGGCCATGTTCTCATGCCTCTCCTCCATGGACTGAGGGAATAAACCAGATCATCCTTCCTCTCTCATTGGGTAGCTTCCAATTTCCTCAAAGGCAAAGCTCCACGGCAGAGTTGTGAGTTGGGGTTTAATGTAGGAAAGGCTTGGTGAGGCAAAATTGACTTACAGGTCTGTCTTGCAGGTATGACTAAATAGCAGACTCTCCTATGAAAAGATTATTTGGTTAACTTCTCCGTGATAATAAATGAGTTCATCAGCTAAAACTTCTCACTAAGTGAGTAGGCTTGCTTGATTCACAGCGTATTCCCAAGGCTACCATCCGCATTATGTTCAAGAGGCATCTGTATGTGGACACTTACGTTGGACACAGGAAACCAGAGGGAAGAGAAAAAAATGGGTGAAACTTGACAAGGATCTGTCTCAATCCTACCGCTAGGATCCACTAATTTCCTTATCATCAGCATAGGAGGGAGGGTGCCTCCGTGTATAAGTTACCACAAAGATGTCAATTGTACAATGTATTAAGTACAGCATATTAAGGAAAACTGGAAATAACTGAAATACACAAATGCTCTTGCAATCCATCATATTTACAAAAATAAAGCCATTTAGACAGCCAATAAATTAGCATTGATGAGATTTGTAATGAGGCATTAAAGATAAGCTAAGTAAACTGTTGAAATGTTAGAAAACTATACTGCAGCATTACCTATCTAGTCTCCATATTTTATGCAAATTATCAGACAAGAATTATTTTTGAATAAACAGAAATCTTAAAAGAAACTATGCAAACAGATTTAATATTTTTGATTACCTAGTAGAGTTCAATACCATTATACCCTGGGTGGGAATTATAATGGCTGGAAAGAAAACATTTTTCTTTTTTTTGCACTGAAATCCATTGATTCTGTTTTTATCACCAGTGAAAATTAAAGACTTTTAGTATAAATGAAGTCATATTTAGCTTTTTAAAATTCTAGGGCAGTATGAAGTTTAATATACTCTTTTCGTTTCTGGAAAAAGCTGCTCATTATAAGAGCTAATGGAAAAAAAATAATTATTCCTATTGTTGGTGCAGTGGCGTACCCAGAGACACCATTTCACATAACTGTCAGAACTGTTGATAAGATTTCTAAACAGATCACAGAAGATCACTTTTGGACAAATATTCTCATTTCTTTTAAAAAGCCAGTTATTTTATTTTTCATATCTAGATGGGATTACGAAGGAAAACAAGCTTCATTCAGTGATAGCAAATGGTTGCAGATGTAATTTGTTACTTTGGGCGTGAAGACTATTCTAAGTATCATGGTCCTGTACTAGATGCATTGACACTGTAAGAGTAGGACCATGTAACACGGAGTATGAAGACTCTGTTTCTGTAGGAGAACCAAGAGGCAGCACATCCCTTCTCCCATAAATTCCCAGCTTTCAAAAAGGTCTCTGCTCTTAATATCTCACTCTAGCAGACCCTTTGTATGCATGGATATCACCTTCTTTTGCCCACACAAAGGATGCCATTAGCTTCACTTCATTTTTTCCATCACAAAGAGAACAATACAAATGACAGTGGGAACCTGCAAATTTAGAGTTGGAAGGAGGACCCATAAATCTTGGCCTAGGCTCTCTGACATCACAGCCCCTGCTATGCAGAAGTGGGACTTATGATACTTTCCAGGAGCAAAACCCTGGATTTGTAAGAGCTTTACAAATGTGTGTGTCCTTTGTGGGTTGAGACTGCCTCAAGCATCTCATTTCTGTGAATGCTTTCCTGACTCCATAGTCAGATTCAAACTGTATGATTCACCTTCATTTTTTTTTTCAAACCCAATGAAAATGGGGAAAGATTTAGAAGCCTCTTTCTAGCACCCTGAAATTCAAACCTTTCTAATCAACCAATCTGGCCTCATATCCCAGGATAGCAGGCATCCTTGTCAGACTTTACAGTTTTACTCCCAACTGAACTGAAAATACTATAAGAGTATGAGAATTGCTTTCTGTTTCTCTCTCTCTCTCTCTGTGTAAGTATGTATTTTCATGGGATTTTGCAACTTCTGTCACTTCTATAGTAGATTATTGTGAAAGACAAAATGCATGCTGCATTTGAGGTAGGGAAATAGGAGGAGAGAAATACAGATGCATCTAGAAATTTGGGAAAATGTCTAAACAGGACACTGATTTTTGCCTACTATTTACTATTTCTTTTAAATTTATCATCTAATTTGAATTAAAATGTGCACATGGGATGAAAAGTAGTCTTAAGAAAAGAAAATGAGTGGCCTTGTCCTTAGATGTTCAGAGAGAAGTCCTGTATTAGAGATCTCTAAGCCCACCCCAGATTTGCTGGTTTGTGATTTGCTAGAAATACTCACAAGATTCTTCTATAGTTGTACACGGGACTAAGAGAACAAGTGGAAGGACATAAACAAAATGCAAAGAAAGGGAAAAAAACACAAAGGGTGAAGTCTAGAGGAAGCCAGATACTAACTTCCAAGATTTGTCTCCCAACATGGTCACAGAGGACTTAATACACTATCCCAGAAGGGAGTGTGGCAACACATGAGAAACGTTACCCACCAGGAACAAGCTTTAGAGACTCAATGTCCAAAGGGTTTATTAGATCACATGGGCACCTTCTTGGCTAGCGCATACCAAAATTCCAAACTCCCATAAGCAAACTGATGTTTCTACAGTTTTAGCGGTGAACCACTCTTACGACTGAGGGAAAGTTTTGTGTCAGTGTAGCTATATTTATTGTCCAAATTCCCAGACACTAGTCAAGGACCAAGCCTGTAATCAGGCCTTTCTAAGAACAAGCAGTCCCAGGCTACCATGTTAACTTATGTCTACACACAGCTGGTTGGCCCACATACTTTCAAATGACATCGAGCTTTCAAGTGACATTATCTCTACACAGTTTATAGTCCTATGAGCTTTCAAGTGACATTATCTCTGCATAGTTTATAGTTCACATTTTGAAAATATTCCTATTCCTTATGCAAATGCTTTAAGGGAAGCAGAATTGAGCATTCATAAAAGAATTGGTGTTTAAATATTTTATTTACTTGAAAGAATAAGAGAGAAAGGGAAGGGGAGGAGCAGAAGCAAAGAATCTCAAGCAGAGCCTGATGCAAGGCTCAACCTCAGGACTCTGAGATCACAACCTGAGCCGAAACCAGGAGTCAGATACTTAAGGAAATATACCACCCACGTGCCTCAAGATTTGGTGTTTATATTAGGGGCTTCTCTCTAGATAATTTTGGCTTTTCTGGTGTTTCAGATATAATTTTAAAGCTTTTGATAAAATTTAAAAATGTACTTCGGAAAAACGTGCCAAAATGCTGTTCTACCTAGCAAAAGAAGTAATTACAACCATTCAAACTTCACTTTTCCAAATGTCTTCTTTTATATGGTTTGAGTTTTCCCCCACAATAACCTGTGGCAGAACACAGCTGACTCTGTGTTCTCTATAGCTACCCTGTCTGGGCATCCTAATTTTCTACTCACATTCTGGGCCCTGGGGATCACAAGAGAATGCGGTTAGAGACAGGCTCTAGTGTCATTAGTACACCTTGTATACACTTTTCCCAAAGATAAAGTGAAACAATATTTGTCATACCCTCATTTCTCATCTGCTATTTTTTATCTGCCTAAACTCCATTTTCTTAACTAAGATCACATATTGTGGTAGAGCTTCTTCTAAGAAACCTTCTCTGGAAAAATAAATAAATAAATAAAGGATGGGAGGAAGCAACCCCAAAAAGAAAAAAATATAGATTCTTTCCTAATAGAATCTGTTCAATGGTAAGAAAGCTCTACACAATTAAAAGCACTCACAAGTGGTTAAAGGAGATTATTGAGTTCATTTTGTAGGACGCCTTTGAGTCCCAGGTGATATAACCACGAGTCCTCTCTCCATCTTTGTGATTATTCATTGTGAAACCAAGTGTAAGCTACTAGATTTTGCCATCTTTGGGTTTCGGATCTATAAAATGAGTCTAGCAGTGCACTCTCATCACAGGCATGGGCATGAAATTAACATAAGTGATTTCAAGCTCTTTGCAAATAAGAAATACTAGTGATCTATGCTAGGGAGACTAACTCTGTCATTATGCTCCATTTATCTTTTCCACTCCCTCAGGGAGATTCAAGCTTGTCTGAGGAAACTGAAAAAAATAATAAATAAAAATAGGTCATTCTTTCTTTGTGTGTGGCCAACCCAGTGTGATGTCTAGCTAAAACTCTGGCCTATTCTAAATGACCATTAAATAAAAACAAGGATTCTCGGGTAGCCATTCATTTTCCTATTCCCTTGAAAGTAATGCTATTTACTTTTCCATAGATTTCAAATGGGTTTCCAAGCCTTCCTACAATAATAACTACTTGATTACCCCAACACCCTTGTGACTTGGATAGAACCAGCATTTGATTCTTAGACATTTGTATTTATTTTCAGGGAAGAAAAAAACAAACTCAAAAAAGTTTAGGAGAACTAGATCAGTAAAGGCTCAGGAGTCCTGGCCTCAGATTTGGCTCCTAGGAAAAGGGCCACTCTCTCATGCACCTATCTCTAAGTGGCTTTACAGTTGGCCCTTTCAGCTTTAGGGCTGGACTCTCGGGGCCCATGGACAAGAAGAGAAAGAATCATTGTTCCTCAAGTATCGAACGATATATCAAATTCCTCATTCTTCATGGTCATGCAGAACTTAGATCCCACAACCAACCCTCATCTGCACAGTCCGAACAAGATGAAAGACAGTTTCTTGGGAGCTTCAGAAGTACAGAGTCCTGTATTTAGAAAGGATTTCAAAGTCTGTCTGTGTAGTTTTCAAACCAGTGCATCTGGTTTGGAACCCTCTCATTCACTCAGTCTTTGCTCCTGCTCTGACAACATTGTGTCTACCTCATATCAGCCACCAGAGGTATGTCACAGCTATGCATGCCTTACCTCTTCAATAAGCAGTGTGCTCTTTGAAAGTACAAATTTTATTTTTTGCCTCTGTTATTTCTAGGAACCAGCTTACATCTGGCCAAGAGTATGTGTCAGTAGATAATTTGACAGCTTCTCTTTTCTCCCAAACTAGAACAACAGCCTTTGATGCCTTTCCTTATTTACACCTAAAGGTTGCCCTTATTCAACCATTTTATCCACAAAGCAAACAAAATGATTTTATCCATTGTAAATCAGACTATATCTCCAGCCTCTGCTTATAACCTACATATGTTCTTGAGCATGCCAAAATAACATCTAAATTCATTACTCTTATTTATAAGCCATCCACTTTGAAGCTGATGTTATTACCTTTTTTATCTGGTCTCTTCCCACCTTCTCCAACTAGTAATGGTCTAGTCAGAGGGGCCACTTTCCTGCAGATAAAATATGCTACACTTAGCTGAGTCAACGGGCCTTCAGGTTATGGTCCCCTTTGCCAGAAATTCTCCCCCATCCTCCCACATCTTCACAGTGCTAGATCCTTCTGCCATTCAGATCCTTGGCTTAAAGATCTCATCCCCAGAGAGAGCCTGCCTGACCACTCTAGCGCATACACCTGTTCACAAATACCTCTTGACAGTCTATTACCTGAGCTTGTTTCATCTCAGTGAAATAAACTTATAGTTTTGTTTGTTTTCTTGTTTATTGTACATCTTCCACAATCTGCAGAAACCTGGTAAGAGCAGGATCCTGCCTCCTCATTCACCAATCTCTCAATCTAGGCCTTAAAAACAAACCTCAACCTAGAGTGGGTGCTCATTTACTCTCTTCTGAAACAATGATGAAAGGAATGAATAATTCATTCAGTGCTTAAACCCCTCTCAAACATACTTATTGGTATCTTAAGCAAGTGTGATTCCTATTTTTCCTTGAGTAGATATCGTAAATTCAGTAGTTCTTCATTTTTATACAGATTTTATAACACGGGTTTTTCCCTTATTCACTTGATGTTTGCCTTTCCGAAGTGTTCTACCTATTAATGAATATTCCCACCCCTTGTAAACACACAGAGCAAATCTAATCCCTTCTCCCCATCAGTTCTTTGATTATTGCCTTCAAATTCCCTGTACAGGTTCTTTATGCAGCCTGAGAATATCCAGACTTTCTTCCATTTCTTATTTTGTACATCCAAATTTCTCTCACTTTTCTTATATGTTCTAATTTATATCTATTTTTATAAAATTTGGAGCTCTAAATTGACAAAAAAAACACATGTTTTGACTGATACAGAGAAGATAGTGTGTGTAAGAGCTCATATACGTATATGATACCACCTCATAATCACATAAACTTTTTTGACAGCTATATCACACCAGTGAGTTATACTGTTTGAAAACAAACAGACAAACAAACAAAAATATCTCCTCAAGCTTTTTTCACAGGACTCTAGTAAAGTCTTGTGTCACCATGGTGCCTATCCTCCAAGATGGTCCCAGCGATCCATGCCTTCTGGCATTCAAGACCTCTTATAGTCCCCTGCCACACTGTACCAAGGCCAGTCTAAGGAACCAGTACAGTATAACACAAGTGGAGGTATATAACTTCTGAAGTTAGGTTATAAAATACATTTTTGAAGTCTGCCTTGCTTTTTTTTTTTTTATTCCCTTAAACTTGGAGGAAGCAAGGTGCCCACAAGGACATACCACCTTTAGGGAGAGGCTCAAATTGTTAAAGCCCCTCTACCAACAGCCACATGAATGAGTCGTTTTAGAAGCAAAATCTCCAGCCCCCGGTAAGCCTTGAATATAACCTCCTGAAAAACTCTAATCCAGAAACACCCACGCCTTTCCTGGCTTTTTACTATGAGGGGCTATGCAGGAAAATAAATTTTCATGTTTCAAGCTGCTAGAATTAGGCTAATTTGTTTTACAGTAATAGACAACTAATATATTGTTTCCCGCAACTTGCTCTTATGCAATTGTTTTTTTTTTTTTTTAAGATCTAAATTTGGATTTGTACGTTTATTCTTAATAATTTCACATCTTTACATTTGGTTCTCTCCAGTCTGTTTAGATCTTTTTCAGTAAATATTTAGATAATCAACATTTCTGACAATAGTCACAATATTATCCGACAATTTTGAAAGTCTATTATCTTTCAAGTTACTATGAGCATTTGAGTTACTGATAAAAACGCTAAAATGGAAAATGTGTTGGACAACATCTTAGTGGTCTTCAGCAATCTCTTCAAATTTAAGTCTTCCAAACTCTTTTCAAACAGACCTTCTCAATTTTCCTGATACCTATCCTACATCTCTTCACTTTATCCACAAGGATATTAAAAAACCTGAGTTATAGCTGTTGCATTTTTCTGGCATTGCCAGCTTGATCACTGTCATATTAAATAAAAAAGGCTCTCAGGGTGCCTGAGTTGAGGTGCTTAGTTAGAGAGCTTAGCTCTCAGGGTGCTTAGTGAGTTGAGCTTCTGGCTCCTAGTTTTAGCTCAGGTTATGGACTCAGGGTTGTGAGAACGAGTCCCCCAGAAGGGCTCTATGCTTGGCATGGAGTTTCTTGAGGATTCTCTCCCTGTGCCCTTCCCCTCACTCACGTGTGCATATATGTGCGCTCTCTCTCCTTCGCTCTCTCTCTCTCTGGAAATAAATACATCTTTTTTTTAAAGACTCTAGTTCAGACATGACTACTTGATAAGCCCATTTGAGCTCCTAGAGATATTATCAATTTTTTTTCTTTTAGGGACTCAGAGGCCATTGTTACACACTTTATAATAATGTCATAAGTTGGCATAAAGCTCAGGTTTGTCAATTTCCTATTCTACCTTCTCACTGTATTGAACATTAATAAGTCATTTGCCCATTCCCAGTCCTGTGCCAACTCCCCCATTCACTGCTCATTAAAGATTACTCTTTGCAATTCTTAGGTCTGTATTCACTGACAATCTCTGCATTTGTTTTGCAATGGTCACCTTGCTTCCCAACGTGTTTCATTCCATCTTTGAACATGTTTCATCACATTCAGTCAGTCTTTCTTTTCAGGTATTCAGTTAATGAAAGACCAATCAAAAAGCATCAGCAACAACAACAAAAACAACAAAAATGGAAAACATAAAGGAAGAGAATATACTAGTCATTCCATATTTTATAACCATTACAAACTTGGAGGAGTCATATTTAATAAATTAGTGAGTAAATGAATGAATGAACATAAGAATGAAGTATCCTTGTCTAGAAAGTCCAATTCTGTTAACATTAAAAATTTAAATTTATTTTTGAATTTTATTAATATACTCTTTGCTTTAACACAGTACAAGGGTGGTCATAATTTATTTATTTTGCTTCACTTTCTTCTGAAATATATTAAAGTTTTCTGCCAAGTTTTTAAATCAATAGGCAGAATATTTCTTCAATTACTTACTGTGGATGAGAAAAGCAAGAAGACAGAAATAGAGCACAGTTTTGAAAATTAAAGACCAGTTTCATAATATTTTCAGATATGATTATATTTTCCATTATTAGCTTTAAATAGACACCATCAAAAAAAGAGTGTTCTGCCTCTCAGCAGAAGAATATGGTTTCATGCAAGTAATAAGCCAATCTCAAAATATATAAAATAAGTTTATGTGTAATAAATGAGTCATCCCCAATCAGTCTAGAAGGATAAGAGTAATAAATAGAGCTGAGGTAATAAAAAATTATTTTTAAAAATATAGATCCTACTCTTAAACTAAACCTCAAAACACACTCCAGATGCTATACAGAGCTAAATTCTAAGAAGGAAAAATAAGTATATAAAGACTTCAGTAAATTAATGACCAATGGATATAAAAAGGATAATTCCTCAAAATGAAAACAGAACATTTTAACAAGTACATTGTATTAAAAATGTTTACCTTCATGAGTATCCAAATAAATAAACCAATAGTATAATGGTATTAATTTATTAATTCCAACAAATTAGCAATGATTTAAATTTAATACGCATATGGCTAAAATGCCAGTTGGTAAAAGGTGAAAGAGGCACATTTATAGCAACATAAATGTGAACATAAATTACTTAACCCTACTGGAAAGACAGCTGTCAGTATTTATTTTAAAAAGCCTTAAAAGTATTCATTTCCCTTAAGTCACTAATTTCCTTTCTGGAAATCTCACTAGAATGCTCTCCCCTTTTCTGTGTGGGAATGTTGTGGCAAACATCCGTGTCTTTTACCTTACTGAAGCTTATTGTTATAGCACGGAAATGTCTTCCTCCACCTTGTTTATGCTGATCTGGGCTTATAGGAGGGGAGGTCTCTGATTATTTAGAAAGCGTGGCTCTGTGTGTCTGTGGAGGGCACAGGGACAAGGAGACAAGATACAGCAAGGAACTCACACTTCTACTGTGAGTAAGTGATAGGCTCTTTGAAATAGTGAGAGGCCCTTTGGTCTTATGGGCAATATAATAATCCTGAATTACAAAAAAGCAGGGTCAGAGCTTACATAGCAAAGAGGAACAAAAAGGATGATTAAAAAAAAAAAAAAAAGTAAAGGTGTCTGTATCTGTGTTGAGATGAAGGAGAAAGGCCAAGAAGATGAAATCAGGAATAGAAGAGACCCACGTCAAAAATGTGGCTTGGAACTCTAATGATGACATTTCAGGGCCAACCTCAAAAAGGCAGGCGAGATTTTAATCAGGTGATAAATTGGTGGGAAGGAGGTAAGTTCCAAGCTATGCTTTTTCAAATACCAAGTGAAGGATCCAATTCCAAGCTTCACAGGTAAGAAGAGAATAGAAAACAGAGACGCTGCAGAAAATGTGGACGTAGCCATAAAAATGGCATGAAGTGAAATAAATGCATGCTACACACGCACACATGCACAAGCATACACATTATTTCTTTGTTCCTCTTTCTGGACCTCAGATACACAGAACTGAGCTGTTTATATCCATTAGTCAACAGCACACTATAATTACCAGTCCAAGAAGGATCGCTGCTTTTATTGTGTTCTTATTATTTTTTTCCTTTCATGTCCTATCACCAAATCCATTCCACGCTGCAATTCCTTAAGAGTCCCTCTCACATCCTAAGTCTTTAATGTCTGCTTTCCACATGTTTAATTAGATATTGATATTTACTTGAAAAATGCGAATTTGCAATTTCTTAACTTTAAAACTTCTCTGAGGGAATTATTATAAAATATCCATTTTTATGCTGGGAATGTATAAGTTGATATCATGTTGTTCTGTATATTTGTATTATTTTAAAATTTTAAAATTCATTAATATAATTTATTAATATATTATAAATCATGTTATATAATATATAAATATATTATAATTATACTATAATTAATTTTAATATAATTTATTAAAACAATGTGGCTTTTTAAAATACTAAATGATATTGTGATACAATTCTCATGCTAGGTTTTTTTTTTTCCTTTTTTGAAATTAACTTCTTGGGAACTATCCATGTTGGTTTATGCAAATATGTTCCTTGGAGGGGCGCCTGGGTGGCTCAGTGGGTTAAGCCTCTGCCTTCTGCTCAGGTCATGATCCCAGGGTGCTGGGATCGAGCCCCGCATCGGGCTCTCTGCTCAGCGGGGAACCTGCTTCCTCCTCTCTCTCTGCCTGCCTCTCTGCCTACTTGTGATCTCTGTCTGTCAAATAAATAAATAAAATCTTAAAAAAAAAAAAATATGTTCCTTGGAACTGATACATTATTCTGGGGCATGTATATTGCATACCTATCATATCAATAGTCATACCTTCTATCATTTCCTACAAAATATGTGGATTTTAGATTTTCTCTGCTGTCTTGCTGAGCACCCCTCCGTACATGCATACTCAATTTCAACAGTCGGTATGACTATACCAGTATATATTCTTAACAGTAGAGCATGGAAATTCCACATGCTCTTATGCCCTTTATATTAGAAAGCTTTCAGTTTTTACCATTTGGAAGTACACAAAATAATGCCTCCTTGTCTTAATCTCTATTTCTCTGGTTACTAAGGGGATGCACATTATCTCATAGTCTTATTAGTTATTGGATTTTTCTCTCCATTCATATAGAAATAGCTTTTCCATATTATTTGGTCGATTTTTTCCACTAGAGAATTTACTTTTTTCTTGATTACTTACTTTTTTTTTCTTTCCTATATAATAGTTCATTGCCAGTTTTACACTGGGTGCGTAACATCACTCAGTTGTCATACTTCTTTTAATTTTTGGTACTGTTCATTGATCTCTTTTTGATATATATATGACATTATTTTTTAGTGTTTCTTTTGGTCTTTTAAATTTTTGTCCCATTCAAAGACCCAGTAATATTCTCCTACACTTATATTAGCTTCATAATTTTTTCTCTCACACTTAGTTTAATTTATTTGTATATGTTTTTCTATAAGGTTTTGTTATCATCTAATTTATAATATCTATATATTTGGTCTTCATTGTTATTCCTACTACAGAGTTCCTAAACTTCTTGGAAGTTCATTTTGTTACTCATAACAGGCTCCTTTCAGTCATACCTGTGTTTATGTTAAAGAGATGATTTTTGGAAAGTCCCTAAGGATGAGGGTTAATCACCAGGGGAAAAAACATATGATTAGTGTTGGAACTTTCAGTCTTAAGCCTCTATCTCTGGGTTGGGGAGAAGGATTGGAAGTGAGTTAATCCTTAACGGCCAATGATTTGGTCACTTATGCCTCTATCATGAAGTTTCCATTAAAAATCCAAAAGGACAGCATTGGGGAGCTTCTGTGTTGGTGAACATATGTAGGCCTGGGACAACACTATTCCCTGAGAAGGGCAATGAAGCTCTGTGCTCCTTCCCAAGTATCTTGCCCCATGCATCTCTTCCATCTGGCCATTCCTAAATTGTATCTTTTTTTATAATAAATCTGTAAAATAGTAAGCAAACTGTTTTCTTGAGTTCTGTGAGTTGTTCTAACAAATGGCTAGAGGAGGGGGTTCTGGGAACCTCTAGTTTATAGCCAGTTGATCAGAAGTACAGGCAATAACCTGGACTTGAGACTGGCATCTGAGGCTGGCAGAGGGGCAATCTTCCATGTTCAAGTAGATAGTATCAGAATTGAGTTATGTAGTAGGGCATCCAGCTGGTGTCTGAAAATTGTTTGGTGGAGGGAAACCCTCACACATTTGGTGACCAGAAATATCAGAAGTGTTCTAAGAAGGGTTAGAAGAGAAGTAGAGTGTTATGTGAGTAGACAGAAAAATAGAGGAGTTTTCCTTTTTGGGTTCCAAAACAGTCTTACTATATTGTAAATTGTCACTATATATGAATCCAATTTTTCAGCACTATTTTTTTTCAAACAGCACTTATTAAAAAACTCATTATTTCTGTACTCCTTTGTGATGCTACCCTGTACAACTAGTCCCTACACTTACGTAAATCTCTTTGTGCGTCTCTAATATGTTCAATTGATCTACTTCATCCTGTGTCAATACTATTCTTTTTTTAAAATCACTATGCCTATATTATAGCCCCTAAAAACTGAGATTACTGTCCCCCCCCAAAATTAGCTATTTGATAAGCTTTATTATTTCATGTACATCGTAGAATCTTCTCGTAATATTCCTTCCAAATCTTGGCCAAGATCTGATTAAAGTTGCATAGAACTTGTAGAATAAATTCAGGATAATGACATCTTACAGGATGTCGAATTTTCCACCCACAAACACATATACCTTATTATTCATTGGATTTTATCTTCTTTAATTAATTTAAAATGGTCCTTCTATAAAATAATCCTCTATGAAGGCTTTCTTTCTTTGTTAGATTATTCTCAAATACTTTATTGTGGTATTTGGTTTTATACTCTATTTTCTTTTTCACTAATTTCATGCTATTTTAAAAGAAGGTTCTTGGCTCTTGTGTTTTGATCTGTGAGCCAGGACTGCTGAACATCTTGCCAATTCTAATAACTCTTTTAGGGTCCTTTTGGGTTTACTATGTAGATGATCGGATCATCTACAAATAATGACTTCTTATGTTCCTTTTAATCTTTATATGTATTTTTTTCTTGCCCTTGCCCTAATAATATGCCAGGGGCTTCAATATGACACTGAATAATATTATCTCATATTCTAAAATTTGACAGCCCGGGGGAGCCTGGGTAGCTCATTGGGTTAAAGCCTCTGCCTTCTGCTCAGGTTATTATCCCAGGGTCCTGGGATCCAGCCTACATTGGGCTCTCTCCTCAGCAGGGAGCCTGCTTCCTCCTCTCTCTCTCTCTGTCTGCCTCTCTGCCTGCCTCTCTGCCTACTTATGATCTCTGTCTGTCAAATAAATAAATAAAATCCTTGAAAAAAATAAATAAAATTTGACAGTCCATTTTAGTCTCATTAGGACCAGTTATGGCGAACGTGAACTTAAAATTGTACAGAAAAACAGAACTACTGAGTTTAACCAGAGATGGTCACATCATTTTTTTTATACTTTTTTCAGATAATTGATTATATCATCTGGATTAGGCATACTTTAAAGGGAGAAAAATGGGAAATAATTTCTCAAAGTCTTATTCATCCTTGAAATTATACAGGTAAAAGATCATTGGCTGCATATCCTATATATCTTCAGCATAGCTCATAAAATGGCACAATGTACATCCTTGCATAGAGAGATTAGAAAAATTTTTGTTATTGTCAGGTAACCTTTAGAAATTACCCTAAACCCACAAAAGACATAGAAATTCATCAACAAATGTCAATCATTTTCTTTTCAAGTTGTTAACACTTATTGCCTTTGGTTGGAGAATGGGAGCAAGTGTTGAGCATTATGGAGTAGAGAATAAGCCTGATTCTGAACAGCAGGAAATTCAGATGATGAGATTTGGCCAAGTGCACCCTTCTTGATAGTTTAAGAAGAGGTCACTAGAGTTTTAAGCTAATAATTTCATCGTCTTCAGTAAAAGAAACAATCTTGAAGAGATCTCTGTGCAAAATTGAGAAATTTAAATGTTATTTGAAATAAAAGTAAAGGATGGCATTCTTCAGGAATCATTTATGAAGTGAACCCATGCATTTATTTTTACTTTCTAAAACAGAGTCATTCACAGAGTCTGAGACTGGCAGCTTAGCTCAAGGGAGTCTAAGGAAGGGAACACTCAAATTGATTAATAAAGAAATAAAAATTGAATCTTAAGAAAAATATTTTTTTTCAAAGCAGATCTAAACCAAGGATGGATCAGAAAAGAACTGTGGTTCTTTAGATTTACTAAAGTTTACTAAAGTATAGCAAAGGAAAAAGCATTCTAACAACCAAGAAAATTCTATCACATGGTCTCTTGACTTTTTTTAAGAGTAGTTGGGTAACACCATTAATGGAAGGTGATTCCCCAGATTATGCTGCTATCTAGAGAACATGATCTCTTGGTATAACTTTAAAATGCAGCTTCATGCATGGCAAAAGACAAGCCAAAGGCCAAGAAAGGACAATTTCACAGCAGAGCAAGTACTGAAGCATTCTCTCCAGGCACTGTGTCTACTGCAGGTGGCCCTCTTAGGGGATAGACACTTGAGTGGAATGGCTTCCCACATCGAATCAGCAAGTCTGTGAAAACTGCCTCCTAACTTGATCGACTCAGTGGTGGATGGAATGAAGTTTTGATGTGAATGCACCTGATTTTATGGATAGCTATGAACTTTTTATTTACATATACTTTCTCTGTGATGGCTAAATGGCTCTCACTACCAATGTTTCCCAATGAGAGTGGTAAGAAGCCAAGAGATCACTGACCTTGAAAAATACCCTCTTTAGATAAGTGTTCGTGTGTACCTAATTTTGAATTTCCTCCAACTGGTCAAAGAGCAAAGTTTCTTATGTCTCTGTAAGGTACCTTGTGATAAACGCTGACTTTGTGGTGATGTCCGTGACAAGCAGAGCACTCATTAGCAGTGAAAGCAGATATCTAAAACAGTGTCATTAATTACAAATAAGTTCTTATATAATTTTAAGAGAATGAAGTTCTGAGTAAGGGAAATATGGGATATTCTGGGGCCCATTACATGGACTGTGACCTAATCAAGGTTGGAGATGGGAGGAGGCAGAAATGTATTCTTAGCCACTTAAAGGAATCAGGCATGTGAAGAGGACTGGGACAAGTGTTCCAGGTACCCAGAAACATCACCCGAGAAGACCCAGAGATCAAAGAAAATGAAATTGTTGTCAGGGGGATTCAGAGGATGCTATGCTGTCTGTCCCAAAAGAGAAATCTGATTCCTTCAACATCTTTACCCAAGATTACTCCATCATATGCAAATTTTAATTGACTTGATCCATGCCTCAAGGATTCAAGTTCTAACATCCAAAACTTTATGTTCAGATCCAACTCATTATTTTTAAATTCCAAAATAGCTTTTCTTATTATTCCTTCTTAAATTCATTTTATAATTTCCCTAACAGAGCCCAATTCTTCTATCTTAGCATAACTTCAGATCAACCACCTAGGATTATCCAATGGAGTTATCTGCACAAAGTAATTACTTTTTTCTTCTGCAACCATTTCATATTCCAAGATAAGTCTTTAGACTTTAAGGCATGCACTTACTGTTCAGTTTGCAAATTTTCTTAGAAGTTAGAAGTGAGGAGTCAGCAATTTACTTCTGACTAAAAAGGAAACTTTAAAAAACCATTCTACCTATGCATCTTTGGACACCTATAAAATCTTGATTAATCCCCTAAGATGTCAAAAATGGCAGTTAAGTGTATGCCATTGGTTGAAGATTAGGGACCTTTGTTCAGGGCATTTGAATAATAGTTTTATAATAAGGTACAGTTGTGGTGAGGACAAGTCACACTGAATCATTCACTTCTGGGCTGAAAACTGGAAAAGTGTCCTGCTTGCTAAAACAATAGGAAAGTGACTTGTGAAGTGACACTGAATGTAAGGCATTTTATTAAAAATTATTCTGATAACAAGAATGAAAGACTGAAAATATGGTGGCCTAGAATATATTTTCTCTTTTATCAGTAATTTATAAGTGTATATTACATTGGCATTTGAAATTGTATATGCAGGTGTGTCTTTTTTCACACAACAGATGTATTCCTAAAAAGAAACATAAAAATTATTGAAAAGGAACTCACATTTTATATGTGCTGGGAAAACTTCCTGTTGTAGGCAAACTCACAGACTCTCCTTTGCAAATATAAGGATAGCTCTAATATGCAAATGACTCCTATTAATGCATTTGCTTCCTGAATTAATATGTTATATATTTGGCTTTGTTTAAATTGTGCCCAAACAGTACAGAATATATCTGATAATAGATGTTTCCAGTTTGGGAACTTACATAGACCTTAAATACACTTTTGCTAAGAGGGAGAAATGAAGGGAGGGAGGAAAAGGAGACGACAGAGAGGACAAGTAAAAAAAGACATAATGATATTTTGTAATACTCTGTTTATGTGTTGAGCTTTAAAGCAGTCACAGGTGCAAAGAACACTTTTGTCTAGAATCTGTTGACACTCTTTTTTTCACACAGGATTTTTGTGTATCAGTGTTTGTTATTAAAGGCTTGATACATATTTTTGATGGCTCAGGCTACCTGAGTTGGGTCAAGCAGCTGCATACACAGGTAGGAAAAGAAAGACTTTGTTTCCCCCAAACTACTTTGAAATCATCTAAAATTTAAACCAAGCCCAAAAAAGGTGGGCAGGGGAGTGGGAGGGAGGGAGGGCGTCATGATGAAAAGAAGCCCTATTCTAAAATTCTAGAATCTTCCTTTATGAATGGACACAGAGCTGTGAGGCTTCCCTTCCTTTCCTTTTGCCATTTTCTTGAGAGAGGCCAATCTCTGATAACATTGCACTGATCATCCATAATCATCACTCTTGAAAATAAGCCCTGATGCTCTCCAGCCCTTCCTTCACTCCCTGTGATTTTTAAGTAATCATCTTGTTGTCCCAAGTAGATTACAATGACATTGATGGTAAGAGTCAGAAATACCTACAATTTTCATATTCTAAATTATGCACCAAGGACATTACAATGTTTTAAATCATGCAATAGTTCATCAAATGCTCACAAAGCCTAAAGACACATGTATACACACACATGCACACACATATATTTTTCATTTTCAGAGTAAGCAACTAAGGCTTTGAGAGTTTAATTTGTCCACATTTTCATAGCTATGTGGCAAAGCATGATTTCAAATACATGTCACAAAGTCCTTGATCTTTCCATGTTGAAAACATGATGGAAAAGAGTTAGTACTTGAAGAAATGCATTAATAAAACAAAAACAAACAAACAAATATACAAAAACACTGACCACTCAGCAATCAAAAGAATCAAAAAATTGTAAAACTTCATGTGTTACTGCAAGGGAGAAAAAAAGACACTACTGTTTTTTTCTGGAAAATAGTGGCCTCCCTTCCCAATCTGATACCACAATGGTCCAACCCAAGTGATCAGCATGAAAGGGGCAAGATTTACAAGCTTATCCTCCATGCATGTTAGACTTCTTTCTTATTCCTGGTTTCCTTTCCTAACCAACAGTTCTCCAAATCCCTGCCCTTTGGTATGTAGGCTCCCAGTTACCTCCCTTTTAAACTGAATACTCATTTGAAATGTTTTATTGTATCTGCACACACTTTCTGCATTTGTCCCAGTAGAGTACTTCCTACTCAGAAAATCTCAATGAATATGCGTCAAATAAATGAATAGGGAAATAGATATAAGCTGTTGAGTCTCTCTGTGCTGTCTTGCTGCTTAGAGTGCTGTGCACTCAGAACGATCACAAACCTCACCAACCAGAGGGCATGTGCATCATGCTTTCTTTCTCATGTCTCTCTCTGCACCTTGCTGAGAAGTGGGTACAGCGTAGACCTGGTTGCCCTACAGAAAAGGTAATGAGTGTCAGCTAATAGTTAGATTCCATATTCCAAGACCTGAAGGAACACAATCAGGAGATGTGTTGCTACCAGAATCTCCTTTCTGAGCCTTTCCCCTCTCTCTGACATTCCCCATATTCCTCACGCTCCTGACCCTTTGCCATCCCAAAAGTTACTCTCAGACAGGACAGGAGCATCATTAGTCTTGTGAGTGGAGTGAGTGAGTTCCCTTGAGCAAACTCCTGCCTATGATCTGCACTGAAGAAAGAGTCTCTCTCCTTCCTCCACCCCCCCCCCCCCGTACAGGGATTTTAGGATCTATTCAGCAAATAAGGGAAGACTCTGAAGGTCTGAATGACCATTTGCTGCAGTCTTAAAACAGAATAAATGGTGAATTTTCATGTACATGGTCACCTATAGAAAAGGAACCTAATTGGTGGGCTGTGATGCTAATTCCTTCCTAGGTAATTATTATCTCTGATCTCTAATCACATGCACATTTACATTGTGCATGACATGGGTCATGAGCTACAGTCACCCATAACTCATCTTGACTGAATTAACTAAAAGAAACAGGAGTGGTCAGCCAGAGTTGGCCTGAATTAACCAAGAAAATGTGGATATACACAGGCAACAGTGTTTTCTTTTGTTTTCTCTCAACCCAGCCAGAACCCACCCTGAGTATCAGACAGCAAAAGTGTACAAACTCTCATGACTCAACAGTGAAACCAAGATATGAGGCCAGAAAATGCTTATCTCTAATGGACTTTACAAGGCTTAATTAAGTCCTGTGGGACAAGTTCTTTGCAATGTTCAGATTGCAAATATTCTCCGAGGTCAACGATTATGAAGATGGAAAGGAATAATGACGTATTATACTTTCCTCAATTGTGTCAGAAGGATACTTCTGATGCTTTAATTCTTAATTATTTTATTATTAAAATTCTAGAATTGACAGATCATCCTTAGCCTGTTCAGTTAAAAAAAAAATACATTGTAAGTGGTGGTATGTTGTGTTTGTTTGTTTTGAAGATAGTGGTGGATGTATCTGTAGAGCTAGGACAGGTAGTGAGGTATTCCTTTGTTTCTCTTTCACATTTTTTCCAAAGAAGGGACTTCAGACCCCAGCTAACAGATGTAAGATTTGAGTTTTGTTTTCAGACATCTTTCTCACTGTACAAGTGAATTCACAATGTTTTCTAAAGAACTGGTGTTATATTCTGAAAGTTCCCACTGACATCAATGAGCTTCTTGAGCAGACTAAAGGAGCACTCTGAAAAGGATTTAAATGTGTTATTTAATTTAGATCATCTTCTTTATTCATTCATTCTAGTCAAGAAAATAAATTTTTATCAAGAAAATAAAAACCTACTCATACCCAAGCTCCAGGAAAAGAATGGTAGGGAAAGGGATAACAACTTCCCTAAAAGTTCCCAGTTTCCTGAAAAACTGAGCCCAATATATAGGAAGAGTCAACTATGTATTGGTGAGAAAAAGACATGCTATTAAGAATAATGAACATTTTAGTTGAAAAATAAAAAGAAAAGAAGCTGACCTGATTAGAGATGACCGAAACCATTCTAGTCAGAATCAAGTTACACAAAGCTTTAAAGTGTCAGGGAGCATGTACACCTTGGTAAATCCAGGGAAGCCACTATGGGATCATACCTGGAGCCTTGGCAGAAAGAGGAAGATCTGGAGAAGCATATAGGGATGATTCACAGGGGTACTTTATCTAGAGGCTCCTTGGAGCCATTTAAAACACTTAAAATTTAAAAGTAATTTAAAATTAAATTGCATTTTAGAAAGCCATTGATGGCGTTGACAGGACTGGTTGTAAGTGGAACTGCCCAGGAGGCAGAAACCCATTAGAAGGTGATAAAAGACTTCTTGAGGAAATAGGATCATGGCCTGAGAAAGTATAAAAGGGCACAGGAGGAACACCTGGGTGGCTCAGTTAGTTAAGCATCTGACCCCTAATCATAGCTCGGGTCTTGATCTCAGAGTCATGAGTTTAAGCCCCATGTTGGGCTCCACACTGAGCACAGAGCCTACTTGAAGAAAAAAAAAAAAAAAGGCATAGGTGAGGGGATAGATTTTAAAGATGTTTAGGGTACAGAACTAATGGTTTGTGGCTTTTGTGGCTTCTGCTAGGTGGTAGTATGGTAGGGCTGGGCTTATAGGATGATGTGAGAACTGCAAGGGACAGTGGGGGTATTTGGGGAGGGAAGAGAAGGGTGTACATCTTCATTTCTTTTGAGTTTTTTTGTTATTGTTGTTAATGTGGATCTAAAATGTGAATTTCACCAGATTTACTCTTCAAGACTGTTAACATCTGGATCCCAAATCCCTAACTCATCAGAAAATCTTTTAGCAGGTATTGGTTTGACCAGTAGAGTCCCTCAATTAGACATTGTTATTGATCAGTTATCTTAAAATATAATTAATGTACAGTTTATGAAGTCCTTATAGAGATTTTATGATTAGCTTTACTTTTTAATGGGACTAGGATATTTTTAATAATCTAAGAGTAACCCACTGGAGCAAATGTTTTAATTAAAAATGACATCTTATTCTCAGTTTAAATTCACAACAACTCTGAGGAAGACAGAGTGAGTTATATTATTTCTAGTTACAGTGGAAGAGTAGCATCTGAAGGTTTAGTGACTTGACCAGTGTGACCCACAAGTAGTGTCTTTGCCTGTGGAACTCTTTGTACTCTTGGTTTGGGTTCACTTCTCTTCCTGTCTGTGAAGGGCAGGTCCAGATATTGAGTTCAACAAAGATGCACATCTTATTGACCATCAGAACTTAACACATTACTATCATCATTATTATTTTATTTGGAGAGTTTACTGCTCTGGACACTATTCTGGCAAGTGGAATTGTTCTTATGTTTTAAAGCATAATACATTAAAAAGTGCATGAAAAGTTATGTTATCAATTGGTTTTGTGAGAAGGTTTTCCTGTCCAATGCACTTTAGAGCCTGGTTCACCGACAAACTGCCCACATCGGGAATGCATTCTAATAAAAGCATGTGCATTATGGAGGTGAGAATACTTGAAACAGCATTTGCATATGCTACAAGACTTACAATGTAATGGATTTCTAACTAATTAGCATGATTTCCCAGACTGAATTATGCCACATGTAGGAGTAGCTGGATATAAAAATAAATTTGATTATAATGTGCATAAATTGCTCATTTCTTACAGAATTATGGCTTTTTCTTAAGTGAATGCCCAACTTCCCCAAATTGTCAATGAAAATGTGTTTCCGAATGGCTGCTCTTTTTGGGGCTGTGCTCCTTTCCGGGAGTTTGGCTACTCGCGGCAGCTGCTTTGTTGGAACATGACACACACAGCACATCAGGCAGTAAGTGTGACCTACATTCAGGATGTTTATGAGTTCTGCAGAAATTGGGTAATTTCACTTGCTGTTTTGTTCTTCTACTGATGCAAGGGGTCTTTGAGTGTCTTTTTGGGCAACAAGTCCATGGATGCTAACAGGAAACTACAGTACATACAGAAGAACAAGATAAAAAGGAGCAAATCCACCATGGCAGATTTCTCCCTGATCTGTGCCAGGTTTTGTTAGAATGGGATAAAACCAATGGCAAAGGTGTTCCCCTGTCCCATGGAGCTGCCATTATCATGACTCACACACAGACAATTATAGAACAAAACAAATACTAAATGGCAGAGTATTGATAGTATATTCTGTAACTCAGGGGAGGAGAAATTCCTTTCTCTGAAGGCAAATGGGTAGCACTTAATCTGGAAAGAATTGATAAGATTTCAATGGTTGAAGCATAGAAGAGGTTCTGCATCAACAGCTTAGATAGAGGGTAAGAAAAGCATCTTTCTTTCATGCACAGATTCAACCATTCATTATTAGGCTTCTCTTACATCTGAACCATAGTGATTTCATCCTCATGATGTGTCACTAGGTTTAACCTCCCAAATGCAGTTTGTTAACATGTTGTACACACACACAAATGTGTTTCTTTGTCAATATGTTTGGGAAGCACTGAGTAAACAAAGGTAAATGTGATTATTTCAAGACTTCTCAGTATTCAGTGTTTTCCAATTTATCCATCCAGGGAAGCTTTGTTTTAAATTTTAAACTTAACTAGATAGTCAAGGAATTTTTAAAAATTATGCACAGATTCCATTAAACCAAATAAAGCTAGATCAGAGGGCAGTGAAAACTTCAGGATATGAAGGGAAGTTGGATGCCCACTCCGTTAATCTCAAATCACAGTAGCAAAATATTAACTGTCTTTTATTGACTGCCTACTCTGTACCCGGCATAGTGCTAGCATTTGACCTGCCTTTCTGTGTTTGTCACAAAAATTTTCTACATTATCTACAGCTATGTCTATATATAGATGAGAAAACTAAAGTACACACAAAGCGCAGAATATCACATGGTTTATAATGACAAAATCCACGCGGTCCTCCTCTACACACAACATTTTGTTAAATCGTAATACATTTCTTTATTAATACATTAATTAATTAATTAAATACAATTCTTTATTTTGTGTACAAACCACTTCAGTGAAAGTTCAAAGAAGAAGATGGGTAGAGTCTGAGGGTGCCTGGGTGGCTCAGTCATTAAGTATCTTCCTTCATGATCCCAGGGTCCTGGGATCGAGCCCCACATCAGGCTCCCTGCCTGATGGGAAGCCTGCTTCTCCCTCTCCTCCTCCCCCTGCTTGTGTTCCCTCTCTTGCTCTTTCTCTTTCTCTCTCTCTCTGTGTCAAATAAATAAATAAAATCTTTTTATTTGTTGGGTAAAAATGGGTAGAGGCAAGGAAGTTTAATACAAGTGGTAGTTGAACACCAGTCCATAGGCAAGTCCAATCAATGTTTTTAGATAAACAGGGGAATGTATTTTTTATCTCTAATATGGGATATATGTAAGAGCTAGGAAATCTGCTTCCCTTTCACCTTTTCTCAGGAAGGTACTTAAGGACATGATTCAGATAAACAAAGGATTACTCAAAGAAGAGGAAGGGTTTAGATCCAGGGAAAAGCGGACCTCACAAGGCCAAAATGCAGAGTCTTGTATTTACACTACTAAGATTCTAGCTCCAACTTTACAATTGCAGCCCCCAATCTGAGGTTAATAGAAAGTCAATTCTATTGACTTTCAATAGTCAGTTCTATTGACTTTGTTCCCAATTAATGGGAACAATTAATCCTCTTGCTCCAATGTTTTCTTCTCCAAACTCTAAACATTTGGCATTTTACTGGTAGGTGTAAAATGAAATTCTCTTTTTCCCAATTTCTTTATCTATCAGTTCTCATAAATCCCAATCGACCACCAGGAGTTCAGGATGAAGCTGGAAGTAGGAAGTACAAAGCAGATTATTCGGGAACCCAGAAGTTCATTGTCACAGGGGAGGACTAAAGTAGATGGGGGTTCATGAAACAGAATTAATTTGTTCATAACTGAACAGTCTTTTAACAGTATTAGTACCCCTTACTCTGAACTGGCCAGGGCAAGCACAAACAAACAGTTGGTCCTTTGGTGGGCTACCACAACAAAACCTAAAAGTTTGCCTTCAGCCTGGAGTAGGCAGTCACAACCACAGTGTAATTAGTGGTGACCAGCAGGAAGTTCAATTGTGTTTTTTACATGGTCTGAAGAAGCTGATTTGCCCTCATTCAGCTAACCCAATGGGGAGTGTGGAACACAAAAAACCAACTGATTCCCAAATCCCATTTTAATTATTTGTTGTAGGCCCCAGTGGCCAATTTCATCAGAGAGTTTGTTCCATTTGGGTGAGAATGTTTATTCAGAGTACCATGGAGACTTATTTCCAGAGATGGCAAAAAAATGTGTGCTCCTGAAACGAAGCCTCTCCATTATTCACAGAAAATATAAAGGCACTGCTTCTATTAACTTTCCAGCTATCACTGATTTCATTTAAACCAAAATATTAGATTTAGTCTATTCACAATACTGTAATCACAACATAGTTATCGCTTTGAATTGCTGGTATTTCTACCTACTTCATTTTAGTACTTAATTTGTTTCTTTTTTTTTTTAACATGTTACACCTCAGTATTTTAATTATACTCAGCTGAATGTATCTGAATGCTCTCAGCATGCTTCATTATTTATATTAGTAGAAAAGCACATAAAATCAAATTGCATGCTGACATTCTATAATTTGTACTTGCATATTTCTAAAATAGATTTCTATAGATACAGCAACTATTCAACAGTGACTCAAGATATGCTATGATTTAAAAATTTAACTGAATTTTAATGTACTCCCAAAATAAAATTTATGAGTTTTCACTAGAAAATGTCTTATCTGATTATTCATATTCTACAATTATTAACTGCTCCTATTCTGCATTTGATTGAATTGTAAAAAGGTGAATTCCTTTCCTTCTTTACCCCCGGCATTAAGCTGTAATTTCTGCACATTTTGAGTTTTCCATATCTAAATTGGAAATTATGTTAGATCTACTGAAATACCAGGTATAAATAAAATATAAACCTTTTTTTATTAGAAATGGACATTACCACTTAATTTAGGAAGGAGGTCTGTGACCATGCTGCCTTTCTCATCATAAATTCCTTCTGGGTTAAGTAGATCCCCTTTATCAAAAAGTTGATTTAAACTCTCTCTTTCTCTTTCTCTCTCTCTCTCTTTTTAATTTGGAATTAAGAGACAAAAGTCCCAGAAAGAATTATAAGATCCCATGTTTTTATTTTTTGTACCTCTCCTAAAAATTCAGCTGTGTCCTTGGGTCTGGCAAAACCACCTCTCCATCAGCTTCATTTGATAATCTAGTCTAGTCTTCAAATAGATGCTTTGGTTTGGTCTTTAGGCTTATTCTAGACATATAAAAGGCAGATAAATAACAGAGAAAGCTGGGAAAATGTATGCTTCTTTGAATGATCAGGGTGCAGAGGATATTGGTATAAATTTCTTCCCTGATTAGAATCTCCTCTAATGTGCCATGTGCCATTGTGAGAAAAAGAAGAAGGATAGTCCATTTAGTTGTGGGTTTCAGGGAAGATATAGTAAGTCCTTAAAGAATGAGCAAACCAATAAGAGGCAGAATCTGAAACATAATGACATTTCAGGCAAAGAAACTACCTTAGCAATTCCCTTGAGGAAAATGACAGCATACTGTAAATTTGAAAAACAGCACAAATATACCTATTAAGATGAGGTCTGCAGTTGGTTAATACACAAAGCAAGTATGCATGAGTAATGAGAAACAAAGTTACCACCTCAGAATAGAGAGCCCTTGTGCACAAGGGCTGGCCGCATCTACCTTTTAATATGGGAGGTGGCGGTGGGGGCGGGTGGGGGGCGCGCTCTGGAAGGTTTGTGTCAGGAGGATACAGGTGATCAGGCTATGTTGTAGGAATGTAAATCTGGCAGTGTGTGCGGGATACTGGGGATATTACTGGAGGTAGGGCAAACAACTATGAGGCTGTAAGAGCAACCCAGGACACGGTTAGCTCGATTCGAGTCCAATTCAACAACTTAGTGAATGTCTAAATGGAGAGTCACAGTGCTAGATACCATGTAGGCAGATATGATAAAGCAGTCTTGCTGTTTTCTGTAGTCAGGGACATATTATTTACTTAATCAACGTTGGGAGGAAATAAAGGAAGGAGACAGACCAGGAGAGAGGGAGGGAGCAGGGGAACATGAAGAGGGAGGCACACATCGAAGGAAAGAAGAAAAGCAAGTAGAAAGTAAGACAATCAGGACTCAGGAACATAAGAAGAGGATTTAACCATAGACAAAAAATAGTCAATGAAAAAATAATTCATACAACTATCTGCTAAGACCTCTAAACTTCTTAAAGAATTACACTATTTCCTGGAAAAAAAGAAATGATTAAAATTAATACATTTGACAGAACATTAGTGCTTATAGATTTTTTTCTGATTACACAGAAATGAGCAGAGAGGGTGTGAATCACTCACAGCATGGCCCATAATAACCTCCCACAGGCAGATATCTGTCTCCCTAGGAGCTAACTTAACTTAGTAACTCTGAGGACACAGAGGACAAAAAATGCAGAATAGAAGGAACATGGGACTCTGAATGAACAAGTCCCAACGTGCTGCATTACACAGTGCCTGGAATGATCACTAAATGTTTACTGTGTTAAGCCATTTGAATACATTAGCCTACTCTGACTGATAAGAAAAAATATGTACAAGAACTGTCAACCAAATAGACACTAATTTGGTTGATATTATTATAAGCATGTTCTACTAAGCTTCCAAGAAATAATTTTGAATGATAATTAAATTATCTAGGTTTGGGGGAAATATCACAATCAATTTCCCAAAGCCTGAAAATGTGTGGGCATATGTGTTTATGAAATAATATGATTTCTTGATAGAGATGTACATAAATGTAATAGATATAATTTTATGAATAAAATTTTATGGAATATAATCCACACTATGTAAAAAATTTTTCTAAGCAAAAATGAATGGTACAAAATTATTTTAAAACTTAGTGTACTTTATTACCTTAATTAAGAACTATAAGATCACCTTAAAGACAAAAAATTAAAAGACATTTAATAAGAGTCAAAACTCATTACTGAATTTTAAAAATTCTCTTAATAAAGTAAGGGCAGGTGATCATTAATACGATAAAGAATATAGAACTAAGGTCAACAGCAAATATCAGAATAGAGGCCTTGCATACATTAAAGTCTACAACAAAACAAGGGTGTTTTCCACCCCATTTTTATTCTATAACTTTATGAATTTCCCAGGTGAAAAAAAGAAATAATATAAGAAAATGTTAAAGACCAAATTTCAGTAATTATAGGTATGATTGGTAACATAGCCAATGTAAGATAACTGAAAAGTAGTTTTGTGTTTGGTGTTTGGGTATCAGTTGCTTAAACCAACAATGAATCCTTCAGCCGGGTCCTGAGGAAATATACACATACCCACACATACACACAGGTGCATGCCCAGAGGGGTACACACGCATGTGTGCACAAATGCACATACACACACACACACACACTCAAAGATTTTCCAAACGGAGAGCCATAAAATGTCCTTATGTAAAGGTTAAACCCCAGAATGATCTTACTTCTCCTTAACTTATTTTTTCCCTATGAATCAGGTTTTATTATTGGGTAGAATGAAGGGAATCAATGAACATGAAACAATATCCAAAATCATTTCTAAAAAGAAAAACCCAGGTAGGATGCTGAAATGTATAGCAGCATATGTTAAAACACATTGTGGTGTTTTAGTAACTGAAGTAATGTGGTAAAGAGTCTTTTCAAAAAAGAGAAAAGGTGGATTTTTCAGTGATCATTATTGACATAAATGGCCAATATTTAGAAAAGAAATAAAACAGTATCCCCATCTTGTACCTACTCAAATGCAAACTTCTAGATGGAGTAATATATAAATACAAAAATGCACAAATCAAAGAATAAAAATGCATTTACTAGTATAACTATTTCTATTATGTCCAGGATAGAGTGAACAATAAAAAATAACATAACACTTTTTAAAACTTATTTAAATTATAAAAAAAAAAGAAAAGTGAAATGGAAAAATATTGTTTTCCATATAAAAATTTTATAATATATATGCAGCCCAAGGTATTGTGGTGTTAATACATTATTATACTACTATAAAGATCTATTGCTAAATGTTAAGAAAAATATAAATAACCTAAAAAGATTAAAAAGTTAAAAAATAGAAACAGCGTTTCACAAAAGACCTATAAAGATGTAAAAACTGCACTAGTGCAATCATAATAAAATGAATGCAAATTAAAACCATAATACACTATTTTTCTCTATCAAGCTGTCAAAGACAAAGAAAAGCTAACTGTCGGTGTTGTCAAGGGTTGGAGGGAAACAGAAATGCTTCCATAGCACTGAAGGTGTATAAATTGGAACAACCTTCTTCAGTGGCCATATGCAATACATTTTAAAAAGGAATAAGAATGTACAGCTTTTGATTATCAATTTTTCACTTCAGATAACTAGTGGCACACATATAAGTAATAATTTACAAATACCATTGCAGGGTTTTTTGCTTATACATCAATGAAAAACACAAACAAATCCTCCATGGTAACATCATTGTGATTGAATAAATGTTGTCCTATCACATAATGGAATAATGTATGATATTAAAAATAGTATTATAGAAAAATATATAATGGTCTGGAAATATGCTCATGATACATATTTTAGGCTTAAAGATACAGCTAAATATATCAAAAAATAAATTGCTCTCAGTTTGCATGACATATACAGGTGGAAGCATGAATTTATGCATACACATCAACATAAACACACCAGCACATAGATATACATACACACACACCCCTCATATGCACCAAACTGAAATCATAATGGAAAGAAATTATTCTGTGATTGTATCTGATAAGTAAGTGGATTTACAATTTTTAAAAAAGTTTCTCTTGCTTACATCTGTTTTATAATTTTTCTAAGGTACACAAAATAGTTTTGCATTTTAAAAAATTGTATGCTGGGGTTCCTCAGTGGCTCAGTTTATTAAGCATCCAATTCCTGGTTTTGGGTCAGGTCAGTGGTTTCAAGGTCATGGATGGAGTCCACTTAAGGCTCTGTGCTCAGTGGGGAATCTCCTGAAGGTTCTCTCTCCCTCTCCTTCTGCCACCTCACCCACTCCCACACTCTCTCTCTAAAACAAATAAATAAATATTAAAAAAAAAATCTCTATATTTAAGAAAACTAGTATGCTACTTTAAGAAAAAAAGAAGCCCAGGAAAAATGTTTTAAGGAAACCATTATTAAGGTCTTCTCATAAAGTCTTCTCATATCATCCTGACTTGGGTAATAGAAACAGATAATTCATCGGTGGTCATGAATCTCTCTTTAACTAGATCAAGTTAGATTATATCCTAGGACAAATCACTTCTTGTCTCTAAGCCTCAGTTTATCTGTTGGCAAAAAGAGGGGAGTCAGGATTCAAGTATATGATCCCTGAAGCCCTTTGAGATTCTATGATTATTGAAACTATTTTGCACACACATGTTAATTTATCTGCACTTTTTAAAATTCTCTAATTTTTCCCCTACTTAAACTGTAGCTTACTACTATATCTTTACTCGTCAATGATGAAAAAGTGATGCTTCCTCTTGTGTTATGAAAATACCAAATATGGTCAATCAAGAGGGTCCAAAACAAAATCTATGAGTCCTACCTCTACTGCCTAGTTAGACATAAGCAGAAGATTGACACAGAGGATCAAGGAATCTATGTGTCTGTGAATGGCTACCTCAGGAACTGATGTGCTATATGAAAAGGGAAGCAGAGAAGAGCCAGGGTCAGAAGAACTCTGAGCAATTTAAGTTGTGTGACCATACATTTTATCTTATAAACAAAGACTTTTGAGAGTGATGGAGGCCTTACTAATAATTATGTTGAAACTACAGGAAAAAAGAAACTGTCCTATGAAAAGCAGGATGATGGTCATCTACATGTTTGGTCATCCCAAATATAAGTTCTAGAGTTTGGAAAAAGCATATTTTTCCTGCAATTAAAAAACTAAGAAGAATGGAGGGAGGTTATATTTGGATGAAAAAAATCTCTCAATAAGAGACATTTGAGAGAGGTTTGCTGGCTACTATGTCTTAACTTCCCAATGAACAGAGGTCTTCCTGGATTCTCCTTATGGAGGTCTGCCTACTTGGAGATAATTTGTATTTCTGGTAAAGTTTTAGGAACCCAAGAATGATCTTATTTTGCATACCAACATGCCTCCTTAAGTTAATAAGCACATCGCTACCCTTAACAGTGGTTGAGGTGTATTCAACACATGACCCTGGTCACCAACCATTCTGGCTTAAGGACTTACCCAAGATATAGGACTTCCAGTTGAAATCAGACACACTGGGATGGTTGGTCACCCTGCTACCAGATCAGGACCTCCCCCCACTAAGGTACTCAATTTATTTCCCCTCAATCCATTTTTTTTTGTTTTAATATTTTTCTTCTCTAAACTACACATAATTTGTCCATTGAATATTGTTATGGGCTTATTGTGTCCCTCCAAAACTCATATGTTGAAGTCCTAACACCAGTCAGTCAAATGTGACGGTATTGGAGACAGAAACTTTAAGAGGTAATTAAAGTAAAATGAGGTCACAAGGATCAGGCTTTCATCCAATATATGACTGGTATCCTCAGAAAAAAGGAAAAGACACCAGGGATACACAAAGAAAGGTCATGTGAGGACCCAGGAAGAAGATAACCGTGTACAAACCAAGGAAAGAGGCCTCACAAAAATCCAACCCTTTCAACACCTTGGTTCTAGACTTCCAGTCTCCTCATCAGTGAGTAAAGCTCTACTGTTGAAGGCTCCCAGTCTGTGGTACTTTGTTACAGCACCCCTGGCAACTCATATGAATATAATATTAAAGTAATTTTCCTCTTAACCTCATTGCCTAAGAACTAGAATATCTAAATTCTCTAGAGAAATGGTTTTCCTAGTTGTTGGAAATATGGCAATCCATCTTGTTTCAACATAATTGTTTTTCAGCAATTTGTACACTAGGAATAGCTATCCAGATTTTTCATAGGTCTTTAAATTGCATTTCATTGCTTTTTCATTAAGAAACCCGTCATGATTTGCATTCTGTCCATCTGTCCAAGTTCATTTCATCTCTCTGAGGAGCTGACCTGTCTCTTTCTGTTTAGTACATATAATTGGTTTTGATGTCCATGTTAGATCAAGTTTAATTATCAGGTGGCCAATAGTCCCCAATGGCTTAGTTATTTCAAGTTTACTCATTTAGAATATATTGTTACTTAACAACACATCAGGACTGAAATTATCCTACTTAGAGTCTGTCATTTAAGCCTTTACAAATCATACCCACAGTACATTATGGTTTTGTTCACTAATTACTAAGTATATTATGAAAAAGCAAATTAGCATTTTGAAAATAGCATTATACTCACAAAAGTGGAAAAATACCTTTTCTTTTTCCTTTTTTTTTTTTCTTTAGTTGGGAAGACTTTAAGTTTAATCCTTTTATTCTTCCTTGAATATTTAAAACTTGTAGTGGAATAGAAACAGAAGTTCTTGGTCTCAGAAGGTGAGAAAATCCCTTACTTCAGTGAGGAGGACCACTATTAGACCTAGACCAAGGGAGCCATTGGCCAGGATCAGTGTTAGTCTTAGTCCCTACTTCTACATCTAATCACTGAGGTCTCCTCAACAGGTGGGGTGATCTTGGGCATTCATTCCTGATATTGATACCTGTCATTTTCTTTCTCCCTGTTCACAGTTTGTTGTAATAGAAGAGACTTCTCTTTCTTTCTTTTTCATAAAGATTTTCCCTGAAAAATTTATGGACTCCAATGAATATTTTCTCATCTATAAAATGAGGCAAAAGAGGCGTACATTATTTAAACATAATTTCAAAAAAAAAAATAGAAGGACATTAAACATTGGGCCAACTGGTTTTTAAGACAGAAATGAATTCCCTCTTTGGACTGCTTAGATTATGCAGACCAGATCCCAACCAGTCCTAGTATATAGCACTCGGCACAGAGTAGGCCCTTGATAAACACTTTTTGAATTCATTTAGATTCTTAATTTTGGGGAAAAATCACTGCAGGAAAGCAATTTAGCAAAGAAGGCTTTCCAGCTTAGCTGTCACACTTATTCTGAACTACCCAAGTGGATAAGAAATCAGACGACAGAGTCTAAAAACAGGGAGGCAACATGGTTGCCTAGTAAGGACAACACTGCATAGGATGAATGGGGTCAGGGTAACAGACTGCAGCAGCATGAGTCCTGTGGCTGCTGACAGGAAACACGCAGGTATGTTTGAAACCTTGAGAATGCAGGCAACCAGACAGGAGAATCAGAAAATTGGTTTCTTTTGGCTATCACTACTTGAAGCTTAGCTTTCGAGCAAGTTGCCTTCAAAAGATGGCACTGGTGCAACGAGCCCTGAGTGCTGGAGCCTGTTCCCAGGAGTCAGTCCTCAAGGCCTGCCTTACTGACAGTGGTGATGGTGGTGGTGGTGGTGGGGTGGGGATGGGGGGGGGGGAGGGATAATCTTTTCTTGTACAGGCTCAAGTATTTGCTCCTTTCAATTTGGAAGCAATGAGAATGGAAAATACAAAAATGATCCAACTGTCAATCCCCCTTGATCTCTCCAAAACAGCATGCTTGTCTTGTGCAGGAGAGCATTTATAATCACATGCCATTATTCTTTAAAATTGGATGCTACGATTCTCTTTTACATTTAAAGAAAATATTTCACTCCATATTGTTTGAGAATAATCTAACACGATTTCCTATACTTTTAATTGTGTCTTTTTTAATTTCCTTTTTCTTTATTCTTTGCATATTTAGTTATGAGACCATTTTTGTAACCATAATTCATATTACACTAAAAGATGGGATAAATGGTCCTAAATGGAAATGAAAACCTCTCATACTTCACATATGCCTTGGTGAATACCTTTATCGTCAGCTTTTTATTTTATGAATTGTGTCTTATTTATAGCAAAACTTGCCTTAAAATCACTGACCCATTTGAAAAGCTTATTTTACTGTCACATATGTGCTTTCCCTTTTGATGGCTCCTAAAACCAGAAGACTTGCTAATGTTTAATGATCTTTATTTCTTTTAGAATGGGTCTCAGAATTACATTTGGCTACAAGTTTAAAAAAAAAAAAAATCTTTCCAGAAAACCATGGCTTATCCAAGACTGCAATTACATTTCTCTTTACTAAAAGAAACTCAGAGATAGATAGCCAGGGTTAGGATGATTACTATTATGGACTCGGGCCACTTCTCGTGTTGCATCAGTCTGAGACATTTGTCCTCATGATTCAAAATGAATGCTGGAGCTCAGAACCACATTCACAGCAGGATGCATGAAGAGAGAAAGAAAATCATGCCAGCCCCCCCCACTGTCCTCTAAAGGAATTTCCTGGAAGTTCCTTGTGATACTTCTACTTACATCTTATTCACAAATATTAGTCTCAAAGCCACACCGACCTCCAGTAAAGGCAGTTTTTGGTAAACATGTAGACAGCCAAGAGAAATCAGTGTTGCATTTCGTGGTAAATCAGGAGAAGAGATATTGAAAGGGAATTAGCAGTTTCTGATACAGCAAGTTTAAAGAGATGCCTGTTGTCATCAGGAATCAAGCCAAATCACTAGGCCAACAGCAGCATTTGGAACCAGAATCAAGAGAAGGTGGCCACTCTGTGCACAATAAATGGTTTCTGAGTGAAGAAATGATGAAGCGATGTCTTCCTGGTGTGACTTGAAGCAGATGACAAGTATTTGCCTTAACCGTGTTCTGTTTCAGGAACTTCAGGACCATCCCTCACCCTATGACTGTAGAGTGCCATGATGTCCGGCTAGAATCTGACTGGATTGGGAATCACTAGTTGTCAGTCTGGTCACAATGCTGCCCCTACTTGCTAAGTGACCTTGAGTTATTTACTTTTATTGAGAATGAGTTTCCTCACTTATAAAATAGGCAGAAAATACTTTTTTATTGATCTATTCATTCACTCAACAGATATTTATTGATTGGTTATTAGGTACTAGCCCTGTGTTGGATACTGAGGAGGTAAACAAAACACAGTGCATGTTCTCCTGGAGCTTAGCAGAGAAGATAAAGGTTTAAAATAATCCATCCAAGAAACACGTTTTGTAAATTATTATAAAGGAAATGTAGGGTGGTATAAAACACAATGGAAGGGGTGCCGGGGTGACTCAGTGGGTTAAGCCTCTGCCTTCAGCTCAGGTCATGATCTCAGGGTCCTGGGATCCAGCCCCGCATCAGGCTCTCTGCTCCACGGGAAACCTGCTTCCCCCCTCTCTCTGCCTGCCTCTCTGCCTACTTGAGCTCTCTCTGTCAAAAAAAAACAAAACAAAACAAACTAACAAACAAAAAAAACTACAGTGGAAGTCCTTCACATACAAGGCTTTTGCAAGGGCAGTATGCAATGCGGGACTATTATGGTACCTGATTGTTAATGAATATTCAAGGGACGTTAGTTCTATCCCTGCTCTCCTTCAGTTGGAGAAATAAAAACATACACAGCTGAGTAAAGAACAGCATTATCCCTATGGTACGAGTACTGACAACATCGTACTGCATTCAATACACTGAATATCCTTCAATGTGTTCAGTTGAACGACAGCATCTATTTGGAGGAGAAAAAGGAGGAAAGGAGGATTTGAAATAGGATGCCGCATTTCACCCAGATCTTTAAGAACGAAGAGGACTGAATCAATAAGGAAAGGATAGGAACTTTCAGGTGAAGAATCAGCACGAGTTGTCTCAGTCTTGATGTGTCTTGGCCATCCATGGACGGGGGAAGCCTAGAACACCTGCCCTCTGTCTGGCTTCCTCAGTTTCAGGGTTCTGTGCCTCCTTCACTCCTAACTACACTTCTCTCTCATCCTATAAGGACTTAAAGCCCGTATATTTCTCTTTCCCTGTCCCTTTCCAAAAAAAAAAAAATAATCTGATTGAATCTGTTCACACTGTGATGTACATGATAGGCCAACTTGAAAATTAATGTTGTGCTCTAATAAGAGTTATAAAATCCAAGAGAGGCCCCAACAAAGTCAATGTTATGTTGAAATTAAGTGCTGAAAACTTCAAACCGATTATAAGCTAAAAATTATCATTTTATTTGTTTATTCTACCCTAAAAGCATTGCAAATCTCATGTCTTATTTAAAGCAAAACATAAGAAACATATATCAACTGAATAAAAATCAGACAGCTCAATTACAGTTATAGAACCCAATAAAATTTGAAACTATTACCTAAGATGATTAACCCTAATCTCTTAGCACTAAACTAAGTAGTTCTGGGGAATGAGTATGTGGCTGTATATTGTTTTTGGAAAATTAAGAATTAACAAGTATTAAATAATTTATTAAAATTAAGGTTTATATTTACCCAGCTAATTTTGTAAGGAAAAAGCATATATTAAAAAATAAGGAGGTCATCTGCTCAGGTATGGTAGAGTAGCCTATATAAATAGAAATAAAAATACAGTGTACACGGACAGTACCCAAATGAAAGGAGTGAAGTCAACACTAGGAACAGGGTCTAAGTTGAATGCCAGGGGAATTGTACAAAAAGCCAAGGCTAGTCTGTGAAAAACATATTAAAATTACAGGTCATGTCCAGTCAAGTTTAGTTAGAGTTGTTGAGCCTCCGGAATTTAAAACATGAGCAAGAAGGTAGAAGAGATATTTGGGAGGCAACGGGGCCTTTGTGCCCCAGCAACTGTGTTTACATTGATTTTCTCCCCCTGTGGGACTCTGAGCAGTACTGCATTGCAATCACTGCCTTTGTCCTCACTTACAGTCCCCATTAGACTTTAAGAAGGTCTTCACAAATATTTAGCTGAACGTGTGCATGATAAGGAATATATTAGACACCAGGGACCCTAGGACAGGTATCTGTTACACCTAAACTCCATTTACTAATATCCTACTGTATTGGTGTTAGAACTTGCTCATTTGCTATTTCAGACAATAGCCAGGAATTTGAATCGGTACTACTTGTAGCAACCAGTCATTACATGATTTAAGATTTCAATAACTTGAGTATGCACTGAACAAAGAGAAAAATATTCATTACTGTAACTATGTTCTACAAACTCCACAAAACCTTTAATTCCAGGCATTGCATGCTCCAGATGGTGTACTGCTGCTCAACCGAAGGTTATTTTTCTTCTATATTGCTTGCGTGGCATAGACTTTATTATTGAGTTCATAAGTGAGTAAAACAGATTGTGACAAAATATTTCCACAGGCCAAGGACAACTGGGCATAATCACCATTTCTGGGGAATCTTTCTCTTTTTTTAGACACTTGAAGGCCTTCATAGAGATCAGAATAAGTGATTACTTTTTAAAAAGTAAAAAATCCTGGAGGACTAAAAAGGGTGGTGGCGAAAAAATGGCATGAATGTTTAAGTAATGATATGAAAAGAAATATAGAAAAAAATGTTCTTCTCCCCTCCTACAATGTAAGGTCCATGAGAGCATAGGCCTTTTCTTTCTTGTTCATTGCTGTTTCATCATTGCCTAGAATTTCATTTGTCATATGATAGGTATGCCACAAACATATTTTATATGATTGAATTTTTGTTATTCATTAAACTGTAAACTGAATCAGGGTAGAACTGTGTTAGTCTTGCTCACTGATGCATCCTTAGGACCTGGCTCTAGGCAATATTCAAAATTTGAAAACCAATATTATAGATGAAGAAATTTAGAGAGATGAAGTAAATTTCTTTAGCTCATTTAGCTAGAAATGACAGAGCCAAGCTCAAACCCAAGCTCTCCTGAATGTAAACATTAATACCGTAACATATAAAGTGCTTGGCACATAGTAGTTTCCCAAAGAGTGATTCTTTCTTCTTCTCTTACTTCTCTATCCTGGTCTTTATTAATATGCTTATATAAATAATTTCAAAGTTATACTGAGTAGACATGGGCTATTTGGGATCTATATTTTTCATGTAACATACTTCAAACATTTTTATATGTCAGCATAGTTCATATACCAATTTCCTAAGTCATATTTGTTTCAACTAACTTAATGGGTCATTTTTTGTATTTATTTCAGGGCCTGGAACCACGTGCTAAAACTCTTGGTATTTTAATTACTTTGAGTCTACAACAAAACTTACAAAAGTATAAAATATAGCTTCCAAAGTATCTAGTTAGTTCAGTAAACATGTAAGACACACACACCATTTTGCACAGCCTATGTGCTGTGCCCAGCAATGGAGTGGAATGCCAAGAGAAGATAACTTTCTCTACAATCACAGCAACTCAAGTCCTAGCAAAAGAAATGAGATCTGAAGAGCTTTGGTTTTTTGTGGATTCTGTGAATGTAACAATCTACTTTCTACTTTTCTCCTGTCTTTAAAAATGTACTGAAATATTTGGAGGGATTCTAAAATGTATGCCTCAGGTAACTGCCCTCAGGTAAACGTGGGAACTGTTGTTATTAATGGAAACACTATCCCGACGAGGGTTGCAAAATGCTTTGCTGGTTGTTTCTATCAATGTCTATCAATTTAGTGTCTCAGGCTAGTCCAGTATGCCAGGTTCAAGTTCCTTGGCTTTTGTGATAGAAATTTTTTTTTAAAAAAGGTATAGAGACTAAAAAAAGATTTCTAAAAGGTTGTAGTTAATATAATCTAGTTATGATATAGCCTACAGTTGTTCTGAAAGATAGGAGGTTCCAGACTCTCATTATCTTTTCATTTGTATATGGGTTTGCTTTACTTATGTTAGTGAATTGATGTCTATAAAAGTGGATTTATTTTACTCCTCTTTATCTGTTTCCTTCTATTTCTGAGGGAACCATCTGGGCTGAGTACAGTAATTCATTAGGACAAAAATGATAATAATTTCGGTGAAATTAAATAGCATGTCCTAATTAGGATTCCTTGTTAGTATATGTTTATATATTACCTACTGATTATTGCTTATTTTCCTTAAAAATATTACCCAGAAATTGTATTTACAGAATGCTATGACGAGGCAGGACAGCATCACCATTTCTTATCTCTTCTTTACATCCATTTGGGTTTGGGTATCTTATTTTGGTCACATTCCAGAAACCCATTGTTTTCTTAATTGGCATGCTAGTATTCTCCTGGCACCATTCCTGCATTCAAAGTCATATTTGTCTTTCAAATCTGAGATTTCTATTTTTATATTCATCAGATCTGATAACTGATTTTGTGTTTTGCTCTTATTTGTACATTCTGCTCAGTTTTGTTAGGCACCTCTAAAACTTGTTTTTAATCTTTCTCTTCTATCTCTCTTATTTTTCCTTCTCTATGTGACTTCAATTTAATTTTTTTAACAAAACGATTGTCATTGAATTAGCTAGGATTATCATTCAAATATTCTTGAATTTTAACCTGCATAATTTTTAAAAGTCTATCAGTTAATGAATTATTTATAGCCTTCTTTTTTTTTTTTAGCTGGGAGCCTCATTGTGTATCAATTGTCCAGCCTTCTCTTGATGAACCTAATAGTGAATTTATCACTTAGAGGTACCATGGCTGTAGCTTGATAATATTCTCAGCAGTGAGCTTACATTCCCTACCAAAGGGATGCTGTCTTGGTCAGAAGAGGGCTTAAGAAGATCTGGAAAAGATTAATAAAGGATTTCTGAAATATCAGCAGCCTATTATTGAACTGCACAAGCATCAGCATCCCCTGATACAAACAAATGAACCCATTAGAAAATAACAGAGTACAGATCTGCCTCAACTTACCTCGGGGTTACCTCCTGATAAACCCATTGTAAGTTAAAATGCCATAAAGTCAAAAATGCATTTAATACATCTAGCCTATCAAATATCACAGTTTAGCCTAGCCTACGTCATACATGCTCAGAACACTTCCATTGACCTACAAAGTTGGACACAGTCATTTAACACAAAGCCAAGTTGATAAAATATTGACCATCTCATGTAATTTATTGAACACTATAACAAAAGTGAAGAACAGAATAGTTGTATGGGCACTGATAGTTGCACGGGTGAAGGACTTACGTGCATCAGTCATTCACCCACATGAACGTGCTCCTGACTGGGAGCTGTGGCTGCTGCCACCACCCAGCATCATGAGAGGGGATCATACCACATATCACCAGCCTGGGAGAAGATCCAAGTTCAAAATTCAAAGTACAGTTTCTACTGAATGTATATCACTTTCACACCATAGTAAAGTCAAAAAAATCTTAAGTTGAACTGTCACAAGTCAGGGACTGTCTGTATACCTAAAGATATATGTGTAAATTAAAACTTAAAGCAAGTATCAATTTGGGAATGAGAAGACATTTTGTAGCCAAAAGAACAATAATTCAAGAACAGATCAGAGCTAAACTTCACTTGAAAAGCTTTTCCACACTATGTACAAAAAGACTTTTAAGATCCTCTGAAATACATTTTAAAATAAAAAAGAGCATTGACACTATTCAACAAAAGAAAGTAGTACATTTCTACAAATAAAAAATATGCAATAGAACAATTAGGATAAATAGAACAATTAGGATAATCATTGGAAGCATCAAAAATTACAATAAGAAATGCAGAAAAACAACGCAAAGAATAAAGAAAGGAAAATGCCAAACATTAAGTCATGGAGAGAAGAATGTGATATCTGACTTGTGAATAATACATATTCTTAAGAAAGGGAGAGAGAACAAAAAGTATAAAATTAACAATCATAATTATGTGACCTAAGTGTTGTCTGGCTCATTTGCATAAGGGATTCCAGGCAAAATACAAAGATGTTATATACTTCCTTTTTACATTAACTAACATGACTGTTCCACATAGGTAGGTTTTTGGTTACTTATAGCCCTACTTTACTGTGGTATTTATATAGTTGTCATGCGCTTCTTATTAAGACCACTTTCATGTGTTTTACATTTTGGTTGCTAGTGTCAACAAAGTATCAGTCTCTTTTTCTTTTTAAGCTTTGTATCTTATAAACTTCTTGATATACTAAACCCCTTACAAAATCCATATACTCTAACTTATTCTTTTATAGTCTTTGTACATGTTGTACTATTTAAATCTCCCTTTAATATTTACCCTCATTAGTTTTCCATATTTTAGTCCAACAATTAAAATTTTAAAAATAATGAAATAAATATGGTGAGATTAGAGATGATTTTTATGTATCTATGTCCAAAAGGAACACCTAGGAGTAAATCCTATTGGTAAAACAAAAATGATTCATGATGTAGCCAACATCATTACTTAATATAAGTAGTGAATATTTTCAAGATTCTTTTTTGTTGTCAATAGTGTAATCTCACCAAATGATTTTGTATTCAAATGTATTTTTCTCAGTTAAGCTTGTTAATCATTAACATAGTAATAGATTAGAGGTTTATTTAATTTACTATTTGTATTTGAGGTATTTTAAAAATTGAGCACTCTCCCATTAAAATCCTATAAGTATTTTAACTTGTTTCCATTTTGTTTTTTTATAAGTGGTTAGAGAAAATTTCATTTTTATTTTGAAAAGATAATCAGATGAGAATGTAAAAATGAAGGAAGGGTAAGTCACCTTTAAGCCTGTAGTCCAAGTATAATAAATAGAATGTACTATAAAAATAGTGGATAACATAAACAGAAAAATAGTATGACAGTGAGAGAAATTTAGAATCAAAAGTGGATAACGTAAGATAAATAACTAAAATAGAAAGAAATATATCATACAGTCTGATACAATTAACTAAGAATAAAATCCTTATTGTGAAACTGTACCTTCAACCCAAATACTCTCCAGGATCTGAGTCAACTATTTCCTTCTCTGACACTTCTGCACTCACCTCACTAGTTCAAGCAGTTTTTAAAAATTCTAATTAATAAAGAAAAAATATCTTCTTTCATAATCTCATTACTGTATGTGCATGTGTGCTGTGTTTTCCTTTGTGATGGTGCATGCGTGTTTGCATGGCAGAGCAAGCATCCACGCATCTGGCATTCTGGTTGACTAACAGAACTTCTTACTCCTATCAGCTTTTATATTGCTGAAGGTCTTACAGAAATTGAGGTCATAATTTATACTGAAAGCTTTACTTGTTGTTCTTAAAATGTCCTCAGTTAACTGACCTCCATCTCCAATTTTATCTTCCCAAGTGGATATTCTCTTGCACCAACTTGACATACTCTGAAATGTTCATATTATCAATTTGTTCCAAAAGGAAATAAGCATTTATATATTTGGGGTAAACCAGACACATCTTGTTTCCTGGATTATTGCACTGTTTATTGCTGCTTGAAGGTGATATCTAAAAGTTGGAAATAGTACCACTCACTGAACATTACTATAATAGTGAAAAAGGGGGTAGTGGACAGACAAATGTCCTAGTAGTCCACGTAGATCCATTAAGGTCTGATGAAACTTGAAGATGGGTGAGAAAGTACCAAGAGGGTAAGGAATGGCTCTAGCAAACATGGATTTAAGCCATAGAAGATATTACAAGATAAATGAAGGGTTTGCCAAAGTGCAGAGAAAAAAGACCCTGAGAGGTACTATGCTCTATACTTTGGTTTCACTGAAAGAGTGATTTTCCTTTCAAATTTATTACTTACCATATTTGAAAGATATTATGGAGGAAATAAGAGTGAAAAATCAGACTAAGTAGAGATACACTAGACAAAGGGGGGATGAAGAGATCAAAACTACCAGCCCCCAAATAAGGGAGAAAAAGTTGGCTAAGCTGAATTAACCCACTGAAATGTAAGGCAAAATCTCCACTCATTTTCTCTGCTGCAGGGTGAATCCCCTCAGGCAGGGTTTTTGTCCTTCTGATCACCATTTTAGACACAGCCTGTGGTGTAGCATGCACACATTCATCCTTCCAGCAAATCTGTCCTAAACACCTGCTATGTCTCAGGCACTAATCTAAAAGTTCTAAATTCATATCAGCAAATAAAATAGATACAAATACTTGATCTTCTAAACTTTACGTTCCAGGGCTGGGAGATATGCAATAAACATAAGTAAATGCTATACTGTGTTAAAAAGTGATCCTATGTTAAAAAGTGCTGTGGAAAAAATTAGAGCAGGTTGAGGGAGAATAAGAATGCCAAGAATACAGGATACAATTCAAAGGGAGTGTTCCAGGAAATCCCTTCAGAAGGTGACATTTGGGCAAAGACATGAAAGTATCCAGGGAGAAGACCGTTCAGCTATCTGAGGAAAGTTTAATTCACTGTCTTTTAGGATGTAAGTTTCCAAAGTTAATTTATTCAGTTGTTAAAATAACTGTTATACTTAAAAACCAGAATGTGGAATGTCTTGGAAGAAAACACTTTCTAAAAAGTCATAGTAAAGACCTACTAAAACCTATCTTAAACCCCAGTCCTTTCCTCAGGCAAATTCATGATTTTCCCATCTATATAACTGGATTTTAATTAATACCTGCCATTTAGGTGTATCACGCAGGAAAAAACTCTCCTCACGAGACTTGGCACACAAGTGCATGTTGAATAAAAGTGAGTTATTCACTCACAAAACAAGTAATCATAGGATGATGATAACGAACATGAATCAAAATGAGTCTATTTTGTTCATGACCTTTTTCCTTTTTAGGACAAAACTTTCAGATAACTTTAGGGTTCCTAACATGGCCATTACATAACTTAGGATTCATTATCTTGTCATGTTTTAAATGTAGTGTTCAGGAATTTATCATTAATTACTTACATTTAATTCTAATATTGTTCCAATTCAGACACAGCATTATCTACTATGAAGAGATCTATACATTAATTCATTTATTCAATCAGTTTTCATACGTTCTACGAATATTAGTTGAATGACCTGTACCTCAACGGGTCCATTAGTGGTACCTAGAAATCATCCTACCATCTTCTAATCTATTCAAGCTTCTATTCTTTTGGAAATAATTGCCCACATTTTTCTAACATGGAAGATTAGGTCTCCAAGTTTGGCTGCTCCAGTGGACAAAGATTTTTATGACTTGGACTTGGAAGTACATAGCATCACTTCTGCAATATCCTATCAGTCACGAGCTGTCCCAGATTCAAAAGAAAGGCAATTACAGCCCTTTATTGATAGAGTATCAGAGAATTTGCAGGCTATGTTTTAAAATTGCTGGTCTGACTTCTGGCTATAAATCATTTTTAATCCTCTAACATATAAAATACACTCACCCCCAGGAAACTGGAGAACTCTCAGTGCAGCATGACTCCGTTCAAACCTGTGCACTAAGAGAGGACCAAACTCTAGCATGGCTTCTAGCAGCATAAGGCTGTGTCCCTAGGATGACCCCAGCACTCCATTAAGATGCTGACCTGAGAAAGCTCAAGGCTGCCAGGAGAATCTAGCAAATACCAGAAGATAGGCCCAAACCTCTAATAAAGGGTTTGCAATTGTAAATCCTTCCTCTCTTTCTTTGAGAGATACATGCATCTCCTACAACTCACTAGTGTCTTTCTCAAGGACCTGAAAACTGCTCCTTTGAAATGTAACCATCAGGAGGATAGAACCTTGGTTTCCCAGTCTCTGTGCCATAGAATCTTAACTTCAATAATTGCCAGTTTAGCTGACATTAGCTGCCCTGATTTCATTTCTACCAGCCAGCCTTTGTAAGTGTTCACTGGAGCCCTGCAGCTCTCCTTCCTTGTTCCTTCCCCAGTCCCCTCACACACGGAAATGAGGCTCACTCACCTCTCTTCCCCAGTGTCAGTCGTGAATGTACAGAATCTATTTTCACCACCTTAATTAACATATAGCTTTGTTTACTTTTGACACCCCTCCTCCAAGACCCCCCAATTCTCATCCTATTACAAATTCCAGGATATTATCATTTAACTCCGGTCTAGATGCCATAAGACATTTTGGATATGGTACCTTTAGGATTGTCCCTCTCAATCTGAAGAACTATGAATTAAAAAGAAAAAAAAATGATTCTATGCATTCCCACTCAAAACACAATGGCGAGCAGACCCCGGTAACTGCTATAGCACTCAACTGGAGTTACTTGTTTGAAGTAATTCTGAACTTCAGCTGGGCACATCTTGCCCATTCCTTGATCAAGGTGCAGTCCTCCTTCCAGGAACTTATTGGCTCTGGCTTAGTTCTACATTTGGATTCTTGGTTTCATCCTCTGGGTCAACATTTCTTTTTTCATAAGAGATAGCCTATGTTTACAAGCAAGTAGACTTCTCTCCCTGCTTCCTGCCTGTGAAGAGTTGAGGGCGTTGGTGTCCAAAGTCTTCTTTTTCATCTTGTACTGTCTTTGTTCCTTTTGGTCTACATTGATCAAAACTATCCTTAAAAAGATTCTGGATTTTCTGTGTATCACTTTCTAATCCACTCCATCAAACAAAGCTTATAACCACAATTCTCTGAAAGATAACTCCTTTTCTTCTCTTGGTTGTTGTGGTATAATGACTTCAAGTTTCTTCAGGAGTTTATTATTAGGAAAGGCTAAGCTAGAGATGTCCTAAAGGTCCTCAGAAAGCCATTTATGCAATTGAAAGTGTTTATAAATCATCTTCTTAAATCTTTCTGGGGTTTTACACTTATATTTTTGCTTCATTTTTATACTAAGACACACTTCTGATAGCTTCTCAGTTTTATTTTTCCCTGAGGTCCTTTCTTACTTTGAAAATAAACTGAAAACTTTTGGAGTCCAGGGATATTCTGTTTCTGCTCTGACATATAAGAAGCTAGGAAGTCACCACTCCACCCTAATCACATGTAAAAGCTTTAACAACTTGAAAAACTCCTATGTCTGATACCATCATGGACAGAAATCATTAGGTATTTGTCTAAATCCATAAGATAGACATCACCAGGAGTGAACCCTCATGTAAACTATGGACTCTGAGTGATAACGATGTGTCAACACAGCTTCATTAGCTGTAACAAAAATATGACTTTAGTGGTGAATGCTGATAATGGGGGGAGGTATGCATGGGAGAAGCCATGAAATATATGGAAAATACCTATACCTTTCACTCAATTTTGCTGTATTCTTAAAACTGCTTTAAAAATAAAGTCTATTAAAAACAAACAAAGAAAATCCCTTACTGTGACTGAGACAGGGGGTGAAAAATGGTTTTATTTTTGAGTCCAGCAAGTCCTGGCTCCTTTATATTTCCTATAAACTTTGTTCAAAAATATCATTTCTTTTTTTGTGTGTTGTTCACTTCTCTCTTTCCTCTCTGTATCTTCTTATACACAGCTAAAAGAAAGCAGTAGGTACTTTCAAAAACTGCCTGAAATTTTCCTTAGCCAAATCCATCAGTTAATATAGATAAATATTATATTTTTTACATCACACAGATGATGGTTTTGCAAAATTTCTGCCACTACATAACAAGGGCCCTTTTATTTTTCCACCCTCCAATAACAATTTCCTTCTTTTCCTGACAGCTTTGACTTCCAATTTTTTGGAAGCTCTGCTAGATTTTATGAAAAGTCTCCTTAAGTTCTTCCTTTCTTTAGCTATTATACTAATTCACATAACTATCATTAAAAGACCTTTCAGTTTATACAGGTGCCCTGTTCCAAACCCAATACCTTAGGTTTTAAGTTTTTAAAATAGCAGAACCCCACTGATGGTACTAAGTTTATGTTCTAAATTTATGCCAATTAACTTAACTGTTAAAATAATTGCTTTTTACAGGCACAGGTTTCATAGGACAGGAATGAGGACAGAGCTCTGTGAGAATGACTGATCTGTGCTCCATCACATCTAGGGCCTCTGATGGGAAAAACACAAAGGTGGGAGTACTGCAACCACCGGGGACTGGAATCACCTGAAGACTTGTTTACTCATGTGCCTAGGATGACCTGAATAACCGGAATGCCAGTCGATATGCCTAAACATGAACCTCTACATGTGTTTTGCCTTCTTTACAGCCAAGCAACCTCAGTGCTAAGGGACTTCTTCCCCAGCAGGTTGAAACTCCAAGTGTAAATATTTCAGGAGACAAGGAAGACACTACATCATCTCTTATGATGAAGCCTTAGAAGTCACACAGCATCATTTCTACAGTACTCTTTCAGTTGGAACTGTCACAGATCCACCCAGACTCAAGAAGAAGGAAACCAGATCAGTTCTTAGTAGAGGTCACATGTGGAACATGAGATATTATAATGACCATATTTGGAAAAAGTAATCTAATCACTCATCAATAAGCCAGTCAAATATGTGGTTTAGGAATTAGCTTATTCATATCACACACAGGCACCTACCATGTATTTAGCATAATGTAGGCTGCCTCAGGATATGAATGTGACCTATGTTCACATTGCTTTAAATAAATTTATAGTTTAGTTTATATTTTCTTATGTCAAACAGTGAAGGGAATTTTCAAGTAAAAATCTAATTATACCACACAATGATAAATAATTTCAAGGTGGTAACCCAGAGCAGCTAAGAGCCTGAGCTTTGTGGTTCTAAGTCTGTTATGAAGCTATGAAACTTTAATCAACTTATTCAGACTCTCAAAGCTTCAAGGTTTCTTTTAAACAACTTTATTGACATATGCTTTATAGAGTAGACCTCACCTATTACAAGGGTAAACTTTGATGAGTTTTAACAGATATACACGCCTGTGCAATTAGTGAAATCATATACCCACAAAACAAATGTCACAACCAAGATATGGAACATCCCATCTCCCCCCAAAATTTCCTCATGATTCTTTTCAATCCGTCCTTCCCACTGACTAAAAAACCACTACCCTACTTTCAGTCCCTATAGATTAATTTGTATTTTCTAGAATGTTTAATAAATACACTCTTAATGGTATGTATTTTTTTTTTTTTTTGGCACCAGGGTTCTTTCAGTCAGCACACTGATTTTTTACATTCATCAGTATTATTGTTTGCATCACCATTTCTTTCCTTTTTATTGTTGAGTAACATTCCATTGTATGAACATAACACATTTTGTGTATCCATTAACAGACTGATGACATTTGAGCTGTTTCCAGTTTGGGGTTATTATGCTCAGGCTCAATGTTTGCATCTGTAAAATGGGAAATATACCTGAAGAATTTTGAGAAAACTATACAAAATAATATAATCAAACTGCTAACACAGCACTGTGGGTGCATAGATGATGAGGAGCTGGGGGTTATTTGTTCAGTGAGCCAGTATGTGTGATTCGTTAATCAGGAGATAGAAAATCAAAACGAGAAGGATGCAAATAGGAGAGAATGAATCAAGAAGTCTCCAAGGACAGCTAGGAATTGAAGTAATTATTGAATAATGAAGAGGATGTGGATTAGTGGAGAGGAAGAATACAACATTCCATAAAGACATGACTCTGAAAATAATGACTCAAGTAGAAACATGAAAGGACACATAGCAAAGTCTTAACCATGATTTCCTTTGGGAGAATGGGAAGTACAAGCTGGAGTACCAAGGCAATGGGGAGGAAAGCTTGTCTTGTAATTAGTTTACCCACTCCATCCGTTCATCCACTCATTCCCTGATATTAAAGGCAAACATAGAGGCATAAGCTAGCCACTATTTCTAAGCTTTTGGAGCTCACATTCAATTTAGGGAGATAGATGAAATATAAATAAACAGACAAAAATCATATTGTAATAAGTAGCAGAGACAACAGAAAAAAGGAGGCTGAGAGCCTGGTACTGAAAAGAATTCATTTTCTGTTAGGTAGTCATGGAAGGCCTCTTGGCCTTCCTCTTGAAGTGGTATTTAAGATTACTTCTTACAGACAAAAAAGGTTCTAAACTTGGACAGTATAGGGAAGGAAACCAAAAGCAGATAGAATAATCTTTGCATTAGCAAAAACTTGGAGTAAGAGAAGTTGTGATATATTTTAAATACTGAATGAATGACTTCCTGGCACTCAGTAGAGAGAGGATGGGCACTAAATGAGGTTGGAGCAGAGGCAGGGGTCAGATAATAGTCTTGTGTGGTACAGAAAAGAATTTTGTTTTATCTCGGGTGCTATGGGGAGCCACCACAGGATTTCAGCCATAGAATGGTATGCATGGGTTTCTATTAGAACAGTGGATAGTAAGGAAGGGCACTATTTGAAGCAAACAAACAAACAAACAAGAAACTGACTCTATTCCACCCAAGGGATGGCCTAGAATACAGGTGAGTGCAGAGGAGAAAAAGCCATAAATCATCCATCTTAGGTTTAATAATGCTAAATAAATTGACAGTGAAAATACAGAGCTGTGAATAGAGTTAAGACATATTTTAAAAGTAATGAACAGGACTTACTGATGGAATAAATGTGGGTGATGAGGGAAAAGAAGAGATCAAGCCAGATGTACAGTGGTATGGCTTGAGTATCTGGTTGTAAGTCGGTACTATTTACAGAAATGAATAAAATGGTAAAGGGGATTGCCATTGAGATGTTCAATAATCAAGGTTTTATTATGGGCATGTTAACTTTGAGATATTTATGAGACCACCAGGAGAGAGAGATTTAAAAAAAGACAATTGATATATAATGCCAGAAGTTTAGACTTAAACAATCTGAGGTGTAGATAGACATTTGAAATTCGTCAATATAAATGGTAAGTATGTACATGACAATTCTTCAAATGATTTAAGAAGAGAGGGCAGAGTGAAGATAAGAAGGTCCAGGACTGAAATCCAAGAAACCCAGCATTTAGAGACAAAGGAGGAAGAGCCAGCTGAAGAGGCCCAGAGGAGTATCCTGTGAGGTGGTTAAGAAACCCAGAGGAAATTTTTGTCAGAACTAGGAGAGGTGAATCTCTCAAAAGCAGATAAACAATGAGAAGTTGACTAAGGTGGAGACAGGGAAGCACTCTTCTCATGTGGAAATCACTAGTCACCACACAAGAACCATTTTATGGAGATGTGGTGGGAGCCAGATTAGGGACAGGTACTAGCTCTGCAAATGAAGAACAGGACCCAGAGCATGCATATAATAAATAACCACCATGGCCACGGAAGGGAATTAGGAGCAATTAGGTAGTAGCCAGATGGGGGCATATTATCTAGCAAGAGTGCTTCCTGGGGAGGTGTGAATGCATATTTGCATGCTAATGGAAAAGATTCTGGAAAGGGAGAAAGGCTGGTGCCACAGGGGAGAAGGAGAACCAAAGAAGACAATGTCCTCAGGAGGTGGGAGGCCTTGGGAGCCAGAACACCTTTTACTAAAAGAAGCCTCTATTGCTTTCTTTGCTTCTCAGGAATCCCACACTAGGTTTTCCAAGAGATGTCACAACAACAACAATGATATGCAATCAAGAAGAAACCAAACACCAGTGTGTGTCTTTATTTTGGATCCCTTGTAGAGATTCCAGGAAACAACCTCAGATGGATTATAACATTGCAAATGTTTAAAGTAAGTCATAATAATAAGAGGTAGCTAATGAAAGAAATGGGGTTGATTTTGGAGGCAATTGTTTTAAAAACTCGGAGATAGAAGCTATGGAAAATGAGAATAAAATTTGAGCTAAACTTTCTAGCCATCGAATCAAAAGACAAATTTAATATGTTAAATAAGAGGAAGGGTCATTAAAAGAGACATAAAAAAATGAAGGGTTACACTTAGTAGGTCAGGTTTTTAAAAAATATGAACGCTACTGAAGAACAAAATGGATGTTTCCTACCAACGTTTTACAAAACATCCAGAGATATTCTTTAAATGTCATTACTCAAATGGATTCTCAAAAAATTTTTAAAAATAAAAAATGAAGACACAATTTTAAACTCAATGTCCCAAATACATTTGTGTGAAGACCTAACCCTCTCATTCAGGTATTTATGGGAAAGACAATAGGCATGAATGATGAGAACGAAAAAGAAGCAAACCCCCAAGGACAGAAGGAATGATTCATCTGCTTCCTTCCCTTGTCCTTCCTTCTTTATCTCTCCAAAGTATCATCTGTTTCCTGCAAACAAAGGTAGGAGTGTAATAATGTGTGTGTGTGTGTGTGTGTGTGTGTGTGTTTTATTTGCAGGGACTGGGCATGGGGGTTATGGAGAAACAAATAAGAGATCAAGAGTGACAGAGGGACAGGAAGGGCTTAGTCTAATCTGAGCAAATCGTGCATGTCCCTATCAGTGTGGTATGTCGTCTTTGAATCCAGTTCCAGCAACTCCTAGAAGCTGGAGAAGGGGGCTGTAATTGTGTTCACCAGGCAATGAGAAAACTATGGCATTTTCTTGAGCAAGGAGATAATGAAGTAAAAATACCTGGTGTTAGTTTGGCTTACTTTTCACCTTGAGCAGGAAGGAGGAGGCATTAGGGGCAGTACGGCCACAGAGGAGACAAGAGCAGTAATACGGGAATGTCATGAAGGCCATTAGTTGGCGGTGGCTTCAGGATTAATGAGGGAGGTAATAAAGCTCAAGTGGTAGTTTTACGTACAGAACAGAAAACTCCATTGAGTGAGCAAATTTGGTAGGGAAAAATGTAATTCTTTAGACAAAGGCTTGTGTCCTGGGAGAAGCCCTTGTCACAGGAAGGAAAGCTGGCTGAAGGAAAAGCAGATTACGTATTTGCGTGGGCAGTTTAGGCTGTTTTGTTAGTTTCTTTCCACCTTTGAAGACTTTCTAATGATCTGCTACATAAAAAAGCTGACCTTTGTGATTAAAAAAAGTTAAATAGTCCTTTCCTCATTCAATTCTGCCTTTGGTGTCACTCCCTTGAATAGCTCAAAGACAATTTAATCAGTTTTGGTTAATTAATTCAGGTTCAAAACACTAGGTGCACTTGCTGCTCCCAATTAGTAGATCAGATAGACCATGAGCTGTAGGTTCTATTCTATGTCCGGGTATATTAGAATGTACAATAATGGGTATTTACAGGCACTCGTTTGAAGCACCTGATTGCCAAGGCAGTTTCCCTTGATATAAAGGACAATTTAAAGTTAAGCTATATCTGGTCCAAATTTAATTAATTTGGGATCCTAGTTTCCCAAAGAAGGAATCAAACACATCGACCACAAAACTGATACCCGAACAGATGAAGACAGATTTTTGTCTTCCCTTTTACAATATTAGTGAAGCACAGGTGGGTGGTTCAGTCGGGTAAGTGGCTGACTCTTGATTTCAACTCAGGTCATGGTCTCAGGGTTGGGAGATGGAGCCTTGGGTCAGGCTCCACACTGGGAGTGGAGCCCGCTTAAGATTCTTTCTCTCCCTCTGCCCCTCCTCCACTAAATGAATGAATGAATTAATGAATGAAATGTTAGTGAAATTAAGAACACTTAAATTGGGGAACCCAAACACGTCCGTAGCTATTTGGTGGTGCTGCGATTGACGACGATGACGATGATGATTCCGATGATGATGATGATGACAACCGTGGTAATGATGGCAGTGCTGGGAAAGACGGATTTCAGAGTGACAGAACGTAAGATTTAGGAATCCAGCAATGTTTAACAAATTGTATTGTCAGCAGTGACTCACATTAATGGAGTCATTATCAGAAAATTGCATATAATTCCTGTTATTGCAAGTCCTCAGGATAATATGGCTGTTCTGCTAGGAGATTTAGAAGCTGCATGCCCTGTGTAATTTGGGAAATTGCTCTGATATAGCTCCTGTGGATACAGAGCTTAGAGCAGGCCTGTCACACGTGCTTGGGCTCCTCAGGACAGCACTCTGAGGAAGTCACCCGCCTGGTTGACAGTACAGGCTGACTCTTGTCCTGTAACAATAAATTCTCTCATTTATTTAGTACACCCAAGCCTCTCGCCTGCATTTCATTCTGCAGAAGAAGTCATATACTCATTTTACTCTAATTATGCTTTAGAAAATTGTCCCATTTCAAAATTATAATGTCAGAAATTACCTGCCACCAGGTCTTTAGCATGGTCAACCCTCACAGATTTCTTTCAAATGTCATCACCGGGCTCTTGGGCTCTGTTCATCAGACACGGGGCTATGGCGGTCTCTTAGAATCTTTTTTTCTGTTTTTTTTTTTTTTTCCCCTTTCTGAGATACTATCTCCTTTTCGATAAATTCTGGTTGCAATATTTTACTATTTTTAATCTTCCAGGAAGGAAGCAGTAATGCCCTTCTCCCTGTCCTTCACACCGATTTGTCTTTGCTTCTCATTATACAGCGTCTGCTTAAGTCATGGTTCCTGCTGCCAGTTCTATTAAACTGCAGAAGGAACTGCCAGGTCACAATGTATGCTGCAATATCATAAAATTAACTTTCGTGCAGAAATCCTCCCCCCCCCCACACTCATTTTTATGCTTAAGAAATCCTGATGATTTCTGTTAGCGGGATTAGTTGTCTTTTTCTTTGGAATTGACAAATTGGGCAGAAGTTCGGTTTCAAGAACAAAAGACTATAGAATAAAAGCTTAATTCAAATTTTCTCCCTAATGATTACAAAAAATCTTCCTGCCTTATTGTACTAGATTTAAAACAAGAATGTGTGCTATGGAATCCGTGGGGGTATAGGGGGGTACTTATATAGAAAATGATGGTCTTTTATCCAATCTTGACTCAAATATCTATGCTCCTGGTGCAAGCCTCCCTTTTTCTTGTTACCCCTTTGGGACCTAGCAGAGACTACTCCTTCATTAACTGGGATCTGGGGGCTGTGCTCCTACTTTCTGTTATACCCAGTGGGACCCATGTGGAACAGCATGTGCTCCTGACTATCTTCCACGCCCCTCTTCCAGCAGCCAGCAGGCTCAAAGCTAGAAATTCAACTAAGGAAATCTAGGCCTTGAACTCTATATGAACCCCATGATGTTTCCGTGAATAACTGCTAGGCCAAAGCCTTTGACAGGGTTTGAAGGAGTGAGATACGGGCTTAGGATTTTACTTCTACATGAACCTATTATCATGACCCTCAACAAATCTCACTGAACCACCCCTTCCACTCTCCTTTCTTCTTCATCAAATATTCTCTTCCTGGATACAGGATGTAAAAGTAAGTTTGTTGTTGTCATCAAAGTGGTTTTGGGGAAGAAAACCATTTCCTGATATTAGAGATATCAGCAAAAGCAAAGTGATACTTGCTCTTACAACCATAATATTTCAAACTTAGAGTTGCTCTTCAGCTGTGAGCAAGAAAGTTATCACTGAATCTGACCAATTTTTGGATGGATACCTTCTGATATTACAGGAAAGAATGGAGTAGAGAAAAGTAATCTAAGATGTTATCTTTCTAGTTCGCATTTATTTTTTTCTAATACAAGAAGAATGTTTTATAATGAATGAGTGGCTATTGCAAATCGGTATTATATTTCCATATTATATCAATCTCTTTATTTTTTCTGAATGGCATATGGAGAATATTGACATATAAAAATACTGAGTAGAATATTGTTACAGCTGTGTTTTAAGCTGAAGGTTTGTCTTGGGAAGCAAAACTTCCCCTACCTAGAGTCTAGCAGTATAGCTGAGTGTGACATAATTCCTAACCTTCTTAGAAGGAAATTCTGCAATGTTATGAGAAGGGTATGTAAAATATTTGCCCCATAGCAATGAAAACTCATTGGACACTAATAAAATGACTACTGTCATTAGAATAGTATCACATTTAGCCAATCTCTACTGAGGTCCTAATTCTGTTCATGTGCAAAAATGTATAAGGTACATGGGCAGTATGGGGAGCAAGCCTGAGAAGAGGTCCTGGCACCTACCAACAACACACGTGACACCAACTTACAACAAATACAGCAAGCGTGCATTATGGAGAGTTCTCAGAAGAAATTGCTTGAATCAATCATGTGCCATTCTTACCAATTAGACAAAAACATCCCTGAGTTGGAGTTGGATCTAACAGGGTCTCCAAAAACACAACTTCCACTGGGTAGCATGACTGACGCTATTGAAAAACAGTAGTAGGTAATACCTCATTAATTTAACTAAGTGTTTCTGAATAGGTTCCAAATCTGGTGTGAATTATAAAGACTCTATTGCAGTTTAAAGCCAGAAAATAAATATGTTTTCTGCCAAATGCACTTAAATAGTTAGTGAATTGCCAGTCATTTAAATTATAGGTCTAGGCTAAATTTATCCATCCCTTTAATACAATGAAGCTAGCATGGCCACCTGAAAGCATGTTGCAGAAGCAACATGAGGCTTCCTTGTATTTATCACCACCGTGTTGCAACCACAGGCTCCAACCGTGTCATCTTAGGACAAGGGAGGAGACGTGACTAAATGACTAAACGCATGCTGAGCTCATTCTCAATCCTAGATAATAATTGCTCATTACACAAAGAATGTGTCATTATCTGACCTCCATCGGTACATGTTGGCAATTCAAGTAGATTACAAGCTTAAATCTAGACTGTACAAATAAATATGGCTGTATGTGTCTGTATCTCACAAACAGTATCTTAGTCTTGACTAGTGACTCGTCCTTCACCCATAATGCCTTTCCTTTTCTTGCACACAGGTCCTTTTCAGTGCTGTTCCTATGGCTCAGTATGGCTGCCTTTCCCTTTTCTCCAATTGAAAATGTTGTTAATATTCTTAAGCTTTACATAAATACTAGTTGTTTCATGCAATTTTTCAGATACCCCTGGCCCATTAAATTGTTCATAATCAGCAAGTCACACAGCCTTCTGTATGTACCACCTCTCCTGGACAACAAGATTCATTCTGCTTTATATCAAAATTACCTTTTTTTTTTAACATATTAACTCAAATACACAGTCATCCAATAGAATGCAAGGTCCAGAACTCACTCATCTTTGACTTTTAGTCAGCACCAAGCATAATGACATGCATATCCTAAATCCAAATTACATGCTCATTGGAATTAAACTGTGTTAAGCTCTGGTTATTTTCCCTGTGAAGAAAGAACATTAATGAATCTGTTAAAGAATTTTGCAATCTCAGGACTTGCAACACCAGGAATTACTACTTAAATACAAGTTCTATCTAAATCATAGTCATTGAGGACAAAAGTGTGTTTCTTCAGCCTGCTTGACCAAAGTGAAATGCATGACTCGTGAACATTCAAACACACTGTCATGTACTGGGGACATTTATTTCAAAGTTCATCTTAAACATTAACTCAGAGACTAGATAGGCCAACAGAAACCGAGTCTGAATTTATTCATTACGGCTTTGGTAAATGCCCTGACATATAGTCTGTGTCTATCATAATCTGTTGGGTGGCCCTAGGTAATTCATGTTTTGTCTTTGGACTTCAATTTCCTTGAATGTTTTTTTTTTTTTTTTTCCTAACATTCTTACAGTGCCTTGTTTCAAATAATCAAAATGGTAGAAAGAGCCTAAACTAAATGAAGAAATATGCATTTTGTCTCATTTCACCAAGAGTCAGCTTCTACCTGCTCTTTCAAAGACATAGACCACAGTTCCTTCTACCTCCTCTTTCAATACCTTCTTCTCATTCATACACACAATCACATGAATGAATGCCTGCTCTTATAATCTACCATTACCAGTCACTTATTCACCAAAAGAATGATCCCTCTGTATCTCTCAGCACTTCTACCTCAAAACATATAACTCCTTCACGTCTTTCTGCATAAAATCTACTGGGGTTTAGAGTAGAAAATCCTCCTGTCTTTTGCAAAAATCAGAGAGCTGATTTCAAACAGAATAACACTGGTTTCATTTCATTAATTAATTCATCAATGGGATAAAACTTGTCATTTTAACTTGTTTCTGAGATTCCAATCAAAGCCTAATTAGCATAAACATTTCAACATGCGTCCTATATTAGCAGCAGGCATCAGGAAATGAAGACTTCCAGCATGGAGGGGTAAAGAGGCAGAAAAGGTCATCCTTGTAGCCAAATGGATATGTTTTTGTTGAAAATTGAGCATCCAAGAAAATGTTACAATTTCATGAAACTAACAGCATCTCTTTGTGTGGGCCTGATGAATCAGTAGATTTGCAAACCTTTTTACACTATTACCAGGGAAACCTTTGCAATAGTTAGATCTGTTCAAAGATGGGAGGTACTCTAGAGAAAGTGAGATTCCTGCCATGGAAAGTACATACAAACTAGACAAAGAAGCTGGGGCAAGCCTAATAATCCCATTGGAGCACTATAGTGGGAAAGAGAGTTGGGAAAGAGAGAGTAAGCTCTGTTTTTGAGTAGCCTTCCCAAGGTCAATTGGCCAGTAGCAAAACTCAAGGAAAAGTCAGAGGGTCTATGTAGTTCAACTACCATGCTTTATCTACCACTATTCTAGACACTGAAAAGGCTCTAGGGACATGAAACTCTGCAGACTTGAAGTCGGTGAGATAATTAACAGCCTGCCTTAAAGCCAGTGCAAACTTGCAGGAATATTAAATAGATTGGATACCCAGGAAGAGCAGAAGATTGAAGAATAATGCTCACTCAGAGAGAAGGGCCTATATGCACACTTCCCAATTTTATCAAGACCCCACCTAGGCTTCCAGATGCCATATCACAAAATGCCACACAGTCTGACATTTAGCAAAGGAACATGAGAGGTGCAATTCTCCAATGTCAGCAGGCAGCTCAGCTTTGCCTCTTCAAGGTAAAACTGAAGGAATGATGGACACTTGGCTCCAGGCTTTGCCCTGAATTCGTAGCAATGGTGTCAGGACTCCTTTCCTTTCCTTCACTCCCTGGTCAATCCATTTCTCTTGTGGCTTTAGATAAGTCTGAAAGAAAAATTCTCCCCTCATTCAGCATCTCCTCAGCTTGGGCCGTGGCTACCAATTTCACAGTTTTTCCTCAGAGCGATGACAGGTTACCTTAGTTTCATTTCTGAGTTTGATGCCCTCAATTGCTGCCCATTTCATATCTATGTCAATGCAGAATTGTCTATTTTTATTTGAAGTTTTTAGAAACACGGAAGAGAAGCCTCGGCCTTTTCCTTCAAATAACTGCTCCGACAGCTTTATGGATGGCTAGTTAGTTTCTTTCTGACCTCCCTGAGAGGTCCCATCAGCTCTAACCCAGTTTTCTCTAAATTCTATATTCCCGGCTCTGAGACAGCAGCAGACTGTTGTATCTTGTTCCACAATCCATAATTCTCAGCTTCAAAGTTCAGTGCCAAATAAGATCGCACACTGTTGGATAACCTTTTGTACCAGCCCTTCAGCAGTAATTAAATCCCACTCATTCCATGATGCCTGGAGAAAACCTAGGCTCTCTGCTTGTTTTCAAGTGCAAAAATGAAGCAAAACAAAACAAAATACAAAAACAAAGAACAATGACACAAGGATCTGAGGCTACCTCTTCATTAACCATTCTCTCAGCAAAATCAGGGAACAGAAAGGAGCCTCCAGGCAAGAGGTAAAGAGGTGGCAGAGCTGAGGGGGCTATGTCACAGTCCTCTGGGGGACTGGGGCTAGAACAGAACTGTGAGCAGAATCTTAGTCTGTTGGTAGCAAACACATAAATCCTTTAAAAACCTGAAGCAGGCCTGGCTATTCAGAACCAGGTGGGGTGTGTGAGGCCCTAACATTTAGGTAATCAGTGACGGGCTTCTCTCTGGTTAAAGAACAGACAGGTCTTACTGGGCTATTAGTGTATACACGGCATGTCATTATCACACCTATGATACTTTGAACACCTACTGTGGGATTTATTTACATGATATTTGATATTTATTGCCTGCTTGGATCGATTTCTGTTTTACAAATAAAGAAACGGATCGAGAGGATTTAAGAGACTTACCCCAAAATTTATGAATAGTGGAGCTGGGATTTGAACCTGGTTCTTTATAGAAAAATCTATGTTATTTTTACCATACCAATTATCGCACTCTACCTAAGGATCCGTCCTGTCATCTCCTGTGTTGAGTACCTACCGTCACGGGAAAATACCACTCAGTGGTTTTGCCAAATAATGGCTAATACCTACCTCACTGAAGTTTATTAAAGCTCCGTGGACCAGACATCATCATCATCCCCAATTCCCATTATGGCCATCTCTGTAACACCACAGAAGGAGATTCTGGGAAATAAAAGGCATAGAGCTTGCCCTCAGGATCTTAGAATCAAGTTGGGATGGCAGAAATTCATTGAGAACATAGCACTTCAAGACAAAGAAATCCACGTAAGAGACATCAGATGACTGACTGGAACTTCTTGGATGAGGCCCAAGAGAAGAACAGTCTTGAGTTAGAGACTGGAATGTCCAGAGAATGAGGAAATCTTGGGACAGGTCTCCAAAATCTTTGTGTGTGTCTCTGCAGAGACAGAGAGGAAGTTGTAAGACCTTCAAAAGATGAAGAGCCACAAAGTAAGATTGAAGAAGTCAAAAAAAATCACGGTGCTTGCAAGGGACAAAGAGGAATTTCCTTTGGACGAAAGATTACTAATGCCCTAGGAATAGTGAAAGAAGTAAAAAAAAGTAATAATCTCCCCAAATCAGAGGTTTCATCATCTCCTACACTGTGCAGTCCATAAGCAAAAAGAATTTAACTGGTAGCCCAAGAGTATGTACATTTGTTCACTTCAAAATTATATACATACATTACTGTTCAAGTGGACTAATATATCAAATATATGTTAGTATATTTGAAAGGATAACATGAATAAAAATTGTTTTGTTCATTGAGTGGAATTTTGGGAGTATACATGTTCTATTTTAGAGCTAAATTCCAGCCTCATCCTTTCTTTTTTTTTTTCTCAGCTTTATTGAGCTATAATTAACTAAAATTTCTATTTTTTTAATTTTTTTAGAGATTTTTATTTATTTATTTATTTGACAGAGATCACAAGCAGACAGAGGCAGGCAGAGAGAGAGGGGGGAAGAAGGTTCCCTGCTGAGCAGAGAGCCCGATGCGGAGCTCGATCACAGGACCCTGAGATCATGACCTGAGCCGAAGACAGAGGCTTAAGCCACAGAGCTACCCAGGCGCCCCTAAAATTTCTATTTTTTTATATATTTAAACAGTATATTTTTAAGGTATACAAAGTGATATTTTGTGGAATGATTACCACAGTCAAGCTAACTAACATATCCATCACCTCACATAGTTACCTTTTTGTGTGTGTACCTGGCAAGAATATTTAAGATTTACTCTCTTTGTAAATTTCAAGAATATAATCAGTATAATTAACTGTAGTCACCATGCCTTATGTTATTTCTCTGAAACTTATACATCCTATATAACTAAGATTTTGTTTCCTTGGGCCAACATCTCCCAATTGCCCTACCCCTCAGTCCCTGGCAACCACCATTCTACTCTGCTATTACGAGTCTGACTTCTAAAATTCCACATATAAGTGAGATCACACAGTATCTGTCTCCAGTATTTGTCATGTGGTATTTGGCTTATTTCAATTAGCACATGTCCTCCAGGTTCATCAATGTGGTGGCAAATGGCAAGATTTCTTTCTTTTTTAAAGCAGAATAATGTTCCTTTATATATATAGATATAGATATGTACAATATGATATATATCAATGTTCCTTTATATATGTGTATAATATATATAATTTTGTTTAATGTATATGTTATATAATGTTACATAACATGTAATCTCCCTTTTTACATATAGATATCTATATATAGTGATTATGTGATATATATATTTATATATATATATAGTGATAATATGATATATAGTTACATATATATCTATATATCACCTTTTCTTTATCCATTTGTCCATGGACAGAAACTTAGGTTGTTTCCATATCTTAGCCTTTGTGAATAATGCTAGAGCGAACATGGAACTAACATAACAATAACAAATTAAATTTTTTTTTTAAATCGGATTTCCTTTGACTATATACCCAGAAGTCGGATTACTGAATCACATGGTAGTTTTAATTATTTAGGAATGTTCATATTGGCTTGCATATGATTATACCAATTTATGTTCAACAATGTACCACCAGTGTACAAGGGGTCCCTTTTCCCCACATCTTTACCAACTCTGACAACCTTGTATCCTTTTGTTAGTAGCCATTCTACAGGTTTGAAGTGATATCGGGTTGGTTTTGAATGGTATTCTCCTGATAATTAGTGCTGTGAACACTGTCTGTCCATCAGTTTATCTTCTTTTGAGAAATATTTATTCGAAACCCTTTGCCTCTTTTTTTAAAGATTTACTTACTTGAGAGAAAGAACATAAATGCAGGGAGGACCAGAGGTACAGGGAGAGAGAGAACCTCAAGCAGACTCCCCACTGAGCATGGAGCCCAATGAGGAGCTGGATTTCAGCACCTGAAATCATGACCTGAGCTGAAACTAAGAGTTGGATGCTTAAAGACTGAGACACCCAGGTGCCTCAATCCTTTGCCCATTTTTAAACCAGGATATTTATTTACTGATTTTTGTTCGAGTTTTTTGAGTTTCTAAAATATTCTGGATATTAACTCTTTGTCATATGTGCAGTTTACAAATATGTTCTCACACTCCATAGGTTATCCCTTCACTCTATTGGCTGTGCCTTTTGTTGTGCAGAAGCTTTTCAGTTTGGGGGTGCCTGAGTGGCTCAGTCAGTAGAGTGTCTGACTCGTGGCTTCAAGTCAGGTGTCCTGAGAATGAGCCCCATTTCGGCTGTACACTCAGCACAGAGTCTGCTTGGGATTCTTTCCCTCTTCCTCCGTCTCCCCCTCTCCTTACTGGCACACATGCTCTCTCTAAAATAAATAAATAAATAAAATCAATAAAAGAAGCTTTTTAGTTTTTTTTTTTTTTTTTTTTTTTTTAAGAAACGTTTTAGTTTTATTCAATCAAATGTGTATATTTTTGCTTTTTCTATCTGTGCTTTTGGGGTTATATATTTTTTAAAAAAATTCCCAGGCCAATGTCAAAAAGTTAGTCTTTCTACTGTCTTCTAGAAGCTTTAGTTTCAGGTCTTATATTTAAGTCTTTAACCCTTTTCAGTTGATTTTGTTTACAGTGTGATATAAGAATCCAATTTATTCTTCTACATATACCTATGCAGTTTTCTTGACACCATTTATGGAAGAGACTAGCATTCCCCATTGTATGCTCTTGACACCCTTGTCAAAGATCTGTTGACCATAATCTGTGTATTTATTTCTGAGCTATCGATCCTGTTCCACTGATCTATGTAATATACTTTAAAATCAGCAAGTGTGATACTTCTATTATTCTTCATTCTCAGGATTGCTTTATCTACTTGAGGTTTTTGTGGTTCCATATGAATTTCAGGATTTTTTTTTCCCATTTTTGTGAAAAATGCCATTGGAATTTTTTATAGGTATCTCATTGAATCTATTGATCCCTTTAGGTAGTATAAACCATTTTTTAATGCTTTATTTATTTATTTGAGAGAGAGAGAGAGAGCAGGCATGGGGTGGAAGGGACAGAGGGAGAGGGACAGAGAAACTCAGGCAGACTCCAGGGTGAGCATGGAGGCACAGAGCCTGATGAGGGTCTTGATCTCATGACCTTGAGATCACAACCTGAACTGAAATCAAGGGTCAGAAACATAAACAACTGTGCCACCCAGGCACCCTGGTACAAACATTTTAATAATATAAGTTCTTCCAACTCATGAACAGGGATATCTTTCCATTTATTTGTGTCTTCCTCAACTTCTTTTATTAATGTTTTATAATATTCAGTGTACAGATCACACACCTCTTTGTTTAAAGTCTTCCTATTTATTCTTTTTGTTGCTGTTGTAAATAAGATTCTTTTCTTAATTTCTTTTTCAGGTAATTTCTTATTAGTACCTAGAAACTTAACTGATTTTTGTATACTGATATTGCATCCTGCAACTTTACTGAATTTATTAATTCTAACAAGGTTTTTTTTTTGTGGATGTGTGAAGTCTTTTAGGGTTTCATCTGAAAACAAAATTTCACTTCTTCCTTTCTGATTTGGGAACTTTTATTTCTTTTTCTTGCCTAATGGCTCTGGCTAAAACTTCCAGTACTATACTGTATAGAAGAGGCAAATGTAAGCATCCTTGTCTATTTCCCTGATCTTCGAGGAAAAGCATTCAGCTTTTCAGTGTTGAATACAATGTTAGCTGTGGATTCTCACATAGAGCCTTTATTACATTGATGAAATTTCCTTCTACACCTAATGTTTTGAGATTTTTTATTATGAGTGGGTGTTGAATTTTTTTAAATGCACTTTATGCAACTATTGAGATAACTATATGATTTTTATCCTTCATTCTGTTAATGTGACATATCAAATTTATTGATTTGTGTATGCTAAACCATCCTTGCATCCTAGAAATAAGTCCAACTTGATCTTGGTGTATGATCCTTTTACTGTGCTGTGAAATTCAATTTCCAAAAACTAAATAAAATCAGTGTGCAAGTATTTGTTAAAGATTTTTGCATCTACATTCATCAGGCATATTGGCCTGATAATTTTCCTGGACCTTTTTTTGTTGGGAGATTTTTGACTACTGATTAAATCTCATTACTTGTTATTTTTCTGTCCAGATTTTCTATTTCTTCACAATTCAGTATTGATAGGTTGCACGTTTCTAAGACTGTATCCATGTCTCTAGATTACCCAGTTTGTTGGTGTACAATTGTTCACTGTAGTCATGCATGATCCTTTGATTTCTATGGTATCAGTTATAATGTGTCTTCTTTCAATTATAATTTTATTTGAGTCTTCACTCCTTTTTTTGGTTAATCAAGCTAAAGCTTGGCAAGTTTTATTTTTCTGAAAAAAAATCCTCAGTTTCATTGATCATTTTTATTATATTTCTGAGTCTATTTCATTTATTTCTGCTCTAATATTTGTTATTTCCTTTCCTCTGCTTTGTGCTTAGTCATTCAGGTGTAAAGTTAGATCATTTATTTCAGCTCTTTTTTCTTAATATAGGCATTTATCACTGTTACCCTCGCTCTTACAACTGTTTTTGCTACTTCCTATAACCTTTACTATGTTGTTTCCATTTTCATTTGTTACAAGGTATTTTTTACTTCACTTTTGATTTCTTCTTAGACTCATGGGTTGTTCAAGAATGTGTTAACTGGCACATATTTGTAAACTTGCCGATTTTCCTACTGTTACTGATGTTTAGTTTCATACTATTGTGGTAAAAAAATAGATTTGATATGATTTCACTATCTTTAAGTTTGTTAGGATTTGCTTTGGTTCTCTTCTTTTAATGCAACTGAGTTTTACAAGGGCAGAGAACTTGTCAAAAATGAATTAATAATTTCCCCCACATGTAGCTAAATGTTATTTGGAAAGCTGGAGTTTATTAAAAATTTTGTGACTAGGAATCTTTAACCCTATAGGCAAAAATGAGTAAAAAATAAATGTAAATGACAGCTATTAATTACCCCATGAGGCCACATAGTGAAAGCTTAAGAACTGGCAATAGAAGATATGCCCCTGGTGATATGAGAGGGGAGAGCCTCCCTAAACAAAGTAAGCGTATCACTATCCAACAAAGCCATTATCACCAGGGAAGCTGCAAAGCCCAAGGTCTGTGAGGTTTCTACACTAAATCATATATTTCACAAGGGAACAAAAAAGAAGCCAGACTGACTCAGGAGAGACCTTCCTGCAGCAATAGGCAGGGGATTTTACTACAGATCAGAAGAAATAACTGTCTTAGATGATAACTCTGAGCCCCCAGTGAATCAGATAAAGCACCTTGGGAGGTCAAATAGATGACCTTGATCTAGGTACATCTTAGAATAAACCAGTAATTGAAAAATGAACATGGCTGTGTGCACACACCTGAATACTTTTAAGTAGTAGAGGTTTGAGCAGGAGAAACAGGAAAGTATTAAAATCTTATATAATGAATGATACTCAGTATAATATAAACCACAAATTTCATATTAATTTGGATGATAATACACAGTTCTTTTGCAGATATTCTTAGCTTCACAATGATTAAAATAATTAGATATTCTTATTTTTATAAATTAAATTTGGATTTTCTTTCTGTCTTTGTGAAAGACTAATTCAGCACATTTTCTCAATATTTTGTTTCTAACATGCATTACAACTTGTGATTGTTAGATACATCTCTCATTTAGACCATTAACAAAACCTCTTCCTTGGTCTCTGTTTCCATACTTGCCCCTTAAAACAATTCAAAGGCTGCTTTTAGAGTCAGGGCCAATTTATCCAAAAGGCACATAGGTAAAACGCTTAGGGTTCACACAAGTTTTAGGGACCCATGGAAATGGTTTAATTTTCTTTGAAATCAGAATTTTTAAAAATGACCTTTCAGATCAAAGAAAAGTTCTTAATGTATAATATTAATATGTTCACCCTTATATCAATACAGTCATAAAATAAAAACTTTAATAAATTTTAAAAGTTATTTTTAATGGTAGAAGATTCCCATGAAAGTAAAAGTGCCTAAGGCCCCCCAAAAATCATAATGTTGCCCTGTTGAGGTGGTATATTTCTGAAAGCAAAACCCTATCTACGCCACTCTTCTGTTCTGCAGTCTTAGGGTTTTATTTTGCTGGTCATGTAAGAGAAGACAAATACAACATGTCCTCAAAGTTGGCTCCTATCAGAGATATTAAGCAGCATTTTGCTGTATCATAACTCCATCCAAACTTGGGCACTGGCTGTACTGCTGGACTCTGTATCACATTCCTCTAATATATAATCCCCTCTTCCCTCCTCTAGATGTTCCCCTCAATAAATGGCACATACCTCTTTCTGGATTCCATTAGTACCCAGAAAATATGGACAGAGGATTTTACCAATTTTTCCAATCAAAAGAAAAATCTCTCTCTCCATATTTATCAAAGTTCTACCTCTATGCAAATTCCACAGGAAATGCTATCCCCTCTGAGAAGCCTCCCCAGAGTCCCTTCCATTGCATGATCTTTATATCTGTAGTATTGTTTTGCCATCCTCTTCATGAATTCCTGAAGAGGAAAAGTCATGAATCTATGACTACATCCATAGTCACAGATTTCACAGTGCTTGATCATTCCCATCACATAATTTAACATTAAGCAGATGTCACTCATCCCCTGGCATAAGAGCCAGAGGTACATTTCCCCGATTTAGATTGGAGCTATCTGAAGGCAGGGGGCAAATTCTTTTTCAACTGTCCCCTTAGTTATCACAGCACAGTGTCTTAATACCTTTGTCCATTGTAAATGCTCAATATGTCCCTTGGAGTTGAATGCAACATAGACAATATTTGCAGCATTTTCATCATCATTTCCTATCTATTACTGCTTTACTGCATGAAGATACAACTACTCTTGTGACAAGAACAATGCCCTCTCATTTCTGATAGTTCCAGCACTTCTGTGCACATTTTAATAAACCACTGGACTGAGAGTCAAGAAGTCACATTTCTTTTTTCTTTCATTCTTTCTTTTTAATTAACATATAATGTATTATTAGCCCCAGGGGTAAAGGTCTGTGAATCCAGGTTTACATACTTCACAGCACTCACCATAGCACATACCCTCCCCAATGTCCATAACCCCACCACCCTCTCCCTGCCCCTCTCCCCTCAGCGACACTCAGTTTTTTCGTGAGAGTAAGAGTCTCTTATGGTTTGTCTCCCTCCCGATCCCATCTTGTTTCATTTATTCTTTTCCTATTCCCCAAACCCCCAAGTTGCATCTCCACTTCCTCATATCAGGAAGATCATATGATAATTGTCTTTCTCCGATTGACTTATTTCGCTAAGCATAATACCCTCTAGTTCCATCCACATCGTTGCAAATGGCAAGGTTTCATTTCTTTTGATAAGAAGCCACATTTCTACTCTGGGTTTAGTCTGAAACTAGCTTAAGTCACCTTATACATTATTTCATTCCTCTGGGTTTGTTTCCTCCCCTATAGACACAAAGGATGGACAGTAATTGATCATAGGGAACTTCCTTGCTCTGGCATTCTCCAGTTTGTGACTTAGTGACACCAGTCCAAAGATGATCAAATACAAATGAGAAACAAACTGCTAAGGGCCTCCAGGAGCTATAAGAAGGGAATAGATGCCATATGCCTGCTGAGGACTTTTTTGCACAGGCAAGCTGGTAGTGACGTGAGCTTTCATGTGCAGGCCACCATGGTAAGTTCTCATCATTTGATAAAGCTCACCCTACCTCTCAGCATGCCTAGCCCTTAAGTTATTATTTCTACTTTTAAGCATAAGGAACATGGGTTCTGGGATCGGTATAAGAGGACACCAAATGAAATAAATAAATAAAAGCAATGGTTTTCCATTGTTTTACCAAAGACAGACACATGTCTTATGAAAACTCATGCACAATACATGGAAATACCTACCAGGCCAGTAAAAGGGACTGTCAAAGAATCTCTTTTTAGCTGGTTTTAAATCTATATTTTATTTGGATTTTAGAGACTTTTCTTGTTCTCTTCTTTTTGCTTCAGTAACAACAAAAGAGAGACAGCTGGAGAACCCCAGGGAATAAGGTATTTTAGAAGAATGTTCTCTACGAAGTCTCCCAGAGCAGAAATTTGTATGGTTAATCTTTCAGGGAAACTTGTAATCTCCTGAGTTTGCCTTGTTTTCATTCACATTTTCCAAACATTCACGGCCAATCCAACTTTGCCAACCTGTAATAATACAGGTTGCTGCCTTAATTTGCTAACCAAGGAAAAATCCTGGGCTGCCATCCATAGTCATGGGTTTCCAAGACTAAGGCTAAAGATGCCCTGATCCATCCATAATCTTAATTCTTGCTTTCTTGAGAGTTGTAAATATTGCAGGGCAGACAAGGCTGACCTGGAGTCACTAACAGCCTTAAATTGCAACCAAACCTATAAATGGAGTTTCTTCAACCATTTTCTACCTGAATACCAACTAGGAAATGATTATTTAACACCAGCTATAGGTCAGACCTTTACCATGCATTTTATATTCACTTAATATATATCACTTAATATATAAAACCATCCTACAGAATAACTGTTAATTTTATCATTTTAAAGGTGAAAAAGCTGAAGACCAGAGAAATGACCTCTCTGTAATCATACAGCTAAGAGAAGGAAGACCAGGGCTATCAATATCCCTATTGTAACCATATAACATCCTATTCACAGGTACTTCTATGCTATATAATTGCCACTTCTGTGGCTGCCTCCCACACTAGGTTATGAGCAACTTGATAGTGAGACATATTTCTTCTTTGCACTTACAGGGGCTTACACAGGGTCTTTCATGGAACTTCTACTATTTGTTTTAGTTTCTGTATGGACTTAAGAAGGGAGAGACAGGGGAGAGCTGTGGTAGTCAAAGCTGGCTTCCTGGCTATGTTAGGAGAGGTGGTGTAAATGCAGATAGTTTTCCACTGGCTGAGTTAAGCTGCCCAATATTCCCATAAGGGGAACATTGCTTGGGCAAAGACATCAGGGGACTGAAGGTATGTAATATAACTGTGTGTAAACTAGAATGGTGCCGTTAGCCAATATTGGATATAAGAAATGAGAAATTACTGACTGATGGGATTAGCCTGGGCTCAGAAGCATTGCCTCTTTGAATGTGTAGGTTCTGGTCTTGCAATTTCTCAAGCTCGCCCAAGGGCAATGATTGGTCTCACCCGCACACCTTCTCCCATTTTCCATTTCCACTAAAGAGAGAAAGCTTAACTTTAAGGTGAGCTCTTTGCCTTTGATATTCTGACAGGAAATGTACATTGCTGTTTGCCAAACTTCCCCCACTGACCTGCCCTTCTTAGAAGGAAATAAGAAGGAAACAGAGGAAGTTAGGAGGGGGCTGATTTCTGGCATAGTCACTCTTTTAGAAAAGTCATTTCAAATTGCACTAGGTGCTTCAATTGCCCTATTTTCCTGAAATTAATTCTAAATTTTATGGGTACAATTTGTTTCCCTTAAGTCTCTAATTATGCTTTTAACATTCAATCTTTCAAACTCTAGCCATTAGTGACTTAATATGGTGTTATCAGGAGATAGAGTGGAGTTAGGAGTGTGGGTGGGAATTATAAGAGCAGAAGTTGCACCTGTGCTTGTGAGGGTTTGAAATTGATGTCCCCTGGAGGAAAGCTAAAAGAAAAATCTAATAAGTCACCAAAATAGACTAAAGTCTGCAAATTAGTATTTAAGGTATTAGGACAAGGGGCTGGGAAGGGCTTGAGAGGTAATCACAAAGTTCCATTTAAACAGGGTGTGGGATTTCAGACCAAATGAGAAGAATCAGAGAAAATGCAGATATCATCAGACAGCAAAGCATGCACAAGGTATAAAATGCTAAGGCTAGGGCAGAACTTCCAAGGACATAAAAAACTAAGGAAGGAGACAAGTAAGATGTAGCACAGAGACATGACAAAAAGTTTGAAACCTGAATCACTGAATAGCTGGGAACAGCCTGTAGGAGGAAGGAGGCAGAAGATAATCAGTAAAGCAGAATTATCATTTCTTAAATGAATCATCAATACTCATTGACTGAGCAGCCATAGTCCTTCTTCTAGTTCTTAAAATAGGAGGGATACCAGATGACTTCTGTACCTTAACACCTGCCTCCCCAAATACACGTATTTCCTATCCATGCTGACAAAATCTGCTCCATGGTTCTGATGAAATTTATGTAATTTAGACCATTAAATGCTATAAAACTTTAGGAACTGAGATCAAGGAGGGCTGATGCAGGCATGGATAGCTTCATGAGGTGTTCAAACAGAGAAGTAGAAGAACCAGACTACTCTATAAAGAGCTCACAGTTTGAGAAACTGAGGAGGAATTTAAAAAGACCCAGCTTTCAGGAAACATAGATTAAAGATGTCAGCATTTGGGAAGACCAAAGTCCTGCCAGGAGGACCTTGGTAAAGAGGCAAAAAAGAAATTCAGCCAGTCATAGGCATTCATCTCTTGAAGTCTAGGAGGAGAAAAATTGGAGAAATTGTCTCTGTAATCAACAAAGTGAACCACTGAGGCAGCCGGAAGAGGGAGAGAAGAGAATCGTATCCCTAAGACAACATTAAGTTGTTTGGAGCAGAAAAATTCTACATCAAAAAAAAAAAAATACAGTCTGTAAAAGCTTAGAGAAATTAAAAATTTAAAAAATCATTGGACCTTGAGATGTACAGTGAAATCTCCTCATATGAGAGAAGTTCCTAGCTAGAATAGGAAGATGAACAGATGCTAGAGAACAGATAAATTAAAACTCTGAGTAAGGAGAATGATCTGAGAAAAAATACAAAGTGAGTCAGAGGTGAGCATATTACGGGAATAGTAAAGACCATACTTGACAGATTTGCTTCATGCCTGTGAATACAATGAAGATACAGTTGGAAATGGGACACCTGTAACTCCTTTCTTTCCAGCATCTTCTCACACAGAATGCTCTCCAAGAAAACAAAGTATACAGAATTCTTATCCATAACATTACATGCTAAAGGTGAGGAGCCATGCATTTTTGTTTGACACCACATTTTTTTTTCTTGACTCATCTTTCAAGCCCTTAAGTGAAGGGAAATAATACTTCCTTCTAAGTTTCTTACATTCTAAACATTTATTCTAAACAAACTACAGACATCACTAACATATAAGTAATAAAGACCAAGAAACAAAGCAGTAAACTTAACAAGTATATATTTCAATAGATTTGCATCAACATCTGTGCATACTTCAGAAAAAGGCATTAAATACCAAAAAGAAGGAAAGGATAATCTTCCCATTTTAGCTCTTACTTATCCTCTCTCCCCCTGAATAGGAAACAAATATAACTCAAGATTCACACTCTGGGGGAAAAAAAAATCTTCTATAATTCAAAGATGAACTTGACTGTGACCTCAGAGAATTCAGAACTGACGCCACATTAGTCCTTTAATAAACTGGACTTGGAAATAACTGATCTCAAGGAAAATTCAATCAAAACCAAAGTCTTATCTTTCTTCAAAAACAGGACAGTTGAGAATTGAATGTGATGTCCCGGAAAAATCGAAGAAGAAAAAACATCAAACCAGTTTGTTCTTGAAAACAAGGCAACAAGAAATGGATGGCATTTTCACCTGTGGTTTTACTACAAAAGATCCTGGGCTTAGAAACCATGTCACTTGGCTCTCTTAAACTCCAACACAGAGAGACAGAGAACAAGAAGCTGTGGTGGCAACATTTCTGGAGTAATTTTGAAATAGAATCTGGTTCTGGAAGCAGCAACTATGTCTTCTCTGAATAGGCAAAAGTAATCCACCCAAACCACCTGTGGTGCTCAGTTTCTCTTCTCTCAATTTCTCCTTCCAGGGAGGTAGAGAGGGAGAGCACGGGATGGGAAATGGAGAAAAGAGAGACTCTGCTGCCTCTTTTTCATATCCTGTTTATCATATCTTGTATGAAAACACAAAAATGACTTGCCATTCCATCTCTTTTCAAGACATTAAAGACGGTAAAGTTAAACAGAAATGCCACGCTCTAAGGAACCGGAAAGGACCTATCCGTCTGCATAATTACATTACATTCCCAAGGAATTTTGGGAAAACAAAACAAAATACCTAATCATTGTGCTAAATTCTTCCTTAAGCTTTTTTATAAAGTGAATTAAAATAGGACCAAGGCTAGCTCTGTTGTATGATATCACCCCCCTTTCAATTTAATGATGGCCTATTTTATTGAATAGGAAAGAGTGTGAAATTTAGCAAAACTCATATTTTCTTATCTATGCCACAGCCCATGAAGTATGCTCGGCATACAAATGACATAGATCTGTCACGTGACTCCTACATGACTACATGTACAACATTTTAACAACTTCAGGCGGAAGGACTTCGAGGGAATCCAGAGATTCTGATATGCGATAGCACAAAGAATTAAACACCCTCTTTTGTATCACAGAATGTACATTGTCAGACTAACCAAGACAGAAAACACCTACGAGGCTAGTTAAACCCAGAACAAAGCTTTCATCTAAAGAAACCCATCACCTGATTTGAACTTTTACATACAAAGTCCAGGATTGTTTCAAATTAATCCAGTGAGAAAAGAAAACTAAGATTTTTACTGATTACTGAATAAAACACTAAATCATTCCAGGGTTATAAGTAGAATTATGAGAGTTATGGGAACCACTGTTATATGAAGATGGAAAAGATGGGATCTCTACCCTTGAGGGACTCACATCTTAATGGGAAATACTAGTTTAAATACTCCTGTGGCAAGAGCTGCGGCTCATCCATGTGAATGATGCTGTGCAAAGTAAAGGAAGGAAACTGAGTCCATAATGTGGACCCAAACAAAGGTAACTTCTTGAACTAAGAGTCTTAAAGGATGAGTGGAAATCAGTTTGAGAAGAATGGGCAGGTGCTACCAGCAGTGAGGCAGTGTGAGCCAAATAGGAAAATGGTCACAGTATGGTGTCTTGGGAAATCAAATAGTAAAAGCTAACAAAATTTCGTGAAGAAAAGTATTCTAGCCAAGGTCTCTCAGTAGGAAATAGAAAGTAAAACAAAATTTGGATAATCTGAGTCAAGTTTAATAAAAGGATTATTCACAAAGGCATGTGCAGGGTGTTAAGAAATTACAAGGGAGATTGAAGGGCATAGAAGGAAGAATTAATGGCAGTCTGGAAGTGGAAAGGCAGTGTGCCAGACATGAAGATCTGAGACTGAAACTGAGGGTCCAGCCACCTATTACAAGCCTGCAGGGAGGGAACCAATACGATGAATACTCCTGACTTCACTCTTCACCCGCCTGCCTGTCTTCTACTGGTACTCCCCATTGGTCAAAGCCAACCGGAAGCCAGAGACGAACAGAGTCAGTTGTAATCTCTTCTGGTCAGAAACCCTCAGCACAGAGCAGACCAGAGTAGCATGGAGTGCAGGTCTGGAGGACAACCTAAAATACCCAGCACAGAGTACAGACTAAGACCAGTTCCAAGAGAGATAGTCCTTGGATTATTTCATCTTTTTTTTTTTAATTTATTTGTTTGACAGACAGAGATCACAAGTAGAGAAGCAGGCAGAGAGAGAGGAGGAAGCAGGCTCCCTGCTGAGCAGAGAGCCCGATGTGGGGCTTGATCCCAGGACCCTGAGATCATGAACCAAGCCGAAAGCAGAGGCTTTAACCCACTGAGCCACCCAAGTGCCCAGATTATCTCATCTTTGAAGCTATTATTAATAGCTTACCTTTTCTGGAAGCCTTTCCAGATCTCCTTACAATCAGCTACTACTTTTTGTTATTCATAGAACTTTCTTTTCTTTACATTTAACCTTTATTTCATTGTGAGGTATTTCATGATCAGTTGGGTATATATTTGTCTCCATAAATAGGTCCTGAGATCTTCTAGAAAAAAAAAGTTGTGTGTCTGAGTCAGCTTTGTATTTCTAGTGCCCAGCATGAGTAACAATCACCCACTTTTTGTTAAATTGAATGTAAATAATTGCATTCATCAACTGAGTAATTCACCATATCAAGGAGCTACACTGGGTATGAAAACCACTGGTACTTACTCTCAATTCTCAGTATGTCCAGATAGCCTGTGCCCGCATGCTTGTGCATCTGACAAGGAGAGATTATGTTGTCATTCAGATGATACACAGAAGTCAAGTGCAATAAAATTAGCCAGGAACCAATGGAAGAGCCATACATTTGCAATAGCATAGATACTTGTTCAAGAGCCTCCTTCTTATTAATTCAGTAAATGCCAGTATTCAAGACCATTCAGATTCAGACAACAAATATTTTCTGAGTGACTATTCTGCCCAAGATGCCTGTGCTAAGCTCTTTCCCCCTATGGTCTCATTTGGTGGTCAGAAGAACTCCATGGGATCAGTGATTATTATCTGCTCCATACAGGCAAGGAAACTGAGGCTGAGAAACATTAAGAGATACAACTGTTAGTGACAGACATAAACACAGTTCTTTTGATTCCAACTGAGGTCCCCCTGACACCACACCAGAATTTCTTCTCTTAATTTGTGAAACAAATTTAAATAGGATTGTCATGTTTATGACTGATTTTTATTTATTTGATAATTAGGACTTATTACATGATCATATATAGGAAATGACCAACAATATACAAAAGAATGTCTAGATTGGTGTCCCATAGGCATGTTTGCATTAAGCACGTAACTAGGGACATGTCAATATCTGCTATTAATTGATTTTTGTAAGTATGGGGGAAGGTAGAAAGAAAATATTTTACAAAAGAATAAAATAAATGAGCAATTACCAGCACTATTCATATTATTATAAAACCACTAAAACACTGACTTATAAACGCTTTGTAACAACCATAATGATAAACAGGTTGATGTGACCTGGGACATTTTCTTGTACATTTTACTATCTATGAAATTGCAAGCCACTGCTTAGAGTTCATGGTAATGAGTTTTTATGAAAAAGACTGAAAGTCATTCTGGGAAGCCAGAAAGTTTGTTTACTAGCTGAAGAAAAACATTCGAAAGCAAAATAGACTGTGGCAGAGAAAAGTAAAAATTGCCATGATTTGTAGCTCTGGGTGCCAACTTCATTAATTAATACAAACTTTAAAATCCTTTCAAGAATATGAGCTAAAGGACTAGAACTTCTGCTGGTGTAGACAGTAAATACAGATCAAATGGCTTCATTTAAAATATGGTAGCTTCAGATAAGACTAATTAGCAGGATGACAAAAACAGTCAATAAAATAGAAACAAATCGTATTCTTAAATGCTGGCAACAATTAGCGGAATTAATTGGAAATCATTCCTCCTGCCCATTTGTAAATAAAAACTTTCTACCAGTTTTCAGCTGCTGCTGTTTTGGTAATTTTTGTTATTTTCTTGTGTTGTAATAATCTGTGTTTCCTTCTATGTGAGCAGAGGTGGTAACAACATCGGGGAAAGCGGGAAGGGGTGCAAGTGGTCAGGAGGTCAGAGAGAGGAATGAAGGGGAGAACAGAGACGCAGGACTTCTGGGGCAGACGGATGGAATGCTGGGACTCTGCGACAGTGTGCAGCTTTGTCTCTTTAATGCTTTTTTTTTTTTTTTTTTTTTTTTTGGTTAAAACAGGTTCACCTATTCAGCTTTTTTGGAGAGCTCTCCATTTCCTGGTTATTTGTTGTCTTGGTGAAATACTGCTACATAACAAACTATTCCAAAATCTTAACAGATCTTAAGGACAGTAATTTTATTCATTTGCTACGATTCTGCAATTTGGGGAGAACTCGTCAAGAGCGGTCCATCTCGGTGAGAGCGCAACAGCGGGATGTCTTGACTGAGGTGCTTCCTCGGTGACCTCACCCACATGGCCAACAAACTGATGAGGACTCTCCACTATGGGCTCAGCTGGCTTATTGGTTGGGGCCTCAGTTCGCCACCCAGCCTGGCTGCATGGGAGGGTCTGGCTTCTCACTGTATGGTGGTCACAGGGTCATCAACTATCTTATGTTGAGGCTGGATTCCCCCAGACCACAAAGGTGAACATACCCAAGTCTTAAAGTATAGGCCTGAAATCGGCATAGCCTGATTGCTTTTTAAAATATTTTTAACTTTTCAATTTTAAATTTTATTTTACTAGGTATAACATGATTCTCGCCATATTTTAATCTTTAAAGTAGGTCATGGCCCAGATTCAACAAAAGGGACCACACAAGAGCATAGATATCAGAGGATATGGTTCACTGGGATCATCAAAGTAACAATCTAGCCCACCTACCGATAAAAGAGATGATTGACATTTGACAAAAATTAAAAATTTTCAGGCTTTTAACAATGTTAAGATATCAGTCTCTAACAGAGGCTCAGTATGACTCTAAAAAGCTTGCAACAGAATTCATGTCACCCCAGACTAATAACCTAGTAAAGAACACAGAGTCATAGTACTCACAAAATGTGAAAGATGGGACCATTTTCTCCAAGGTTTGAAGCAAATTCTTTATGAAGGAAAATTTACCAGCCAGAAGCTTGCAGATTCACTTTTGTTTCCCTGCCTCAATACAATATTTACTTAGCTCACACAGTCTCTCAATTGCTTACTCAGCAAATGTGTATTGTTTCTTTGTCGTGTGGATACATAAGGTACGGTGATGTATGTTAAAAGGGAATCATATACTAAAAGAGAACATATTGGTCTCATGTGGATTTGGACTATCTGAGAAAAGTAGTTTAAAGAATTCTCAACTTTACTTTCCCCTGTAACTAATAAAGCCCTCCAAGATTTGTATTATGGAATTATGGGACACGTGAGCTGCTGTTCTAGAAAGAACAAGCAACCTTAATTCCCTGTAACTAATAAAGCCCTCCAAGATTTGTATTATGGAATTATGGGACACGTGAGCTGCTGTTCTAGAAAGAACAAGCAACCTTAATTGAGTTTCTGCCACAGAGGGGCTCTATGCCTCTGGGATAGCTCACCAGCACCACCGCCATCTCTAAGCCTCTGTCTCTTCACCTGTGAAAAATCCAGATATGAAGATTGAGTGAGAAGAAATAAAAGAAACTAAAATACAACAAAACATGAAATGTGAAGTGTATCATGTACTGCAAAGTATGGGACAAAAGTACTGTTTCGTGATGATGGTATATAAAGATCTATTTTAAACAACTCCGGTTTTGTTTTGTTTCTGGTAAATGTTCTGGCAAATGTTTTACGATCTCACATACTGGAATTACAGATTCCCAGCGCTGTTAAACCTGGTTGCAGGTGTTTGGGGTTTTGTTTTTATTTTTAGGATTTATTTATTTATTTGAGAGAGAGAGAGTGGGCGCAAGGGTGAGGAGAGGGAGGGTCAGTGGGAAAGTGAGAGAGATCCTCAAGCCGACTCTAAGCACAAAGCCCATCACAGGCTTGATCCCAGGACCCCGAGTTCATGACCTGAGTCCATATGGAGACTTGGATGCTTAACCCGTCGAGCCACCCCGGCACCCCTTGTTGCAGGTGTTTTTAAGCACTCCATACAAAGAACATAGTTTAGAACTTTTACAGATGCTAAAGAAGGATCCAGAATATAAATGCTAACTGTAGTTGAGGAAAACCACTTGAGAGGTACTGAATGTGGAGTACAGTGTCTCCAGGCCACTTGACATTTTCGTTAAGAAACCTCTTGCCAGGAGTAATTACCTGAACCTCACCTGGCCATGCCTAAAGATGAGAATATGCCCTTTCTCATAAACAAGAGTTCTCTCTGAAAATATCAAATCATAAAACAATGGCTAAGCCTCGTACTTCATACTTTCTTAGGCGTTCTGGGGAATGGTAAGGAAGCAGAAGCCATGTTCAGAGTTCTTGAGGAATTTGCTGTCTATTAGCACTTCAGAATAGCCTAAAATGCTACCGTGGGCTGGCGGGAACAGCTGTGGGAGTTTATAGGCGCTACTACAGCTTAGGAAAGGAAGTGACAATTCTGAGCTTGGGCAGGAAGGAAAGGTTCCTTAAAGAAAGGAACTAAACTTTCACTTAATATCCATTTCTCTATCTAAGCATTAAGAGTAACTGGCAGTAGTTTATGGACTTCAGCAAGTTCTTGATGGTTAAGATGTTCAGAGAGAGAGAGAGAGAGAGAGAATGAGAGAGGTGAAATGAAGGTGTTAAAGACAGAGGAGAAGCTTGCAATGAGGATGGCTGGAACAGTCAGTCAGTCTCTGCTAAGAATTCAGGGAACTGGCGTTGGCTAGGTATGGCGCTCTAGCCAGAGGGCCTCTCAGTCCAAGCCCAGGAGTTTGGGCTTTCACTGATAGGCAATAAGAAGCAATCATTTCGTGCTTTAATGTATGATATTCCATCTTGTTAAAAAATTATGGAGTGAACATTTTCTACAGTTACATTTCCAATATTGAGAGTTCAGCGTCTTGCAGAATTCTGATGTTAAGAAATAGAGAAAAACCTTAAATATGGAGTCATTTTTCAATGACGGGATTATGTCTTTGACTAATCATGAGGATATTTCATTTCTGATTGTGTCTCCTTTCATCTATTTCTACTTCATACATTTCTTAGATATGGGAAAATCCACTCCTTTCAGAGCCCAATAAGAGATTTATTTTTTTGTGTTGATTTTTTTCACTGTTGCACAAAAAAGGCATTATTATGTTTGTGAAGATGGTATAATACCAGGCTCAGAAGTGAGGGAGGTAATGCTACCGGAAGCACGGTGGCCTCATATGACACTTACTATTGTCTTGAAACAACATGCCTAATGATGTCTCCTTTAGGAATTTCAGTGCAAAGTTAAATAATCGCTAAGACAGGTGATCTTGAAAAGAGAGCTCTGTTACATGCAAGGGTCTGTTTATTATGTGAATTATGAAAATAGGGTGTGAATTCTGGGGGGGGGTTGTGTGTATTAATCAGAATCTAATCAGCTCTCCACAAACTATGAAGTGAAAAGTACATTCATACTTATATACATATGGATGCTGAGAAGTAGCTAAGCCAGCAGATAACCCTATGCTGGCAAAGCCTGCCTAAATATTCAGATAAACACAAAAGTCAGGTGAATAAGAAAGCCTATGCAGCCCTCAGAGGTACAGCCAAGCCAGCACTGCCTGCTCCCCTGTATTCTACAGGAATGCTAATTTTAATACCAGCCTGGATCTGTACTTAGCAAATCTCCAACCCTTGCACACAGATTTAGAATTGTACCTGACATATCCTAAAATGATACTTTGATTTTTCACTCTCAAACCATGCAATTTTGCTTTCTAAAACTTCAGCTGAGAATGAATGCATTTAACATTTGGCTTTGGCAGGAAGAAAATGTTTCAGTATAGAAATATGTGTCTCCGTGAACACAACTGCTAATTCAAACTCTGTGTGCAATGAAAGACAGTGAATATGGAGCACACAGTAGGTACACAATGACACTGTTACCTTGACTCTCATGAGCTAGGTGGTCAGAATTCATAGTTATATGTGTACTTTGGGCAAGTTATAAATGAAGTAAATGGTGCCCAGAACAACCAGTGGCAGGAGAAAAATGATTAATGGTTCCAAGACAAAATAAAGGATAAAGAACCTAGAGACCCTAGTTCATGATCCACAGGAAGGAACCTGTATCTCATCCTGTTTTGTCTCTCAAAATGTCAGAATACAGGATAGACCCATCCTTTGCCTCCCACACAAAGAAACCAGAGACGGGTGGGTGGTCTCAGGAGTCAATTCTAAGGACAGGTCAGTAACAGGAAGAAGGACTACATATGAGTTCTACCTCCAAATGTGACTTGCTCTGTGACAAGAAAAGTGCTTCATATCTGTGAACCACAAACTCATCTGTTAAAGAAACGTTTAGAACTAAGTGGCTTAGGTCCTGCACTGATTATATATAAGGGCACCAGAAATTATTTCTTCTTCCTGATTCGCTACCATAATTCCAAAACTATCTAAAAGGAAAAGTTTATTTTCAGGTGAGCATTGTTAAAAGCTGGAATAACAGAATTGTCAAACATGAGGTACAAAAATATCAAACTTGAACTCCCGGGAAGCCCGGGAGGCACTGAAATGGCCAAGTGCACAGCTGTAAAGAAAATAAGGACTTTGTACAAAGGGCCACAGATATTAATTCAACCATTTCTTTACTAACCGCTACTGTGTGTCACAGACACCATTCTAGAGGAGTGGACCTAATCGTAAACAAACCTTAAAAAAACCTTGTGCTGGCAGTGTCCAATCCTAGTGGGGGAGATAGACAGTAAACCAAAAAGGAACAATATTTGGGCATGGTTAAGTGCCGGGAAGAGAAATTGAGCAGGCAAAGGGAGAGATGATATCCGTGTGAGGAACACTACTACAGACAGGCTTTTAAGAGGAGGTGATATTTGAGCAGAAATCTGCAAGAAATGAGTAACAGCCATGTGGATAACTCAGAGAAAATCACCCCTGCCTGGAGAATCAGAAAGTGTAAGTTAAGCCCTAAGGCTTGAACGTGCTTGGTGAGTTTGAGGAAATGTCAAGAGACCTGGCTCTGGAAGGAGGGAGGATTCAAAAAGGGACAAGGTTGACAGAGCAAGTGGCCTGTCCCCAGGGGACAATGTGGGTGGGTTTCCTGCTAGTGAGGGCCACACCTATGCTCTGATTCAGGTAGGAAACCATTAAAAAGACTTTTGGCTAGTAACATGTTCTAAGTTAAATTTCAGGAAGATCACTCCGGATGCTTCATAGAGAATGAATTTCAAGGAAGCCAGTCTCTACAAGGAAGATGTAAGGTTCAGAAGGTTATTGCAATGTCAAGCCAGAGATGATGGTGGTTTGGGCTCAAGTAATAGAGACAGAGCTGGTGTGAGAGGTGGTCATTTATGCATATATTTTACAGGTAAAGCTAAAAGGACTTGATGACGGGTTGAAGTGTCACCCTATAGAGTGACATGCTTTCCACGTGTGGTTATACAAGATGAATTGTTGGCAGAAGGAAGTAGCAAGTACAAATGAAATCCCAGAGAACGCAGTACTGCCAGCCCTGGGGACACTGGAATGACCAAGGTATTGGGTTGAATATAAAGTAAGGAATGTGTATCTGAGGAATCCAACTTAACATCCTTCAGTGAACACAGGTCTCAAAAGTTGGTGAGTCTTGAGACCACTGCTCACCACGCTGTGTGAGATGCTTTACCCAGAGTTCTGCTTCCTTGTAGTTACCACGTCAGAAATAAAGCCCACTGTGGTGGGCGGTGGGGTGGAGGATGAAAAGGCCCTGTGGCCCTACGATGACAAACTTAAAGTAAGGAAAATGCAGCTCTACATAGGCTGAGTCTAGGAAACAAGAAAATCTGATTGGGAACTCAACCCCCTGTAGTTCAAAAGCTGCCAGTCGAAGGGAAATCACAAGATAGACTTTCTACGCGGTTGCTCCGACTGTCAGTCATATTCAGATAATTGGCAGCAGCACCATGTTACCATAATTTTCTTTTCAGAATATGCCAGAATATAAAATGCTTGTTGTAACCATATCACAATGGATATGCAGTGAGCTTTGACTACTGCAGCCACTGATTTGTGTCTATGAGTTACACATCTCCTCTAATGAAACTTGGGGCTGCCCATGGTGACTCTTAGTATAAACTACCCCATAAAACTTTGTGTCATACTGAGACACACACACACACGGAGACACACACTTTCCTTATCATTATGCAATTGTAATTTAATTCTGATATTTTCATATATATGATATTTTAAAACACTGAGTCTATCAGTTAACTTTGTGAATAACTTCAGTTGTAAGCTCACTGCTTCTTGAACAATATTTAAGGGTTTCTGCCTCACTTTAATATCTCTAATTGTCCATGATATTTTCTTAGATTAGTAAGAATTAACTGACAGCACATTGTTTATTAATTCATGCATAAAATTTTCCAAAGGTATCTGACATTTAGGAGATGGCTCCAGCACTGAAATGTCAGAGAAGGAGAGAGACACTGGGATGTAGGAGCAAGCGATAGCTCCTGTTGGCCCCACCACTTCTTAAGGTGATGTGTCATTTTCTAGCTATTCTTCCAGTTTCTTGAATATCCTGTCTCATTCAATCTGAATAGATAAACTCCAAGTGGAGACTAATATCTAGCCAGGCTGGTAGGAATGTAGCAGAGCCTGGATGTTCATAGTGCTGGCCACACGGTGGTTTATAGGGTCTGCTTTAGGGAACACTCAGAAATGTCTCCTGATGTCCACCTCCGACCCTGAAATTTTAGCATTATGGTGTATCCCCTTGTGTTATGGATTGTTTCCCTGGACTTCAAAATTCCAAGAGCCCCCTGGAGAGTACACTGCATCAACAAAAACAGGCTTACTGGAGTCTCTTCCATGACTGGCAGAGAAAGGCAGTGGAGATGGGAGGAGGTAGGAAGCAGGTGCACTGCTACTGAAAGATTTGAAATGAACTCAAGAAGGGCACAGGATGAGGACAGGGAAGATGCCAAAAGGAAACCTCCCACCTTACCTAAAACATGGCCTTTCATAAGGACTTAGGGCCAAGGATAGGAGGAAAATGGGGAACTGGACACCAGATGAGGCAAGAGGAAGGTACGTGGGGTTAGTCATGAGTGCAGTGATGAGAAGGAAAGCCCAAAGGGGGTGGGTTGAGGAAAGGACAGGACAGTTATAATCAAATAATGTACTTGGAAAGCAGATGCAGTAGAAGTCGTTGGGTCGGTCTTCAGCTGTGACTGTCCTTAAGCATGCCTATAATCTTTGCACCATACAGCTACCAGAATTCAGAAGGATCCAAGCACTTTCATTAAATACTGTGCTGATAGAATTAAATAGAAATGTGTGATTAAAGGGGTAAAAGGAGAGTCTAGAAAAGAATATGTAAAGACCTGTTCATAAAATGTAGCTATGAAAAACATGAAAGAAAGAAGATGGTAATTTGATAAATTCAAGCAACGGATTGTGTGTGTGTGTGTGTGTGTGTGTGTGTGTGTGTGTGTTCTTTTCCTGTTCCCAGTAAAAATGATAGCTAACATGCACTGAAAGGCTTTTTGTTTTGTTTTGTTTTTAACATTCCAGGGACGAGCCTACGTTCTGTATGTATATTAACTCCTTTAAGACTGAAAATAAGCATATGAGGAAGGCCTGAGTATCCCCTTTTTGCAGAAGAGAAAGTGAACCACAGAGAGATCATCAACTTATTTAAGGTCACATAGAAAGTAAGTGAAAAGACTGACATTTTATCTCTGGCTCCAAAGTCTGTGCAATTAACAGTTATGCTTTACTGGCTCCTTAAGAAATTATTAAATCTCACAACATGTTTTTATGTTCCCCATTTTAGGACTATAACAATATGTTGTTATTTACATGTTTATATGTCTATGTCTCTATTTTCCTAGACTGCATAATTCTTAAGGGCAGGAACTCAATCTCTTTTGTCGTCTCAGGAACTGAAACAGTATCTGGTACATAAAAACAACAACAAGACTGAATATTTATCTAGGCTTCACAATATGCCAGACGCTAAAGAAGTAATTTATTCAATTTGTGGGTTTTTTGTGTTTTGGGTTTTTTGTTTGTTTTGGAAAGCAAAAAACGAAGAGATATAGGGAGGGAGGAAGGGAGAAAGAAGAGACAGGGGGAAAAAGGAAGGATAAGTAGGTTGGTTCAAAGCAGAGAGGGAAACTGCCATACACACACACACGCGGAGGGTAAAGAGCCAAAAGAGCAGATATTTTATGACAACATGAACTAGATTTTATTTTTGCTCTGTTCAATGTTTCTAAAATTCAGTCTGAGATTTAATGTAAATCTATTTGAAAGGAGTTGCTAAATTTTAACTGGAAATACTTCTTTGTGCTAAATAATCTTTATAGCATTCTAAATTATAGCCAAGTAGCAATATCATTACAGGGCTGTTTAGCCATAGCACTTTATGTGGAAAGTCAGAGAAGGTGATGATGCATATCCAAATGTATAATAAAGAACTTTTAAAAATCATGGGTATCTTTATTTACTCAAAATAGTTTTTATTTAGCCATTTTAATGCATTCAAGATTGAAGGAGAGAATGAAACTAACCAGTGGGAACTGCAAAATGTCTGTGAAATGATAATAATAATATTTTTTTTTTACTCCTGCAGTACTTTCCAAGAGAGAAGGTCAAAACACTTTATAACCATTAATACATTCAACCTCACAGGAGCCTGGAGGATATGTAGGTAGTAAGCAGTTTGAGTTTACTTTGTGGGAAATGGGAATGGTGATGAAAGTGTTAAGTGGAAATGCTCAAAGCTGTTAACAAGATGCACTTGGGTGCACTGGTTGTCCTTGGATAGCACAACCCAGAATTCCCACTGTGCATTGATGGGGCTTAAGAGGACCACCTGTGGCCCCTCAGTGAGGTCTTCCCTCCCCCTTGCAGCAGAATTCCTCTCACATAACATCAGAAAAAATGCATGTAGACCTAAGGAGGATACAAAGGGAGCATTAGATCTAGCTCAGTGCCCTCCCACAGTATATGCCCTGAGAGGTGATTAAATGGCCTTCATTTGAACAGCTGTATTCACAAGAACCTCATGCTCATATGGTGGTCCCTTCCAAAGAAGACCAGCTCTAAGTAGGATGAGGAGTAGAACTTATCAAGGACTTGTTGGCTGAGGGAAAATTGGGTAGAACTCAAGAACCAAGGCAACTTCCATAATCCAGAGAGCAGTCCTTTATGCCATTGCTACCAAACCATACTTTTCCTTTAGGGGTCACATATAAGGAGAAAGACAGTAAGACCAGGAATAAGACCATGATCATGATGTCCCCTCTGGCCAGAACCACCTCAGGCAACTCAATATGCTCTATTATCTGTTTGAATACTCCCAGTCCAGTAAGGAGCAAACTCTTGTTCTTTGCAATACCCATGGCATCTTCATGAGAAAGTCATAGACTTAAAATTTTTTGAGTGACAGAAATACACCAAGCTCCGGGTAGTACTGAGGCATCTTCAGATTCAAATTAATAGAATGTTTTAAATAGAATTACATTAGAGTGACTCCCAGGTTTTAAGAGAAGATAGAGATCAGATTGGACATCAAGGTCCATTTTGTCATATAATTGCTAGAAAGCAAATATCCATTCCCTTGTCCACTTGACATCTACTATGTATAATGCATTGAGGCAGAAATGGTTAGGACTCCAGTGATCTAGAATGCATAACTCCTTGGAGGCAATAATGCCACTGGGAGATGGAAATATCAGCATTCTAAGAGTCTGATAACAATTTAACCTTGTAAAGGAGAAGTTGCAAAGGCAGGTGTAAGCAAGTAGTGTCTGCGGATGATGTTGAAGGTAAGGCAAGCAAAAGCTCATTTTTGCTCACGCAAAATCCTCATGAGGATTCCTCAGGAATATGAGAATTAAGCAGATTGTTGAACAATGGGTAACAGGTATACTTGTGGCAAAGAAGACAGGAAATTTTCCATTTTTGTTTTACCATGCATCACCAAGAAGAGAATACTGGTTTAATGAAATGAGTGAGTGAGTGAATGAGGGACTGAATAAATCGGTGGTTGAGTGAAGATATTTCCAAGAAAGAGCCTGCCAGGAATAAGGTGAAAACTGGAGGATGCTCTCGCCTTTCAGAGACAAGCTTAGAATCTCTAAGTCCGTGATGTATCAAATGGTGCTCATATCAGCAATGATGATAGGGAATAAGAGGACAAAAAGTAGAGTTTAAAAGATCACATCCTGATTTATTTCCACCTAAAAACAGATGGGCATGCAATAACCGTTATATAAATGCTAGCTGGCTTGAATGAATTACCACTCTGGAAAACCTACCATCTTAAATTTAGCTATGGGGTGCCATCACGATGAGCTGTCTGGCTCCTTTGTAAACCATCCAAAACCAGAATGGAGTGGGATCACATCAGTCTGAATCAAGGCCTGGCTCTGAACAGCTTGAGATGCCGGCTTGGAATTTAGACTTCATGCTTGTGTCTAGTCATGTCCCTACCTCCTGCTAGAAGAGCAGATCCATGCAAATGCTTTGCCACTGCTGGTGAGAAGTGCCGTCTCCATGTTGCAAGACAGCAGGGTTTTTAGCATTGTGTTAAGTGGGATCACAATGGGGAAAACTGATATATTACAAACCTAAATAGTTCTCCTTCACTTCTGCTTACACAAAAGAAGGGCCCAACAGAGAGATGAGTAACATGCTGATGCAGAAAAATTTTCCCCAACTGATCTCTCCTATCCCATAACGCAATGTCTTGTACTCTCAGCCTGTACCCAAGACCCAGAAGCTGATTATTTTATTTGATTATTCCCTTTTAAATCATATTTTTTCCTTCCTCTTTTTATTGAGTCATAGTTTACATATTACAAAATGCAAAATCTTAATTGCTGATACATGCAATGACAGGGGTAACTTCAAAAATATTATGTTGAGCAAAAGTCAGTCACAAAATAGAAACTATTCCAAGCAAGCATTTATATGAAGTTCAAGAAGTGGAAAAAACCGATTGATAGTGATATTTGTTCTTAATTGAGGTTATGTAAACTTCCTTCTCCTTGAAGTTGCCAATGACTGATTATTTGGTTTAATTTGCACTAGAATTGTTCCTTCCTTAAATGAATACTTGACATGACCTCCAAAATTGCTCCATAAAGTAGCATGGCAGAAGACGGATCCTACTCAGGGATGACTTTCAGTTTCTTCTACTTGTTTTCTTATGTGAGAAAACACAAACTCAAGGGATCCTGGAACACAATGATCCAATTCTAACATCTTGTACAAAGGCCACATCTCACTAATAGGAAAGTCAAGGTTAATCAGAAGGTCACAGTGGCAAAGTCCCCACTGAAATCCACATCTTCCAACTTACACTTAACACGTTATCTCAGGAAAAGTGAGAGAAAATCACTATGTATACAGGTGCATATGCACACGCCCCCTTTCAAATTGTCAGTATCTCCCATCTCACAGAACAGTTTAGCAAGGTGAAGAGTTCAGGAAGATATGAGAACTATCTCTTTTCTTTATCTGGATTTACTTAGATTCCCACCAGCGCCATCTGAAGGGCTTTTAGAATGTGTGGCAGATAGACTCAAAACTGAACCCTCATTTCATTTGGGTATTCCTACTTAGAGTGATTTGTGTGCCCTGTAACTCATGTTTAAAGCCAAATAAAATGGGGAAGATATTTATCCAGAGTGCAAAGCCAATTTGATAGCTATAGCATGGGAAGTTATTGACACCACAGTAAAAATTCCAGCTAGCACATTCATTTTTTTAAGATTTTATTTCAAACTAAGCATAAACCTTCCACTTACTTGACCAAATAGACCATCCTCTTAAGTAATGTGTTCCGACCTCCATCATAAAGCTTCTTCTGGTTGGCCACATCTGGCTGATGAGCACTTGCCATACGTATCATGTGCACTATCTTATACCAGTACTGTCACAAGTCAGCAGACTAAGGTTTTCAGTAACTATTTGCATTTACGAGTCCTATCTCATCCCAAATACTTAAGCACGGGAATCAATTCTTATCTCTCTGAGCCTCAGTTTCCTTACCCATAAAATGGAGGCAATATTGATCTCCTAGGTAGGGATAAGGATTGCTCGTCCAGATTGCTGAACACTCCTCACAGTGTCTAGAATATATTCAACTTCAGTAAGTAGTAGCTAGCTAGTATCCTCTTTGTCATCGGCACCAAGAGTATTGTTCTCATTACATTCGTAAAAGCACATAGTGTACAAAGTAGATGTGAGCCCGTAGAAATCTATAGAATGCTTAGTGCTTCAGGGCGTCTGACCTGCCTCAATACCCCACCAACAGCATAGGCTCAGGGAGGTGCTTGTCTAGCCTCTGCCTGTTACTGGTCGTGACAAAAAGCTCATCATTCTCAAGGTAACCTCTTGCTCTGAAGTCCAGAAGCAAACCCTTCCCATGCTTGCATTTATATCTTTGAGTTTAGGAAACACTTCTTGCATGAACCAGTAGTTTCTCCCCCATTACACTTCATCTACAGAGGGGACAGACATAGAAGGTTCTCAGGATTCCTAGAGTCTGAAACATTCCTGATACCAAATAAATGTTGTATTGAGTTAGCAAGGCCACTGCTTATTCTGGGTCTTTGTTCAAGTGGCCCTTTCATCTCCAGAGAATTTTCCTAGGTCCTGCTCGCCACAAATTCTGCACCTTTATCTCTGAGCCTGGGTTAATAGTTTTTGAAAGTCTGTTATAGGTCCAGAAATCCTGGCTTTGCCGGCCCCAAAAGTCACAAAAGAAACAAATATTGTTCTACTGTGAAGTGGGCCTTGTTGTCACAACAGAAAGAGTGGCATTCACTTTCCACATGGGCCATGGATAGGAGTTATTTTTATATGTAGTTATATACATAGATTATTCCAACCCATTTTGTTTGCAATAAAACTGAAATACTACTAATAATTATTTTTATCACTAACTCTGATCTTCTCTGGCTCATGGCTTAGTGAATATATATATTTTTCAAAAATCAATATTTAATAAAGTTATCAGTGTCTCTGTCCTAAATTGAAGCCTCTCTCTCTCTCACACACACATACACACACACACACACACACACCAATATTCTTTTTTGAGAAGCTAAAGAAATCGCTGCTTTCTACTAACTGCTCACAGCTCTTCACTTAAAAGAATGTTTCCTAACAGTAGTTGGCCCCCAAAAGTTAAGTATTTTATTGTTCTAAAACACTTCTGTATCCTTGCAGCAAGCATGGCAAGATATTTTGCTGTGAAATGTTAGGCCTGCTTGTGTGTATTATCCACTGTTGTATTGTACACCATGCCTACCACCTCTCTGGTTCTCCATGGCTGTCACAAAGAATAGATCAGAAACATAACTCTTTGGAGAGTCACCACTGTTTCTTACATCATTCACTATGGCCCCATTACACCAGAAATTCTTATAAAATAATTTCCAACTCATGCCTTGAGTCTCTTTCAAGAAACATTTCCAGGAAGAAATATACAAAGAAACAGGATAAAACACCACTTTAGACAGTGTTTGCCTATCTTCTACATGAAACCATTTATGCTTTTAGTGTGTTTCTTTACCAACACAATGCATGTGAAGACATCACAGGCATATCCCACAGCAGAGCCAACTGCAAAGTATTATCAAGTCCCCGGGAAGGATATAAATGTGCCCAAGTTATTTAATAATTTTCCAAAATTGTCAGATTCCCAAATTTTATCTATGACATTTATCACATGGAGGAACATTCCAAAGCAAAGGACAATAATGATGAAAATAATGATATGATAATATCTAATATGTATTTTGCATGCTTACTATATACTTGACATCATACTAAGCACTTTTTATTTTATTTTACTTCTTTTCAGTGTTCCAGAATTCATTGTTTATGCACCACACCCAGTGCTCCATGTAATACTAAGCACTTTAAATGAATACTCTGCTTTATCAGAATAATACCCCTAAAAGGAAGTTCCCATTTTATAGATAGGGAAATAGATGCTGTAAGAAATGACTTATCAAAATTTTATCTGCTCAGGAGGTAGAAGAATCAGGATGAGGACCAAAACTATGCTATTAGTTTTCTAACATGGAAAGACCTAACATCTAAATCTGAGGCTTTGTTTGTCAGTGACCACCTTACCTAATAGCCCTGCCCAAGTTCTGATGTGCCACTGATGTGTGTTGGTGAAAAGAAACACAGAAAAATAAGCCCATTGAATGACAACCCATTCTCTCAAGGCTTGTTGTGTAAGTGAACTAAGCTGTTCATTGCAGGTCACCCTGGCCCCAACTGTCTTTTAAATCTGATACACGTTCTAAGCTTTCAAGTCAAGGTAACCCTACTAGCCATTGGAGATCATATGAAAAAGAAAATGGGATTCTATATATGATTATATGAAGGGAGATTTCTAATCTGTACAAATAATTCAACATAGAGCCTTTCATAGTCAAGCAGCTACACTGTCATTGCATTCTACCACGTACTGTGTAACTTACAAGTCATTTCACCTCTACTAGTTTAATTTTCATTATCTCTAAAATGTGGATAACAATCATATTTTTCTCATTGAAAATTCATGAGTTTCAAATTAAATAATGTATGGAAAGCATTTAACAAAGGGACTGGCATATAATAATTGCTCAGTAAATAGGAAATATTTATCATTGCACTATATCATCTTCATCAAAGTGGAAGAAATTTTCCACTTGGGATGACTGATTCACATACACTTAATTTCCATGAAATTAGAAAAGTGACCTCAAGATCAACAAATAATAATATATATCCAGTACAAGAATTTCCTCTTAAATTTCAGAGTTGACTGTGAAATTCTTATTCACAAAATTTTCTGAAGGAGAAATAGGCATTAAATTCAACTTTACATATTGAATTGTTTAGTTACTACCTAATTGAACATAGATGTTTTTCTGCACATTTTAGGCCACATGTGGCCATTTTCCTCCATCTATTTCCTATAAGTTTACTTCAGAGCTTAGGAGAAACACTAAGTTTTGATTTTGCTATTTAAAATCCCATTGTGACCTTCAAAAATGATTGCAATTTTCATTTAAAATTGTTTTAAAATATGATCCAGTTTCTGGAGATGCTATAAAGTTTCAATTTTTAAAAACCATTTAGGGAAAGGATAATCCATTTTAAAAAGATATTATTAGAGAAAGAGAGAGCAGGGGTGGGGAGGCAGAGGGAGAGGCAGACTCCCCACTGAGAAGGGATCCTGACATATGACTTGATCCCAGGACTCTGAGATCATGACCTGAGCCAAAGGCAGATGCTTACCTTACTGAGCAACCCAGGTACCCCAAGTATAACACATTTTTGCAGGCAGTATAATTTAAGAAGCTAGACTTAAGGTTGAACTACCTTGTGTGTGCCACATAAGAGCTGTGTAAACTAGAAGAAAACATTTAATGGACTCCAATTCACATGTAAGTTAAAGAACATGTACTTCCAGAAACTGTGGCTAAGATTACACATGCATTTGAGATGCTTGAGATGTGTAACACTCATTAAAAGTAATATGGTTGTGGGTACCTGGGTGGCTCAGTGGGTTAATCCTCTGCCTTCCGCTCAGGTCATGATCCCAGGGTCCTGGGATTGAGGCCCGCATTGGGAATCTCTGCTCAGCAGGGATCCTGCTTCTTCCTCTCTCTCTGCCTGCCTCTCTGCTTACTTGTGATCTCTCTCTCTCTGTATCAAAAAAATAAATAAAATCTTTTTTAAAAAAAAGTAATATGGTTGTGCTAATAGTGGTTTGTGATGTTAGCAGCTGTACTAAAGAAGTGACTACTTGTTGTTCTGCCTGAGAGAAAAAGCATCCCCAAAAGAATACTCTTGGGTTAAATGGTACCTGGGTGCCTCAGTTGGTTGAGTGTCTGACTCTGATTTCAGCTCAGGTTATGATCTCAGGGTTGTAAAATCAAGCCCCACACCCAGCATGGAGCCAACCTGGGATTCTCTCCTTCTCCTCTGTCCTTCTCCCCATTTGCATGTGTGGTCTCTTTCTCAAAAAAAAAAATAAATAAATTTAAAAAATAAAAGTAATAATAATACTACTAATACACATGCGTTAAGATTAGCCTTTGTTACTTTTGCCTTAAAAAGGGAAAACTGCTGTTCAATAACATTGGCCCCCAATTCTAGCACCTCAAAGTAAAAGTCGAAGTTCCCTCTCTAGGAAACAGTACCAGTAAAACCTCCATCTAAGATAAGCCATCATTTAAAAAATTTTTATTGTATCATATGTACTTTATATTATTCTGTATTGATATATTTGAATTATTTCTGTAACAAAATTACTCATTATTCTTTTCAGCCTCTCTGAGTCCAAAGTGAGCACATTATGTAAGAAGACTTAATGTTCATTGAAAACCTACTATGTGCCAAGGGATATTCATAAATGCTATTTGCTTGCTTGTTTATTAATATTTAATTACATATTATCTAACATACCTGTCCAGACATGCTATAATACATCTAACAGATAAGAAAACTGAGGCTCAGGGTCTTATGGTCACACAACTAATTAAGTGGCTAGGATGTTCAAGACTGTTATGTTCTTTTTATTAATTGACCCTCTTAGCATTATGAAATGTTCTTCTTTGCCTTTTAATTAATTGGAGCATTTACTCCATTAATATCTCATTGAAGTATTGGTGCCAATGGATTCAAAGTTATCATTTTGTTATTTAGTTTTGGTTTGCTCCCCAAAGTTTCTTTTCCACTGGTCTTCCTTTCCTGCTTTTATTTAAATATCTTTCATAACCCCATTTTAATCTATCTATTGATTTTTTACCTATACTTCTTTTTTTTAATAAATTTCATTTATTGAAATCCCATTTAATTAACATATACTTCATTACTAGTTTCAGAAGTAGAATTCAGTGATTCATCAGTCGCATATAACACCCAGTGCTCATTCCATCAAGTTCCCTCCTTAATGCCCATCCCCCAGTTAACCCATTCCCCAATGACCTCCCTTCCAACAACCCTTGGTTTGTTTCCTACAGTTAAGGATTTCTTATGGTTTGCCTCCCTCTCTTATCTTATTTTTCCTTCCCTTCTCCTATGTTCATGTGTATTGTTTCTTAAATTCCACATATGAGTGAAATCATATGTTATTTCAATTTCCCTGACTGACTTATTTCACTTAGCATAACACTTCTGCTTCCATCCATGTGTTTGCAAGATGTCATTCTTTTTTATTATTATTATTTCTTTTCAGTGTTCCAGAATTCATTGTTTATGCACCACACTCAGTGCTCCATGCAATATGTGCCCTCCTTCATACCCACCACCAGGCTCACCCAACCCCCCAACCCCCCTCCAAAATCCTCATTTTGTTTGAGTCCACAGTCTCTCATGGTTTGTGTCCCCCACCAATTTCCCCCAACTCACTTCTCCTCTCCATCTCCCCATGTCCTCCATGTTATTCCTTATGCTTCACAAATAAGCAAAACCATATGATAATTGACTCTCTCTGTTTGACTTATTTCACTTAGCATAATCTCTTCCAGTCCCATCCATGTTGATACCAAAGTTGGGTATTCATCCTTTCTGATGGAGGCATAATACTCCACTGTATATATGGACCATATCTTCTTTATCCATTTGTCCATTGAAGGGCATCTTTGTTCTTTCCACAGTTTGGTGACTGTGGCCATTACTGCTATGAACATTGGGGTACAGATGGCTCTTCTTTTCACTACATCTGTATCTTTGGGGTAAACACCCAACAGTGCAATTGTAGGATCATAGGGAAGCTCCGTTTTTAATTTCTTAAGGAATCTCCACACTGTTCTCCAAAGTGGCTGCACCAACTTGCATTCCTACCAACAGCATAAGAGGGTTCCCCTTTCTCCACATCCTCTCCAATACTTGTTGTTTACTGTCTTGTTGATTTTGGCCATTCTAAATGATGTAAGGTGGTATCTCAATGTGGTTTTGATTTGAATCTCCCTAATGGCTAAATATGACGAACATTTTTTCATGTGTCTCCTAGCCATTTGTATGTCTTCTTTGAAGAAATGTCTGTCATGTCTTCTGCCCATTTTTAGACATGATTATCTCTTTTGTGTGCGTTGAGTTTGAGGAGTTCTTTATAGATCTTGAATATCAGCCCTTTGTCTGTACTGTCATTTGCAAATATCTTCTCCCATTCCGTGGGTTGCCTCTTTGTTTTGTTGACTATTTCCTTTACAGAAGCTTTCTCAACATTATTTTTTAATAGTTGCTCTACAGATTAAAATACACATCCTTAATCTTTTGAAGTATATTTAGAGTTAATATTCTATTACTACATAAAATGTAGAAAACTCAAACCTTAGTGTATTTATTTTCCATATGCAGGAGTTGTCATAGTTATTACCCATCCACACATTGTAAACTCCAGAAGATAATGCCATTATTTTTACTTAACACAGACATAAGTATTTTACAGAAAATTGTGCTTGGACTGGGCTGATGAAATAAGCTAGAGATTGATACAAGAGACATGTAGTGGTTCAAATCTTACAAATGATTTATATCTGAAGGTTGAAAGTAAAGCAGGAACCAAGAGAGTACTGGATTTCTGCCTTCTGTAAATGAAGACGTGTTTGTGCCATTTGCTATAAGTATAGATGGCCAGATTTGGGGGCAAAAATATAAGTTCAGTCTTGGACATGAATTTGAGATGCCTTTGTGATGTCTAACAGGCGATGCCACAACACCAAGAAGATGAATGAGTTTGAAGCATAGAATTTGAAATTTGGGGGCTAGTTGCACATAAATAGCAATTGAAACCATGAGAATGAGTGAGATTATTTAGGAAGATCATATAGAATGTAAAAGAAAGGAGGCCTCATTGTGAGAAAATGTTACACAACTCCAGTCAGGTATCCTTGGGTGTAGTACTAAGTGTTTTTAGATTCTTGGGTAGAAAGGAGGGGGATATAAGGAAAGCCTGTGACTATGGAATCATAGAAGTCAAGAGCAAAACACATAGATTTAAAGAAAAGGGTAATTGCCAATAGAACCAGATACTCCTGGAGTATCTAGAAAGTTACGGACTAAGACATTCTTATTGAATTTAGTATCATGTAGGTCCATAGGATCCTATGCAAAAGTATTCTCTCTGCAAAGACAGGGATGGGAGTCAGGACAGTAAATGAATAGAAGTTAGAGATGAATAAAAGTTACAAGTTAACAATTCTTTAGAGATTAGCTGTGAGGTGGAAAGGGATTAAAAAAAAAAAAGATGTCTGCAAAGGAAAGATGACACTTAAGAGACAACATATTGTGTAAAAATAAGTACTGTTTTAATTGCTTGTTGAAGACAGGAAAAACTTCCGTGTTTCAGTCATTACTGGGAAAAGTGGGGAAAAGAGGAAGACACAGGAAAGAGCAAAGTCATAAGTTAGGAGGAGATTGGTCTTACACACAAGGAAGGGCCTTTTCCTACTAAGGACTGGGGAAAAACCAGAATGGAGATGGAAGACAGGTAGCACAAGGTGAGAGATTCATCATCAGAATCACCTTTCCTTCTTTGTGAAGTGAGAAACAAGGCTGTTTGTGGAGAACAAATGGAGGAGGAGGTAAAAAAGAAGAAGAACTCAAAGTGGTTTAAAACATTAGGGCAGAGAATAAGGAGATCAGGAAAATGTGGTAGAAGGGATTGTGAGTGCAGGGCTTTAACTTGGCATTGAGATCCCGGACATATGGAGGAACTATCTGCCTGCTGAGTGATTTTCTTATAGGCATGTGCAGCTGCCAGGGTACTTGTCAGTGGACCTGGTATTGGTGTAACCTATTCCCCGAAGGATTTCCTCCAAAGTCTGTTCTAATAGGAGGTGATTAGGTAAGTCCACATGGAGCATACTTTTCCCATCTGTTTATCATTACCTACAAGAAGTGGAACTAATACTAACTGCAGTATCTACATTTCCCTGAATTTAAACCTTTGTTTCCAGAGTCCACAACTAGAGTGTTGGAAAACCCTCTTCCATGGTATTAAGTGGACATTAATGTTTTTTATAAGAATGTGTAATCACAAAGTCTATAATTTCTAGTCTAGTGTATCTTTTGAATGTGCTTTACATATGTGCTACTTGTTACAACTTTGGAGCTGAAGGATTATCTTACTCAACTGATATATACAATCTTTCATGTGACCTCGTGGGCAAGACAAATTTTTGCATCCAGTTAATCAGTCAAATAAGAACTTTTTTTTTTTGGTCATAAAAAGCCTGACTTGAACTTTTTTAATCTTATTAATAATTTTGATCTTATTTTTAAATTTAATTTTAATTTTGACCTAATTAATTAATTAATTAATAATTTTGAGTGTATTTAATTTTGATCTTATTAATCTTATTAATAAATTACTTAATGGCAAGCATCTCTCTTCTGAGTTCTAATTCAAATACAGGTTAACGGTAGAAAAGGCACAGAGCTTTGCCAGGAGTTTGTCACCAGGATGAAGCTGGGCCCCACATTCCTGCTTTGCTTTCTCAGGACTTCTCTTTGAAGCAAGACATTTCCTTCTGGCCCCTTGTTTGATGCCTTAGATGTTTTTGCCTCCCTGGGTAACAAACCACAGTGAGAGTCACTATGGATGGGAAATATAGATTTTCACTAAATGCAAACAGGAAAATTGTGAAGACTGAGGTGGGAATAAAAGAATCGCAAGGCAAAGGAATTTTTATAAAGATCAATCTTAGGAAAGAAGATACATAAATCTTAAAACTTATTTCTCTAAAGTATACACTCCCACACAGCTCCAGACAGTTCTTTAAATACATACACACACATACACACACACACACACACACACACACACACACACAATTTGAGAGAGAGAGAGAGCATGCACCCATAAGCAAGAAGAGGGACAGAGGAGGATGGAGAGAGAAATTCCTCAAACAGACTCCCCACTAGGACCGAGTCTGACATGAGACTCAATCTCAGGACCCTGAGATTACAACCAGAGCCAAAATTAAGAGTCAGATACTTAACCAACTGAGCCACCCAGGTGCCCCTGGATAGTTCTTGTATGTCTTCAAGTAAGTGCACACTCCAGGTAGAAGAGAGCTTCTACATACGACCCTTTGCAGAAAAGTTATCTGTATTTCAACATTCGTTTAAGCAGTTCAGTTCACGGGTGACCTGCAAAATCCTAAAATGTCAGTACTGGGCAGTTCCACATCTGAAGTCTCAACGATCCATACGTAGGTAAGAAAACTGAGTCTCAGAGAGTTGAAATAATGTGACCCTGATTGTCAAAATAGTTTTTTTTTTTTTAACAATTTTGAAATAAGGTTCAAAGTCTACAGAAAGTTTTTTAAATACCCAGGAATAAATCTATAGTCTTTCATCAGCTAACCCCGCTATTCCAGAACATAATTAAACCCTTTCATTGTTCTAGGAATTACTAAGCATACAGTGATAATTCAGGCACATATTCTGTTCTTAAGGAGCTATAAAAGGATAAGAATGTGTGCACAAAAAAAGTGTAAATCAAGGAATATATAACATTGGATATGTGAATACCAGAAACAATGTACAGACAGTTTGGAGAACCTTAAAGCAGTCTGGCTTTCCTCTAATGGGTAGAACACCAAGTGATGAATTGATTTCCAGAGCCACTACATTGCTAATAAAACATGTACCAGGAGATTCTTTTCCAATATTACTGAAGCTCTCCCACTTGCAACCAAAGTCTTGGAAGAGCAAAGACTGAGCCAGGTTCTGCATTACCGGGCATTGACCAACTGAGGCTGAACTCCACCTTTCTTCTCAGGAGGCATTATGGCTACACATTTCTATATAGACAACATTTTAATGATCAGCAATGGAAGGTGAACAGGCTGCTCTAGTGGAAGAAAATGGAAGAAGAATTGCCTTTGAAAAATGAGACAAAGGTAAATAATCTAGAAAACACATCTTTATATTCCTCCAAAAACCACTTCTGGGAAATCTACAGTTTAATACCTACAGAGAGTACAGAACACAAACAATGCCACTGAAGAGTCTGACATTCTCAGCAATAAAAAATTGACATCTCACTCCTCCAAACTCCCAACATTTTCTCACTGCCTCCCTTTTAAAAAAAAATTATTCTATTTTATTTTCTTTCAGTATTCTAATATCATTGTTTATGCACCACACCCAGTGCTCCATGCAATCTGTGCCCTTCATAATACGCACCACCAGGCTCACCCAAAGCCCCACCCGCCCCCGTCCAAAACCATATAAGTTTGTTTCTCAGAGTCCACAATCTCTCAAGATTTATCTCCCCCTCTGACTTCCCCCAACTCACTTCCCCTCTCCATCTCCCAATGTCTTCTGTGTTATTCCTTATGCTCCACAAGTAAGTAAAACCATATGATAATGGATACTCTCTGCTTGACTATTTCACTCAGCATTATCTCTTGCAGTACTGTCCATGTTGATACAAAAGTTGGGTATTCATCCCTTCGATGGAAGCATTTTGACCCTGACTTTTGTTTCACCAAATTAGGGTTTATACTCTCATTGTTTGCCCCCACACTTCTAGACTGTAAGCACCTGAAGGAAAGAGTGTATGTCTACTTCACTTTTGATCTTTCTGTAACAGGAGCAGAGAATAAACATTCATTTGGCCTAAAATGCACAACCAAGAAATCAGTTGGTGCCATGCATATTATCCAAAATTAAGGATTTCTTCCGCAGATCCCAAATCACCCTAGAGACAAAGACTAAAGCATCCTACAGATATTTTTTCCATTGACTTTCTTAATCTATGCCAATATGAACTCAATATAAACTGTAATGTCTTTTTTTGAAAGCTATTTCCCCTTAGTTGGTTGCTCTGTGACATCACATGCCTGCCAGGTTAAACTATCATCCATCAATAGCTTCTGAACAATACTGGTTTCAGTGACAGCCTCAGGGTCAATCCCCAGAGATGTGGCTCCCAAATAAATCAAGAACAATTTTTCGTGTGTGTGTGAGTGTGTGTAGGTGTGTGTGTGTGTGTGTGTGTGTGTGTGTGTTAGAATGTTGGCTTAGATTAAACCCAAAGCAAACTTTTGAGGTAAGCTGGCCTCTCTGAGGAATTCTGGCTTACAACAGAAGAGCTGGCACTCTCTTTTCTACAACCTCACAACCAGGTCTCACTCCACTGCTAACCCCTAACTTGATTTTTTTGTCTGTAATTCAATGAGAGTTTTTGCTTCCAAATCACTTTCAAATCCTCCAGCTGTGCTTTCTCCTGGTGCACGATAGGTACATTGCCTTCCAATTGAATTATCACCCTATTTATCTATTTTTCTATATTAAAGTCTGGTTAGCTGTTCTCTTCCGATGCCCTGGGGTCTGGCCCCTTCCTTAGCAAAGCCTAGCATTAGTTTCTCAGTAATAGCACTAGGTAGACTCATTAAGTTTCAATATTAAACAAGCTGTAGGAAACTTTGAGTTTTTTTCCACAAAAGAGAAATGAAATCTTGATATGCCTATATATATATATGTGTGTGGTGTTTTCAACCCCATCCCAAACCTTTTGTTACATTTTAATGCACATTAATATATGCAGAATAAGCTCTCAAAAGAAAAACTGCAGCTTAGTGAATGTTAAGAATGACAAAACCCAAGACTAATTGAGCCCCATAAGGGACTTGCAGATAATTTTAAATGATAAATTCTCTGCCTCTTCTCCTTATTATTTGAGCAAAAACTGGTGTACATGAAGGAAAAAAAGAGCCTGAGATAAAGCATTTCCAAAGTTATCTGTGTATGAAACTCCCCTACAGTTTCATTGCTCACTTTCACTCCTCACTGGACTAGCCAAAGAGTCCCCTGGATATGCACATCCCTGTCTCCAAACATCAGAGATACATTCCTGGACTCCTCCAAGAAAAAGCACAAATTCCCATGGCTTAGAGGGCAATGCTCCAGGGTTCTTCCATCTTTGGGTCCGATACCAACCCTACAAGGAAGGATAGCCAAGCTGGGTGGTATTAAGAGCCTGTGGCTTCCTGGGGCATTGTAGGGCTCTGTGCCCATCCCTTCAGCCTTCTCCAGAGTTATATTGCCAGCTCAGTCTCTGGATGGTCCAAAATTCACAGAAGAAGAAAAGTAAGGAGATAGCCAAGTAATTATAACAGAAGATGTTGAAGGGGAATTATTTTATACTAAATTACTATATCCTTGTAAATGAATGGGATTATTTCTGGGGGAAAAAAGGAGAAAATTATGTTTACCCAAGTGGAAAGTTTTATTTTCACTCATAAGCTGAGGCTTCATATCCCATTAAGCAGCAAAGGAAAATAACTCTTTTAGTCTATTCTTCTTCCTGTCAGTTTTGATTTAAATGAAAGAAAAAAAATTAATCAGGGCTACAGGTCAAAGGATTCTAGCTTTCAAAATAAGAACACCAGTATCGATGTTTTAAGGCAGTTAGCCAACAGGGAAATAAACTATAGGAACCAGTTTCAGATTCTATAGATTCTATGGGAACCAGTTCACACTACAGGGACTTAAGAGAGGACTCAAGATCCTCTCTCCGTCTCGCTGCTAAGGCTCTGACCCTGCCTGGGATGCACATTGTCTCTGCTCATTCTTTCCTGGTAAAGACAGTGAGGTGATTTAATTTCCATCAGGAGCTGCTACGCAGGAAGAACTGCCTTCACATAGAAGGCAGGCAGGCTAAGTGGTAAGGAGGGAAGTGTTCCAGAGTGTGATGGCGTCACACATCTGTCCCAGGGGATGAGCTGGTTCTACCTCCAACCAAATACCTACATCTGTTACAGAAAACACAAGAAGGCGGAGTTGAGAGGGAAGAGCCTCAAAGTACTGGGAAATTTAGGAACAGCAGCAGCAGCAATGGGAGCAGGCAGAACTAAAAAACTCACTGAAATGAAAGGCTTCAGGCAGCCTGTCGCAATAGGATTTCACTAGAAATGTGAATTGCTTCAGAATTCACCATCTCCTTCCCACCTGGTTCAGAGGAAACACCACCAGGGTCTATGCTGGTAGCATTTTCTTTCCCCGTGAGCCCTTAAGAATGGAAAGCTAGTAAAATATTTCAATAGCTATGGTCCACAAAATATGCACTCCCCAAATGATTATTACACTGTTGGCTTTAATTCAATTCCTTAGGGGTTCCTGATCAATATCTTGGTGAAAAAAAGTTACAACGCAGAGAGAAGAAAGCTCTCTAATTCATTCCACCAACATTCTTTCTCTGATGGTAGTGTTAGTCCATAATGACAGAGTATTTCTGGATAAATTCTGTGATCTTTTCCCTTAGGGTGTTACCCAGCTGAGTATATTAAACACCTTCCCAGACACGCAGTAACTCCTTCTCTTCAACCCTCTTATCTTTCCTCAAGGGCTGTTCCCTCCCAGTCTTTGATATGTTGTTCTCCTTGTTACTACCTATCTTGTCAGGCATTTCCTCTGTGGTTTTAGACATTTCATGCATCATTGCTCCCAATGTCTTTTTCTTACACTTTTTGCTTCCTCTGCCTTGAATCACTTCTTGGTGAAATATTTCATGACATTCATTTTTCATACAAATTTTCAATTTACTTCCATTTCCTTCCTGATCATATCACATTTCACACTCCTTAAGATGCTGAGTGGAGATCTTCTTCCAGAAGGGTCTCCCATGAAAAGGAAGGAAAGGTAGAAAAATAATGTGCCATCATCCTAAAACCAGTTTATATACCAAATGGCTCTAGAAGATGCTATACAGACCAAAAGTAAAGGTGCAGTTTTGGGTCAATGACCAGACAAACAGGTTGTATAGATACAGTTACTCTGCAAGGGAGAGAGAGCTTGTCTTTCTCTGACATGATTAGTATTGCAAGCCTTGGTAATCAATCTTAAAATCCATAGCACCAACCAAGAGTTAAACCATCTTTTTAAAAAATGGACTTCAAGGTTAGCAGATGTTGAGATAAAAATAAATTATAACTCAAAGATAGGTGAAAATCAAGAGATCCTTAGCACAGAAGAAGGCGATGTTTTTTTAACTGAGCTTCAAAGCCATATGGAGAGCTGATGAGGTGGAGAAATGTTAGCAGGATTTTTTTCCAGATGGTGGGCACTTGAGTTGAGGAGCTGAATTTTGTAGAGGCCAAGGACCCAGGGAAAAAGGCTTTTGAGTCTGTATCAAACTGACTCTCAAGGTTGAAGGAAATGAAGTATTCAACTGAGAACAAGAGTCTAAAGAAATGGAAGGTCTAGGTAAAGGAGGTGACATGTGGAGCCAGCTGGTCATTTCCAAAAACATTCTCAGCATGTGTAAAGCTAAAAAGATATAAGAGAAACTCACTAATGCAACAACAAAACTTCCTATGTTCCTCTGGAAGGAGGAAAGGGTGATCTACATATAGATAACATAATTAGTTGAGAAAAGATAATCAAACTTTCTCAAAATATTGGCCCTACATTGATCACATTAGAATCATCTATCTTTCTTTCTTTTTTTTTATTAAAGGTTTTATTTATTTGACAGACAGAGATCACAAGTAGGCACAGAGTGCAGGCAGAGAGAGAGAGAGAGAAGGAAGCAGGCTCCCCACTGAGCAGAGAGCCCTATGTGGGGCTCGATCCCAGGACCCTGAGATCATGACCCGAGTTGAAGGCAGAGGCTTTAACCCACTGAGCCACCCAGGCGCCCCTCATCTATCTTTCTTTAGTGCAAAATTCCAGGCCCCAATCCATTTCCTACTAAGAAGGAACTCTTTAGCTGGGGCAGAATTTTTAAAAATTCACCAGGTAATTCTTATGGCCCTAAAGCTGAAAAGATTACTGATTACTGATAACCAATGTGCTACAGATAGAACCAAGTGCCAAAAAAAAAAAAAAAAAGACATAGACAAGGGAATAGGTTTAGTGCTCCCCAAACTTGTGACTGATTTCAAAAGACACTAAAATATATTTAACAATTGCAGCAAAAGTTACATGTGAAAAATAGTTACTTGAATGGATACTCTCATATAAAGGAACTGCAATGTCTTTCACAAATCAGACATCATATGATGAGGATTTCCGTATAATTTCATTTTCTATTTACTTAATGGTTAACTAAAAAATACTGTGAGATATTAAAGCTTTGTTTGTTTAAATTCTATATCCCTCTTAGAGCAGAGTAATTATGTCTGGGTCAATAGGGACCTTTCAGATTTTCATGCTAACCACTAGGGACAAAGTATTTTAACATCTTATGTAGATATGGAAAAAAAATACAAGATTGGAATGTTTATATATTTACTCTAGCATAAGCCTGAAAACTTCCTTTTAAAGGTATGCTATTTTTGGTATTTTGTTTGTTATTATTTTTAGCTTTTACTTTTCTTGTCTCTTAGAAGGTTAAACAAAAGGGAGCATTTAAAACCCTAAAAATATTGTTATGAAAGAGTCTCAAAGAAGCCTGTATATTGTGGATATTGTTTTTCTAGGAAGTATCTTTTTGTCAAGATATCCCCCAAAGTAAGTCTATTACTACACTGAGATGTGGCTCACAAAGGCCATTCTAAGTCAAAGGGTAATGGTTGAAAAATTCTTTTCACTGATTCATTGTAAAATGGAAAATGTAAAAATACTTCCTTTTCATGAAGACAAATTGCATTTTTAAATTCTCCTAATGAACCAGCATTCATCAATGCTTGCTCATTTGTCTTTGCAGGGGGAGTTCTGGGGGCACAGATAAGAAGATTAATGTCTCTGAACTTTTCAACACATTGAGTTCAGTCATGGTCCTCCCCTGGTGAACAGAATTAAGTCAATATCATTACTAACATTCTCAGTAACATTTTTAGATTTACATTATGTTTCTATCTTTTTTTTTTTTTTTTAGACTCAGAGAGTCCACACAGATACAAAAGTTTATGTTTCTAATTTACCAAGAATATGGCTTCAATTTCTTTTCATCTTGGTGAGAATAAAATTGTGGCTGACAGGGACTGGCTAGTAGTATGAAAGTCAATAGTGCTTGAGGGTTTTAAGGAACGAAGGATAAGATAGGCCCTTTGTTCCCTTAAAAATCATTCATTTATCAAACATTTATTAAGCATTTACTCTAAGGTAGGCATTGAAGAAGGCTCTGGAGAAGCAAAGAAAAATGATAAACCAATATTTCTCCAAGGACTCAAAGTTGTTGGAGGACGCAGGCAGGAAAACAAATCCATGTTATATGTGGAAGACACAGCATTACTCAATGGAAGGAGAAATATTTTATGAAAATATCAGAAAGTTTCTCAAGGAAGAGAATTGTTTGACTGGAAAAGGCAAATAAAGTTTAGATATGCCATTCTACCCCAAAATTTATACCTGCAAGGAACCTATAAATGTGGCCTTATTTAAAAACAGGGTGTTTGCAGATGTAATAAAGTTAAGAGGAACTCATTTTGCATTTGGGTAGGACCTAATATAAAAACTGATGTCTTATAAAAGGAGAAACAGGTAGGCACAGAGAGAAAATGCTAGCTATTGATGGAGGCAAATACTGAAGTGATGAAAGTTTTCAGGGAGAACACGATCCTGATGACACCTTAATTTTGGATTTCTAGCCCCAAGAACTAAGAGATAATAACTTGAATTTTTTAAGCCACCCAGTTTGTTTGTTATGGCAGCCTTTAGAAACTAATACTGGTATATGTACATATATGTATAATGTTACATATACATATAATATAACAATGAGGGAAAGAATGGTTCCATTCAAGCATGCCATATTTGGCAAAATAGTTTTTCAGGCAGTCAGAAATATAGAAACAAGTGGAAGTCATTATCAGGTAATATGGCTGGAAAGGTAAACTTGATACAGATTCACCTGGTGTACCCAATAAGGAGCGCTTTTAAGTTATTAAATATTTTAGGTCTTATCTAATACGTAGAAAAGTAGTGTGCACTTTAAATTGGAAGCAAAAGGAAGCTCTGGGATAGTTTACAGTGGGGCAGAAAAAATCAAAATTGGTTTTTTGTTTGTTTGTTTGTTTGTTTTTCAGAAAATCTACTCCGAATGTCCTATATACAAAGGTATGTTCAGAGGAGTGGGTGGAAGGTTTATAAGTAGAGAGATAAGATTGGAGAATGTTATCATGGTTCAAATAAAAGACTAAAGTAGATGGTTAGGGAGTATCACTTCCAATAATGATGGACTAGCTTATATCAGTCTAAGCCTCAGACCACAAACTCTCATCCAGATAAAAAAGAAAACAATGTTGAAGTCACAGGGAGAAACTGGAGGGGGTGTGACCCTTAAAGCAATGAAACAAATTAGGTGAGATCCACACTAAACCAGTTCTTCCCTGGAGGGGATTCTTCTGTTCACAGTACATGGTGGATAGACATCAAGTGAAAAGTCATAGTCTCATCTGCTAAGGCGTAAGGGAAGAGCCCAGAGCTGCCAAAGAGATGTGATTAAGGAGAGAAACCCAAAATAAGGATATAAAAACAGGAGAAGACCCAAATTTTGCTTATAAATATCACTCATATATTGATCTTCTGATCTGGATATGCAAAAGGCAAGAGTAGAAACCAAGTTTCAAACTGGAAGAACTAGAAGGGTTGAACACCTGAGGAGTTGAGCAGAGATTTTCAACAGCTGCTCAGTGTTGGAAAGGATAACTTCAGGGTTCAAGTCCTGCCATTAAAGGGAAATGGCAAACAACTCAGACTTACTTTAAAAATCTTAGAAGGGCGGGCACCTGGGTGGCTCAGTGGGTTAAGCCGCTGCCTTCGGCTCAGGTCATGATCCCAGGATCCTGGGATCGAGTCCCACATGGGGCTCTCTGCTCAGCGGGGAGCCTGCTTCCCCCCCTTCCTGCTTGTGATCAATCTCTCTGTCAAATAAATAAATAAAATTTAAAAAAAAAAATCTTAGAAGGGCAATGTTGTAAAAGAAAGAACATGTTCAGGACTCAGGAAAGGCCTTACCCTAGGATCATAGACAACATTGAAATAACAGAGCCTATATTTATGCTTTCCCAGTGTCAAGATGACCTACCCATAATTTAATTGCCTGAGAAATACCATTTAGAAGTTAGCAGAAACCAGAATATCTAGTTCAGTCATAGTATCTATATAATCAAGATTACTATGTAAACCAAGCATGGTTTATGGAAACCATGTAACCTGTATTCAAGAGAAAAACAAAAAACTGTACATAAGATTGGAGATTCAAAAGGAAAGAAAAGAGAAAATGGGACAGAAAAAATACTTGCAGAGAATGCTGGCTGAAATTGTCCCACATTTGATTAAAGACATCAACCAAGAGATCCTAGATGCTCAGCAAACTACAAGCAAAAAATATGATAAAAACCACACCTAAGTATGTTATACTCAAACTACTAAAAAAAAAAAAAAATCAAGAACAACAAAAAAATCATAAAAGCAACCAAAGAAATGAGCATACGAATGATGGCTTACTGGGCGCCTGGGTGGCTCAAAGGGTTAAAGCCTCTGCCTTTGGCTCATGTCATGATCCCAGAGTCCTGAGATCAAGGCCCGAATCAGACTCTCTGCTCAGTGGGGAGCCTGCTTCCCTTTCTCTCTCTCTGCCTGCCTCTCTGCCTACTTGTGATCTCTGTCAAATAAATAAATAAATAAATAAATAAATAAATAAATAAAAATAATCTTAAAAAAAAAGAGAGAGAGAGTGAGAGCATGAGTAGGGGGAAGGCCTGAGTAGGGGGAAGGCAAAAGGAGAGGGAGAAGCAAGTTCTCCACTGAGGAGGATATCCCAACACGGGGCAAGATTCCAGGACCCTGGGATCATGACTTGAGCCAAAGGCAGATACCTAACGGAATGAGCCACCCAGGCACCCTGACACTGATTTATATTTTTATAAAATTCTTAGATTAAGGTGAAGTACTACTAAGTTAAAGTTGTATATTAAAATAACTTAGCAAAATTAATATAAAATTAAAGCAAAAATCCAATAGAGAAGGTAGAATATTAGAAAATATTTCCTGATCAACCTAAAGTAGGCATAAAGGAGGAATAAAGGAAAGGGAACAAAGAGTTTGTTGATAACTTGATAAGTTGATAAATTTAAATCCAACCATATCAATAAATACACTCCCTTAATTAAGAAAATTTCTTATCCTGGGGAACCTGGGTGGCCCAGTCAGTTAAGCATCTGCTGTTGGCTCAGGTCATGATCTCGGGGTCCTGGTATTGAGCCCCAGGTCAGGCTCCTTGCTCACCAGGGAGTCTGCTTCTCCCTCTCTCTCTGGTCCTCCCCACAACCCCTCTCTGTTTCAAATATATAGCTAAAATCTTTAAAAAAACATCTTATCTAGTCAAACTGGATAAAAAATTCCTAATCAAAGACAGAGATGTAGTGAGAAGAAGGGCCATCTGTACCCCAATGTTTATAGCAGCAATGGCCACGGTCGCCAAACTGTGGAAAGAACCAAGATGCCCTTCAATGGATGAATGGATAAGGAAGATGTTGTCCATATACACTATGGAGTATTATGCCTCCATCAGAAAGGATGAATACCCAACTTTTGTATCAACATGGACAGAACTGGAAGAGATTATGCTGAGTAAAATAAGTCAAGCAGAGAGAGTCAATTATCATATGGTTTCACTTATTTGTGGAGCATAACAAATAACATGGAGGACACAGGGAGAGGGAGAGGAGAAGGGAGTTGAGGGAAATTGGGAGGGGAGGTGAACCATGACAGACTATGGACGCTGAAAAACAACCTGAGGGTTTTGAAGGGGCAGGGGGTGGGAGGTTGGGGGAGCCAGGTGGTGGGTATTAAGGAGGGCATGTATTGCATGGAGCACTGGGTGTGGTGCAAAAACAATGAATACTGTTACGCTGAAAAGAAATTTAAAAAAATTCCTAATCAACTACAATTAAATTTATTAAATATAAAGATATCCATCAGTAGAAGTAAAAGGGTAGAAACTTTAAAGTTCAACCATCAAACTTGAGGAAGTGGAGAGGCTCTAGGACATAAGACTTTAAGACAAGAAGTAGCATCTGAAGTAAAGAGAGGCATTTCATAAGCATAGAAGGGTAATTTTGCCAAGACAACATCAGAATATTGAATAAATCCACATCTAATGGTGGATCTTCAAAATATTTAAAGGAAAAATGGAAAGGAAAAAAATCCTAAAAAGAGAAATGGACTTAGTTATAGATTTCAACACTCCTTTGTCAGTAATTGATAGACAGGTTGACAAAAGAAGTTCAATAAGAATGAAGAATATTTGAATAGCAATAGAAGTTATCTTGATTTAATTAATATTTATGCAACACTGTCTTTGACAACTTTAAATACACTCTGTTAAAGTCGATACGGATAGTGCATCAAGAAAGATCATATGTCAGGCTATAAAACAAGTCTCATTCCTTTTAAAGGATTGAAATCACTCAGAGTATGTTCTCTGACAACAACAGGATTAAGTTACAATAACAACAATAACCACTACTGATTTTACAGATCTAAAAATAATAAAAAGTGAATATTATGGACAGCTTTCTACCAATAAAATCAATAATCTGAAATGGGAAAATTCCTCCGAAACACAATTTACCAATTTGGTCACAGGTAGAAATAGAAAATACGAGTAGCCCGTATCTTTTGGAAGAAAGTAAATTTGTAGTTTAAACCTTTCTCTAAAAGAAAACCGACTCCAGGTTTGGATGGCCTCACTAGTAAAATCAATCACCATTTAAACTGCAAATGCTACCAAGTTTATACAAAACTCTTTCATAAAACAGAGGTGGAGAGAACACTTGCCAACTCACTTTATGAAGTCAACCTAACCCTGTTATCAAAACTTGACGAGGTCCAGACAAGAGAAGAAAATTACAGACAAAACAACTATTAAAAGATAGATATTCAAGGTAATTTGAACATCAATTACATATTTGTTATTAAAGAATCTGTCATATTTTTAAGCATTAAATAGTATTTGACCCTATCTTAAAATAGCTCTTACCTTTTTGAAATAGGTACTGAAGTACTCCCAGATAAAGTAGCATTAAGTTGATCATATAAAACTGATCTCTCTCTTGGTCAGAAAATCTCAAATTTCAGCAATTTCACAATTCAACCTAACACGATGTCTGAAATTTTCTTCATTATAATGCAGTGGGGAAGGTAGAATGAGTGTATGAGGGTAGATAAGTCTAGAACACTGTGATGATGAGTGCTAAATATGGACACACCACCTACCCCAAGACCATTCTCATTTCATAAAAACTGCTGTTTGTTCTGCTTATCCTGTCACCAGAGTTATTCCTGCTAAGGTTACATTTGAGATCCAGGGGGGAGAAGGGGGAGGGGTTTGTAGCACATGTACAGGAGCAATCAGTTCCCACAGACTGGACGTGGTGAGACTGTAAGGTCAGCATGTGCCTACTTTGAATGCCCTGGTGATAGCATTTTTCATAAGATAGCCTATCTTTTTCATAACTTGTAAGAGTCATTTCAATTCGGCTATTCTCTCTCATGCATTCCATTTGGAAATTCTTAAGCAAAACGAAGTCTCTGTATAAATCACTGCACATTAGTAAATTGTTCTGAATTATACTTGAATTAGTCAATTTTTGAAGAATGTTACACACATTATCTTTCTTGTAAATTTCAAAAGGCATCACAAAGTGTAATCTAGTCATTGATTTATGGACTTGAATCTTTCAAAGGATGGGTTCGGATTCACTCTGTGTCCGTGAGTTGCTCAATCTGGCATTATTAAGTAGGAAATATTGTCTAATGGGTAGGAACTCAGTTCCTCATTCTCCTCTTCCTAGGATAAAGGTTCATCATCAGAATATCTGGGAAGTATGCTATACTCCCAACTTCAAAACTTATACACATACACAAACACACATACACACACACACACACAATCTGAGAGAGCTTCCTCCACCATTTCCCATGCTGAGTGAGAAACACACTGCTCTGTATGTACTTTTTATGTGTGGGAGGACTCCACAGTACCCAAGCTGTGTGGCTTTTCTATCAGTCTGCATCCAATCAGTAAATAGAAACCACATGATAATTTTTAAAAGGGGAAGCCTGATTTAAGAATTTATTAAGCTATGATCAAAGGATCAGTAAAAATGTAAAAAGGGCTGATGGTGAGAGTGCAAAGAAAGAATTAGAAGGGGATGCCTCTCCAACAGTGAGGTCTAGACCTCATGGATGAAGGTATAGTCTCATGAGTTGGAGACTATAGGATGTTGGACAAGTTCACCAGCTGGCCTAGTCTAATGCTTATCCACAGTTGCTGAACAGGTAGGAAAAACCCTCCAACTAAAGCGAGCCAAGACTGGTGAGTGGACAGGCCTGGGGATTTAGGGCATGCATGACTGCATGTTTGGAGTACCTGGTGTTCATGTCTGGAGAACTACATGAAAGTGTTCCTGGGCCTGAGCTATGGCTATGAGGTATCTGAGGTACTATGCTCTGGGGGTGCTACCAGGGCAGAGCACTACTGAATGTCCCAGTACACTCACACCACAGACCAGTCATACAGCAGGAACATGCAGAAGAAAACATAACAACCAAAACCATGAAGAGAAGTCCTCTTCTCATGCAAGGTACCTCAGTGCTCTCTCCTGACAGAGCTTTACACTCTGTGCTCATTGTTAGGGATAAATGTTTAATGTGGCACGCAGAAAATTAATCTAGAGCAGAGAGGCAAAAGTCCAGTTCTGACGAATGGCTTTCTGGGTTTTCTATGTAGGCATAGTCTCCCAAAATTAAGCCAAGATCTAACTTAGTGATTTCCATGCCATTCTGAGTTCCATGAAAATGGCTTAACACCCAAGTATCACCAGACCCTTCACATAGTGGTTAAGAGTCTCACAGAGCTCTGGAGCTGGGTTTTCTTGGGCGAAATTCCCTGGTTTGTCCACTCTCCAGCTGTGTGACTTTAGGACAATTATTCATCCTGTTCCTTTAAAGGTGGGAATAACATCCCCCACTCCTTGGAGTTGTTGGAAAGATTAAATGACAATATATGTTAGCATTTACAAGAGTCCTAGCTCATAGTCAGAGCTTAACAAATATTAGCTTTTAGTAGTATTATTGATTGGGTCCCTATGACATAGAACCTTCACCTCTCTGGAAAGAGTTAATATGAGTCACCTTTCTGGAAATAGTTAACAAGAGTCTGGGAGCCAGTCCTTCAATTATATTTGTTCACAGACTCAGGAATTTCTTTAATCAACCCATATTGGCTTTATCATGTCTCCTCTTCCAGCCCACAGAAATCACATTGACCTTGTTCTGTGCTTCAGTCCCATAAGCTACGAAGAATTCATTACATCCGCTCAAAATTCCCACACTGCATCTAACTCCACATTGACTCTTCCTAATGTGTGTTTCCTCTTTCTTTCCTTGCCTCCACTGTACAACCTGAGATATTTTTTTCAACCACTTATTCCTCAGTTTATATGCTGATACATTAAAGCATACTCTATAAACAGAAAGGCAACTTGTTTAGGGGTCAAAAAAATGATGCTCAATTTTGAAATTCTAAATTTGAATGTCCTCATTTTCTGAGAATGTTTCCTACTTCATTTATTTAAAATCTAATTTATGCAATGAGATTGCCAGGAACATATGCCAGTTAGTCTTAAATGCTAAAATGAGAATCACTAGGTTTCCCACTACGACCTTTGGGTACAGCTCTAGTCTTCCAGTTTTGAAATATTCACTTCTCTTGGAGGTGGGTGGGTGGGTGATAAAATTAACACTGAGACACTTCTACTTTCTAATTCCTTTTCCACTTCTGTTCATTATCCTGAGTTTGATACATAATCTTTTATTTCATCACTTTTCAAAATGATTAATGTTAGGTCAGATCAAAGATCTTCTCTTTCCAGGTCCAAGAAAGACCAAGAGTGATCCTAAGCCAGACTTCTGACATATTCTAGTCCCGCTCAGCATAAAGAAATAAATTGGACCTTGGATCATATTGTCAGCTCCATATGCATATCCCAATCATCGAAATGACATCAATCAATATATTATAGTTATAGTATTACATCTATTTTTCATGCTATACTGAATATATCTCTACAGAGAGATACTGTCTTACTAATGCCATAACCCAAGTAACTAGGATATTTTTAGCACATAGTATATATCAAATACATGTGGCACATAAATGAATGACCAAAATTTGCCAAGTTGAAGCTTCACTTGCTTGTTTTTATTAAATCCTTTTCAGGAAACACAATCCATCCAGATATGTAGTATAGACATGGGATCTTTTCCAATCAGCAGCATTCAACAAAAATTTTCCACCACAGCTTAATGGCTTACAGAATTTATTTCTGTGTCAACTGTTACAAGACTGGGAAACCCAAACTTCACCTTAGGGTGACTAAATAATTGTGTAACTTTTCTGAGGATATCTAATGATACTAATATCCAAAATCAAGAATGAGAGTCTCCATATTACTCCACAACTTTCTTCATCTCAAAAATCTGCTTGCATGAAAGGCAAGTGTACGTCAGTGAACAAAATTTCAAGTAAAGGATCAGGAGGACCTCGGGAGAATTCAGATATAAGAGTTTGAAGATGTTAATCCTACTTGCATTAGAGCAAACCCAGCTACAAAGAAAAACAAAGAAACATCAAAGGATGAATAGGAAATGCAAATACTCACATGTGGTAAATCAATCACAACCTGTGGTACAAAGCCTCAAATACAGCATATCAGCAGACGCTGACCAACTTTCCAGGCAGAGCCAGAAGAAAGAAAATGCATGACTTTACCTGGAGAGATAGAAAGAGCACATTAACTGGATAAATAAATGCAAAACATAGGAGAGTTTCATGGAGAATCAAAGGTGACAATTCTGACTTCTCTATGGCAGTGAGATGGATGTTTCTACATTTTATAGGTTATCACCGGATACTGTGTGACAGCAAACCACAAGGATGACAATGGAGTTAAGAATAAAAATTCAATAGTCACACTGTAGAAGTTTATAGAAAGGTAACTCAGACTTGTTGAATACCCTCAGATGTGATGCACTGTTCCAAAAATCAAGATAAATCAGGTAACATTCCCATCATGAGAGAGCACAATGTGCAATGAAGATAAAAATATATTTGTAGATAGCTAAATTATTGTACAATGTTTTAGGTGCTATAATGAGAGGGACACTTCCATGAGAATGTAGAAGTATGGCATAGTAAGTATATATGGTATAGTAGTAGATTAGGATGTGAAAGCAGTGTAGTCTACCTTCATTTTAGGAAACTCAGGCTACTATAACAAATACCATTGACTAAGTCAGCTTAAACAAGAGACATTTTTTCTCATTGTTCTGAAGTCTGGGAAGTCCAAGGTTAGGGGGCCAGCCATTTGGTTCTGATAAGGACCATCTTCCTGGTTGATAGATAGCCACCTTCCTGCTGCCTCCTCAACATGATGGATACAGAGAAGAAGCAAGCTTTCTTATGTCGCTGTCTTTATAATCCCATCATGAGGACTCCATTATCACAACCTAATTACTCTCCAAAGGCTCCATATCCAAATACCATCACATCAGGGAATAGAGGTTCAGCATAGGAATTGGGGATGGGGCACAAACATTCAGTCCCCAGCAACCCTCATCTCATCAGTGGACTAACAAAAAAGCATTCCATTTGGTCTGGCCTCTCTCCAAGGCGTTTCCCATAAAGCAACTATATTGATCATTATAAAATGCTGATCTGAATATGTCCTGACACTGCTTCAAACTCTTCAATTGCTTCCCATTCTACTTAAAATACAGGAGATCACCCTTTGCAGGGTTTATAAAACCTGCAGGATCTAGCTTTGGTTTATGTCAAGTTCATCTCGCTTCATTCTCCTTGCTCTCAATTCCATTTATGTGCATGTATTAGCTTACCAGCACTGCCACAACAAAATACCATAGACTGGCAGGCTTAAATAAAAGATACTTAGTTCATCATAGTTCTGAGGCCGGAAGTCCAAGGTCAAAGCATTGGCGGTTTGATTTCTCCTGAGGCCTCTCTCCTTGGCTTGCACATGGCTGACTCTGCACTGTACCCGGTAGAGGTGTTCTTCGGTACATGTATTATCCCTGGTGTATCTTTCTCAGTCTAAATTTTCTCTTTATGTATGGACATCAAACAGTCTATATTAGGGCCTAACCTAACATCTAACTTTGACTTAATTATCTCCAAATACAGTCACATTCTGAGGTCCTGGGCCTTAGGGTTTCAACATTGGAATTTGGGGCCAAGGGCAGGAGAGGCAAAATTCATCTCATAACAATGCATGTCCTTTTAGATCCTACAGCATGCTATTTTTTTTTTCTTCTAGTCTTCCCATATGCTATTATTATTTCTTGGGTGATTTGTCCTCTCATTTCAGTAGATTAACAGCTATTCATTCATAAGAGCTAAGGAAATTCCTCCCTCAATTTCGATGTTGGAGGAGCTACCCCATTACATAGATATTATATCTTATTAACAGAAATTTGTCCTCTTGTAATTATGTGCTTAATTTCTCATTATGGTTCTATTAATCTTCTCTTTAAACAATGCATTCTATGAACATAAAGACAATGTCATGTATGTCTATGTTCAATTTCTTTTTGTTTCATGAAACTATACTTTTTGTTTTGTTTTGTTTGCATTTGTTGTGTTCTCTATTTTTTAAAATCAATTGTCCTTGTATTTAATTGCAAATTTCTGTCCTCTGTTACTATATTTCTAATTATCTTGACTCCTTTGTCTTTGTGTTCTACACTCTTTTTATCAAAAATATAGATCTCACAAAACAAACTGAGGGTTGCTGGAGGGAGGGGGTTTGAGAGAAGGGGGTGGGATTATGGACATTGGGGAGGGTATGTGCTTTGGTGAGTGCTGTGAAGTGTGTAAACCTGGTGATTCACAGACCTGTACCCCTGGGGATAAAAATAAATGTTTATAAAAAATAAAAAATTTAAAAAATATATATAGATTCTCATTTCAGTTATGTCTATTCTTTACTTGTGGTTTTTATTTTATTTATTGGTTCTGAAATAAAGTGTCTTTGGACCTCTATTTTTTTTTACATTTACAATTTCCTTTTTCATATCATTCTATTATTTTATTGCCTTATCTATAAGACATACAAAGAACTTAACAATCATATAACAAATCTTAGATACTAAAATAGAAATAAAATCTATGCTTTCCAGGCAAGTAAAAGGAAAATGAATAATAAACATCAATCAATATTAAAGGCAGAAACAAATGCAATAAAAACAAAATCAATTCCCTGAAGGCAGAACATAAGAAAATCATCAATTGTAAGAAACACTCTAATTTTAAGGATGTTCTAATGTGAAAACATAAAATAAAGTCACAAAGTCACAAAAAGTTCAAATATAGTAGCAATCTTACAAATGTAAAAGAAATATCTATTTACCTATTTATATAAGAAAAAACGATTTTTCATTCAGATAAACTACTTAATGAATTAACTTTGGAAGAAAACAAACCCCAAATTTCAATAATATATAAAAGGGCAATCTTACTAAAAAGGAAGCTAGTATAATAGTAACCATATAAGAAAGAAAATCAAAGATAAAAGCATGAATGGTTATAAAGACGAAAACTATGTATTCTAAAAGTACATCCACTATGAAGAAAGTCTTTGTGAACTGCAATGGCCTATAGATGCAGAAATTATAGAACTAAAAGAGAAATCAAAAAAAGAATAATAACCAGAGAAAGAAATTTGAATTTTATCTTCTAGAAATGAATTGCTTATGCAAATAAAATCTAGTAATAGTATAGAATTTTTGAAAGGCAATTGGAAAATCTTTATCTAATTTTAGAAAGATAAGTTTTCACCTGAAACTAATGTAGTATGTCAATTATACTTCAGCAACAACACAAAATTAATGAATAAATGGGGAAGAATAGACAAAGCATCCAAATAGTATTCCAAATAAGTGCATGCAGGTACTCTTCCTTCCAGGAAGTAGAACACAACTCCCCAGTCCTTTAGTGCAGTCTGTACACAGTGACCACCTTCAAAGGAATACAACATGGAAAGAGGAAGAAAGACTAACATATGAGAGCAGATCCCTGACAAGCACTACATCAAACAAGGTGATCAAGGTCAACATCAACAGTAGTAAGTCATGTTGCCAATATGTGCCTTTGAAATTCTGTGATAAAAATGACACCTTACCTCTGTGGTCTTCCTCCCCCCAAAATCCGTAATTCTAGTATAATGATGAGGAAAAACATTAGATCAATTCCAGTTGATGAATATTTATAAAATGCCTGATCAGTATTCCTCAAAACTGTCAAGATCATCAAAAACAAGGAAAGTCCAAGACATTGTCAGTCAAGGGAAGCTCAAGGAAACATGTCAACTAAATGCAATGTGGTATCCTAGATAAAATTCTGGAAATGAAAAAGGAAATTAATCAAAACCTAAGGATATCTGAATACATATACATTTTAGTTAATAATAATATATCAATATTTGTTCATTAATTGTGACAAATGTACCATACTAATGTAAGATGTTAAACATAAAGGAAACTGACTGTGGGATATAAAGAAACTCTCTGTACTATCTTTGCAATATTTTTTTGCAAATTTGAAACTATTCTAAAATAAAAAGCTTATTAAAAAGCTTATTTAGAAAATCTACAAAACACCTACAACTAAATCTTGAGAAAAGATGTACAAAAATTTTTTGGATAGGGGCGCATGGGTGGCTCAGTGGGTTAAGCCGCTGCCTTCGGCTCAGGTCATGATCTCAGAGTCCTGGGATCGAGTCCCGCATCGAGCTCTCTGCTCAGCAGAGAGCCTGCTTCCCTCTCTCTCTCTGCCTGCCTCTCCATCTACTTGTGATTTCTCTCTGTCAAATAAATAAATAAATAAATAAATAAATCTTTAAAAAAAAATTTTGGGATAAAAAAGCACAAAATGAGATTAAACTTTCATAAAAGAAAATCTAAATAAATAGATATTCTGTGTGCATAGTTGTGAATGTTCACCATCATTTATGTATCATTTATCCAGAAATAGTTTATAAAATTAATATAATTTCAGAGAAAAATCTCAAATAGAATTCTAAAAGACTTATTTTAAATTAAATGTGGTTTAGATTCAAGAACATCCCCAAAATTTCTGATTAAAAAAAAAAATATGTTGGGGCACCTGGGTGGCTCAGTGGGTTAAAGCCTCTGCCTTCGGCTCAGGTCATGATCTCAGGGCCATGGGATCAAGCCCCGCATTAGGCTCTCTGCTCAGCAGGGAGCCTGATCCCTCCTTTCTCTCCTTGCCTGCCTCTCTGTCTACTTGTGATCTCTGCCTGTCAAATAAATAAATAAAATCTTTAAAAAAAAAAAAAGTATATGTTGGTTGATGTATGCCATATCAGATATCTAGAATTAGTATAGAGTCGTATTAATATAGTTTTTATATGGTGATAGACAAAGAGATCAATGGAACTGAATACAGAGATAGATTTAGACTCAAACATATATTGGAAATTTGTAAGTGACAAAGTTAGCATTACAAATCAAGGACAAAGGAAAGTGTTCAAAAGTAGAGCAGAGACCATTCATATCCATATGAAAAAGCATTAACTTAGATATCTACTTAATTCTATACACAACAATAATTTCAAAGTATTTTAAGAAACAAGTTTATAAAATGCATTGTAAAATTGTTAAGAAATAAATACCTTCCATATACTAATGAATCACAAATAAAAGCCAAGCAATAGAAGTGGAAAAGATACTTGAAGTACATAAAAATAAACAATATGAATGTCCACAATATATTTGATTTTTACATAAGAAAACATGGTATCTAATTAACAAATGAGCTTAAATGATATGATGTCAAGGATTAATTCAAAATATCTGGACATGCAGAAGGAAATATGTAGGGATATAGATGAAACAAGACTACTTATTATTTAAATTGGGTGACATATAGGGAAGAGAAATCATTATGTTATTAATTGTTGAGTCCCCCAAAATCATCCATAAACCTTTTGATTTACCTAAATTTAGGTAGGTAAAATCCAGCTAAATTTATCATACTTATTGTGGTAAAGGAGGACACCATGACAAAGTCATAGTAGTGACTTAGAAGAAGGATATCAAGAAAGGACATCGAAGGATTATAGAGTTTGGACTCAAATGAGAAAGTAATTCTTTCAAGGTGCAGAACTGTTTAATTCGGAGAGAAGTTTGTGACATAATTGTGGTAGATTTTAAGAGACAATGATCTTGAAATGATTCAAGATAAATAAACAGTTGTTTGATAAGTTGGTTGTTTATTCAGATGAGCAATCTAATGTCTTGTAGGGTGTCCATTTGCCTAGATGAGCAAACTCTTTCCTCAGACCTGTTGGTGTGCAAGAATTTCCTGAAGCAAATAGTGAAAATACTTATTGACTTATATACTCATCTTCTTGGGCAAGAACTTCATGGAATAAATCATGCAGACATGATGACACAATGGCCTCAGTTCTCAGTCATGATATTTAAGCTATGTGTCCACACATGTCAGTATATATGTTTGGCATAATAACACTTGTGTGTTTTGTTAAATAGGCAATTCATCAAAAAATAAAAACCAACAAACATATGAACAACAATCATCTTCTTTAATCATCAATGAAAATTGTCTGTATGTTAATCAATATCTATTTAAATTAAAAAACTCAAAATTCTGATACTGCCAAGATTTGACAAAGACAAAGGAAACCTAAATTCTCACTCATTGGCAGGTGAGAGAGCAAAATGGTAAAACACTTGAGAGGGCAAGTTGTCAATCTCTGGAAATTGAGATATATAATCTGTAACTCAGCGATGCTGACTTTAAATATATGCCCAGGAGAAACTCTTGCACATATTCACCACAGAAAATATGCATGAAAATAGCCATTGCAGCAGTGTCCTTAGTTAAGGGAATGAATAATAAATATCGTGCCTTCATACTATTCATACAGCAATAAAAACCAGTTAATGCATGTGAACACAAGTAGATCTCAAAAAAATAGATCTCAAAAACATAATACTGAGCAAAAGAGAATATTCTGGAATAATATATACACTATGACAGCATTTATATACATTTTTAAAATAATGCAAAGCAATGCTTTACATACAGATATATAAGTGACAAAATACTTAAAGCATGAACAGGAAGGATGCACATCATATCAGGGATAGCATTTATCCCTTGGAAAAAAGAGATAAGATAATTTCATTGCAAAGGGGAACAAAGGGGGCTTTACTACCTTCCATAATGATACAGTATATACCTTTTATTTTAAAAAGGTAATCTGAGAGAGAAGCAATAAAGTATTAGCACTCCTTTATTCTGTCTGGATGGTATTTTTGTATTTGATATTCTATTATGTGTATTTTTCTATAGTTTTGCAACTTATCAACTTTCATTAAGAGGAATGAAAATGTTCATCGAGGTGGGATAATAGTTCAGTACAAACTAAATAAAGCAGAATGTAGGGCAGCTAGTGTATTTTTCCCTGTTATTCCCTGACACTGGCAATCCCCAGACCAAAATCTTACACATTTGAGTATCTCCCCTAGTCTTCTAGCTAGTTTAAAATCACAGAGAAGCATATCCCTACTGCACAAATGAATCTATTTTCGCATTAATAATCTATATGGGCATCTTTCTCTCTTCCTCTTTGATGCCCAAATGCTTATATTTTTGTACCATAGATTTCTTGTTCTTTCAAAATTTCACTGAATCTTAAGAGATCCAAAGAAAAGGTGGAAGAAAAAGAATACAAGAGCCAAAGTAAGAGAATAAAATGGTCTTTTCTCAAATGTCTAAGTTTATCAAAGCACATATCCTAAATTATCTAACATGGTGGTAACTTCTAACCAAGAGGAGACATAACCAGGTCACTTTACCATCCAAGGGAAATAAAAAAATAGCAGGAGAGAAAGTAAGAGAAAGAGAGAGAAAATAAGATAAAGATCTTATTTCAAATATAAATGGGTCCCTTTTCCTCTAGCTCAAGATAATCAGACTCAACATTGATTCAATTACATTGTGACTCCCTAGGATCCAACCTTCAAAAAATGTGCCAGACAGCTAACTTCATCCTTAGTTTGGAGGGAAGCAGAAGACTTTTGGAGTACTACTAGAGATCAAGAAACACTGATGAACATGTTTGCAGAAATGACATCATTGAGTGAAGAGAAAATGACAGCTATTCACTGAGCTTCAGAATGATGGGGAGGAGAGAGTTTAAAGTAAGTCTGCAACTCAAGATACCACTATTGGAGGCAACCATGGCTTGGGAGTCATGAGCATACTGAGAGCATGGGAGGAGATGGGCTTACCCAGGAAAATGCATCCGCTGAAAAGAAAGTAAGAATGGAAAACAGCAAATGCTAACGTATCCACAAAGGAAAAGAAGGCACTGAAAGAATAATAGAGGAGTAGCCAAAGAGTTTGAATGGGAATCAGTAGAGGATATGGGAAAACTCAAGAAATGAAAAATGCTTTTCTGTGTAGGATGAAAAGGTCAATAGTACTGAATGCCTTGAGGTATCTTATGATGAAAGTTGATCCTATTGCTCTGAACATCTGAGAGGTCCTGGATAAAAGTGAGAGCAGTGCTATGGGAAATGGAGTAGTGGAAGCTCATTATAGTGGCATCTTTGTGATACTCCAGAGTATTTAAAAGTAGTGCTCAATGGGAGACAGGACAAATATGAATTAAGTCAAACCTTGGCATCTTGCTGCTGAACTCTACAAAGAGGAAGACTTTTTTGAAACCTGGATAACCCATTTTGTTGTAAAAATACTGTACACTTAATTCATTTAATCTATAATAAATACATTTTAACATCTATTAATTTGTTTTAAAAAGTCAAAACATGTGACTTTCTTTTGGAATTCATTATCTTTAAGTTTATCCTGATTTCATTTCTATGATGTATCCATTTTAGTGAGACATAATTAAAGTGTACAGTTCTGAGTTTGGATAAATGCATACTCCTAGCTTCTCCACTGAAATCAGGATAACAGAGCAGTCCCAATGGCCAAGAAAGTTCTATAGGGTGTAGGCATCTCTTCCATCTCTCTGTGCCTCACATGCACACTCACTGGTTTGCAGAATATCACATAAACAGTATCATAGAATATGTGGTATACAGTGTTCTATCCATTTAATATAGTTCATTTGAGATTTATCCTTCTTCTTGCAGTATTATTCATTTGTATGGATATACCACAGTATATTCATCCATTTAACAATTGAAGAACAATGTGTGATAATCAACAGGTTAAGTTGATTATGAACAAAGCCACCATAAACATATGTATATGCATGTGAACATAAGTTTTAATTTATTTTGGGTAAATACTTAGGAGTGGGATTACTGGGTTATATGGTTATTGTATATCAGGTGAGATTATCTTCCTGGACATTTTAATCAATTGTAGTGATATTTCATTTTGGTTTAATATGCATTTCCCTACTGACAAATAATATTCAGTATTTGTATTCAGCATCTCATATTGCCATTTGTATTTTATCTTTGGTGGAGTGCCTATTCAAATACTTTGTCCATTATGTTTTATTGCATAGTTTCTCTTATTATTTTTATAACATCTAGATAGAAATGTGAGTTTGACAAATATTTTTCCCCTCAAAAACTGCCTTTTCATTTTGCTAATACTGTCTTTTAAAGAACAGAAATTTCATGTGCTTTAATTTTAAGTGAAGCCTGATATTGTGTTTTTTTGTGTCATACATAACTTGTGTCTAACCTAAGTTTACAAGGATTATCTCTTTATATTCTTCTACACATTCTATAACTGTAGGTATTACATAGAATGTATTTTGTGTTAATTTATGTATCTTGTGTGAGAGTGTCAGGATTCATTTTTTGCTTGTAGATGTCAATGGTTTCTGAATCATTTATGGAGAACACTGCTATCTCTACATTGAATAGCCTTCATTCAATCCCAAATGCTAGTTGTTCATATACACATGTGGATCTGTTTCTGGTCCATTTATTCTATATCAGTGATTTGTGTGTCTAACTTATCTCCAATACCATACTATCAATAGTAAATATTAAAATTGGGGAGTGTGATTCCTTCAAACATTTTTTTTTTCCCCAAAGTTGTTTTGAATACTTTTTGTTGCATATCCACATACAATGATTTCATTTCAATATTAGTTTGTCAATTCTTTCAAAATTTCCTACAGGGATTTTGACAGGATTATATCAAATCTATATATTAGTTTGTGGAGAGTTGACACTTTAGCAATATTAAATCTTCCAAACCACTAATAAAACTTAATTGCCTATATATTAATATTTCCTTGACATCTTTCATCAGTATTTTGTAGTTTTGACATATAGAAATTGCACATATATTGATAGCTTCATATCCAACTTTTTCATGTGTTTGGTATTATTATAAACTTTTAAGTTTTAAGCTGTTTATTGCTAATACATAGAATATAATTTGCTTTGATACAATTTTTGTAGTCAGAAAACTTGCTCAAGTCAGTAATTAATTCTAATAGATGTTATTTTTCTAGTCAGAAAACTTCTCAAGTCAGTCATTAATTCTAATAGCTTTTTTGTAGAATCCTCAAAATTTTCTGTATAAACAATCATATCACCTATAAATAGAATTTCATTATTCCCTTTACAATCTGGATGCTTTTTATTTACTCTTCTTGCCTTTTTACACTGGCTAGGACATCCAGCATGTTGCTCATTAGGACTGGTAAGAGCAGACAACCTTGGCTTTTTCTCTTAGGATTAAAGCGTTCGGTTTTGACTTTAAGTGGGTGGTAGACAAGGGGGGTTAGTAAATTCCTTCATCAGGTTGAAGGAGTTTCTTTCTGTTTCTAGTTTGCTGAGAGTTTTATTATAAGTAGATATTTTTCGTTTTCAAGTGCTTTTTCTGCATCTATTGAGAAGATCATATGAGTTTTCTTTTTAATTTGTTGAAATGGTAAATATCATTGATTGACTTTCAAATATTGTACCAACCTTGAATTAATGGAATAAGCTTCATTTGGTCATTGTATTGTGTTCATATATTGCTGGATTTGATTTGCTAATATTTTGTTGAGGATTTTTACTTGCGTTTTCATGAGGTATGCTAATCTATCTATCTATCTATCTATATATATATATATACACACACATACATACATTTGTATGTACATATACATATATACATATATGTATATATATACATATGTATATATATATATACATACATACATTTTTTTTTCTTATACTGCCTTTATTGGTTTATGTTTTCAGGATGATACTGACCTCAAAAATCGAGTTGGGAAGTGTCCCCTGCCTTTCTATTTTCTGGAAATTGATGATTTAAGAGAAATTTATTAAGTTCTAAATATCTAGGTAAATCCAGAGATTTATTGTTATTCTGATTTCTTCCAAAAAATATTTCCAAACAAAATTGACTGCATATAAGAGATGATAAAATTAAAAACAAAACTAATTATTTTAAAACTGAGAATGCAAAATAAGCTTCATATAAGTGTCCATATGTATTCCACATAAATGCATGACATTACTGCATACTGGGTATAGACATACTACAATATTGAGAAAATTCATAACACTAAATAAACAAACATAAAGGAAAACTAAAAAGCAATGTTATATACTGACAGATTTGTCAAAGAGAGCTGAAGTCCTGGTGTCTGTTACTTCTTTTCAGCATAGATTTAAAGTACGTGGTAGACAAATATCATATGATTTTTTTCATAAGTGGAATTTAAGAAACAAAACAAACAAGCAAAGCGAGAAAAGAGAGAGGCAAACCAAGAAACAGACCTTTAACTACAGAGACCAAACTAATGGATACCAGTAAGAAGATGGATGAGGGGGTGGGTTAAATAGGTGATGGGAATTAAGGAATTCACTTGATGTGATGAGGACAGGATGATGTATGGGAGTGTGGAAACACTATATTGTATAACTGAAACTAATATAACACTGTATGTTAACTAACTGGAATGAAAATAAATACTTGAAAAAAGTAAGTGATATATCATGCAAATTCACTCCATAATAACTGAGTTGTACAGATATTGCCTACACACATACATAATATTTTGCAGACATATGGTCAGTATCTTTTGGAGGTAGATGGAGAAGGATATCCACATTTCAAAGACAAAACCAACAAATAAGTGATTAACAAAAATTCATTTGTATGCTTTTATTACCCTAAATGCTATAAAGTTTCTAGTGTGTAAGCAATGGTTAATTACAGATTTAGAAGCATCATGTTCCTTGTTTGCTGCAGTTTGTTTCAAGTTGCAAACTCACATCGCTTCTTGGCCTTTTGGCTAAGATCAAGTGAAGTTGCAAACTCACTTGGAAGATGCCTAGGAATGTTTAAAAACCAAGAAAATATTATTCTTTAGGGAATACTTTTACAGAAGTGATGTCATTTCTACTGTTACTTTTCCCACTTCTACTGTCAGTTTGTGATTATTGGTTACTTCTGTTGGATCGGTATGAGTCTGGCCCAACCAAAGCTAGTGAGTAGAGGACCAAAATGAGGAAAAGAAAGAACATGGCATAAAAGTGAAACTAGATTTCATAATTAGCTTTAAAACTTTACCAAACATAAAATATTCATTTTGAAACATGAGTACAAATTTAATCAGTATTTCTTTGACCTAGATATCTAGAAACCAAAAATTGTTAATGATGTCTATAACTTAGAAAGTGAGCTCAACAAGAATATCAATCTCAAAATGTATGCCTGTGTCCACTAGGCCTCGCCCCACATGTAACATGTATTAAGAGCTTGATAAATGTTATTTCTTCTTGGAAGTAAATGTGTGTAAAAAAACTTTTGTCTACGCATATTAGCTTCCATATTATTTCCAAGAAGAGCCTTCTTTTATACTTTCGTATATCAACTATAGAGAACTAACAATAAAAGCACATTGTTGTACACAGGGTAAGCCAGTTTAACTCACTTGGTTTCACATCAAAAGTTATCATTGTTCTTTCTTCTAGGAGTCTCACATCCAATTTCTTGCTAATTTTCTTTTTATTTTTCTAATCTGATTAATACATTTCCATTTTTATTAGGTCTAATAGATAGCTGATCTAATTTGGAGCTTATAAATTATACAGTTATAAGTGAATTGATTATAGCACATAACTCTAATAGACTGGCAATCTTTCCAGAGATTAGAAGTGCTGCTTAGTTCCCTTTCTATGGATGATTAATTTTCAGTGGTTATCAACTCTCAAACTAAAAATTAAGCAATACATATTTGCTTTGTGGATGACCAGTTTTATTAAAGTAGTAGAGTTGATGCAATTAATTATCGATACTCTATGAAGAACAGCCAAAATTAAAATGGTTTTAAAGAAGTAAGCAGGTATCTATTGTCAATGGTATAAATCACTTACTGTTGTAAAGAAATAGTGTCAGACAGTTCATGATTTATGCAACAATCTGGGAATCATGCACAAACTAACCCTAGATTTCTTGGGTTTTATATCTTTCAAAGAAAATTGGTTTATATCAATAACCATTTAAAATAGAGTGACTTGAAAATGACAAATGCTTCACTTGTGCAACAGAAATCTTTCCATCCCCATTGCAGCTCAGAGGCTGCTATGTGTGGTGCTGACCAGTATTCAAAACAAGAGTCAATTGTTCACTGAAATCCAAAAATACAGGTCTTATGCTTGCTTGGATGCCAAAATAATGCAATTAGTGCTTGGAGAACTAAGAAAAGGTAGGGTAGTTGGCCTTTCACTTTTGGTTATTGAAATTCTAAAAGCCAGAGATTCTAGGTTCCTGAACAGGGAAGCCACATTGGAACTGCAGGCTTTGGGGGGAAGGAAGCAAGATGGCGGGGGAGAAACAGAGTGAAATATCATTAGGTCCCAGGATTTCAGCTAGATAGTTACCAAACTATTCTGAACATGTACAAACTCAACAGGAGATAGAAGAGAAGAAGAGCAGCAATTCTAGGAACAGAAAATCAACCACTTTCTGGAAGGTAGGGCGTGTAGAAAAGTGAATCCAAAGCATCAGGAAGAGAGACTATGAGGGGAGGGGTGAGCTCTCAGCAAGCAGTAGAGCAGCAGAGCACAGAAGTCTGCTCCAATGAGGACACTGCTTCACAGGCTAAACGGGGGTGGAATCTTCATGGGACAGTGTGGTCCTAGGACCAGCAGGGTCACAGAAAGGCCGAGGGTGTCTGAATGGGCAGAGGTTTCAGATATCAGAGCAGGGAAGCCGGCTACAGAGACGGAGCTGAGAAGAGAGCTATCAGCTCCAGGTTACCTAAAATCATGATCCAAGGTACAGCTGGGCCACTGCTCTTCGAGCAGGGACCCCGCAAGTGGCAGATCCAGAGAGATCCTCTCTTTCCTCCTCTAGGAGGAATGGCACAGGAGTGCATGGCAGGTATTTGCTGGGTTTGGAGACTCCAAAGGGGCCATGCACCAGAGGTAGAAATGCTGGGTCACAGGCCAGGTGAGCACAGAGTATGGAGAGAGACCAGGGAACCTGGAGGGATTGACTGCTTTCCTGAGGGCACACTGACAACTGGGCCCCAAGATCTCTGTTCCATTGGGGTGAGAGATTGGGAGGCTGCCATTTTCATGCTCCAAAGCATGTACTTGTCCTCCAAAGCTGTATGAAAAGCTCCCAGATCAAACACAACCAGATCACCTAACCTGGCCCCTGGCAAGGGTGATGTAATTCCAAGTTAGGCAAAGACATTTGAAAATCACTGCAACAGGCCACTCCCCCAGAAGATCAGCAAGAACATCCAGCCAAGATCAAGTTCACTAATGAATGAGAACTGCAGAACTCCAGAGCTAGGGAAAAGCAATACACAGAATTCATGTTTTATTTCCCCCCATGAGCCTTCAGTCTTGCAAAGATAATTTTTTTAATTTTATTTTTTATATTCTATGTTTTTAACTTTTTCTCTGTTTTTTAATGTTTAACTATTTTATCTTAACAATACCTTTTTTTAAAAAATCTTAAAATTTTCATTGTTATAGTGAGATTTTATCCCTTCATTGTATTTAACCTCAATTTCGTATATATATAGGGTTTTTTTCTTTAAAACTTTGGGATACAAATTCTTCTAATAGATCAAAATACTCCTAAATCTAGCACATGGCTTTGTTCTAGTCTCCAACCTGATTACATTCTCTCTTTTTATTTTCTTTTTCCAAACAACTTATCAATTCTTTTTTTAGAATCTTTTTAAAATTTTCATCTTTACAGTCATATTGCATCCCTTCATCATATTTATTTCTGTGTGTGGCATATATATATAACTTTTTCATTCCTTAAAATTTTGGGAGGAGTTTGGTCTAAGAAATCAGAATACACCCAAAATCAAGTAGGTGGCTCTCTTCTATTCACCAGTCTAATATATACATATTTACTTCTTTTTCTCCCTTTCTTACCCCAGTTTCGGGACTCTTCTGATTTGGTTAGTGTATGTTTTTATGGGGTCTTTGCCACTCTTTTATTCTTTTATTCTCTCATTCATATATAGAGAGGGAAGGCTGAAAAACTCACCACCAAAACAAAAACAAAAACAAAACAAAACAAAAAAAACAACAAGAGACAGTACCAATGGCTAGAAACCCAATAAATATGGACATTGGTAATATGTCAGAACTAGAGTACTGAATGATGATTATCAAGATGCTAGCTGGGCTTGGAAAAGGCATGGAAGATATTAGAGAATCCCTTCCTTGAGAAATAAAATCCTTTCCAGAGAAATAAAAGAACTAAAATCTAACCAAGTTGAAATTAAAAAAAGCTATTAATGTGGTGCAATAAAAAAATGAAGACTCTTACTTCTAGGATGAATGAAGCAGGAGAGAGAAGTAGTGGTATAGAAGAACAAATGATGAAGAATAAAGAAGCTGAGCAAAAGAGAGACAAACAACTACTGAACCACAAGGGGAGAATTCAAGAGATAAGTCAGAGCATAAAACAAAACAATATTAGAATAATTTGGAGCCCAGAGGAAGGAGAAGTGGGGCAGAAAGTATATTGGAGCAAATTATGTCAGAGAATTTCCCTAATATGGCAAAGGGAACAAGCATCAAAATCCAGGAGACACAGAGAACCCCCTCAAAATCAATAGAAACAGATCAAGACCCCATCATCTAATAGTAAAACTTACAAGTCTCAGTGACAAAAAGAAAATCCAAAAGCAGCTTGGGCCAAGAAGTCTGTAACATATGATGGTATAGATATTATATTGGTAGCAGACTTATCCACTGAGATCTGGCAGGGCAGAAAGAACTGGCATGATATATTCAGAGCACTAAACAAGAAAAATATGCAGCCAAGAATACTATATCCAGCTAGGCTGTCACTGAAAATAGAAGGAGAGATAAAAAGCTTCCAGGACAAACAAAAATTAAAAGAATTTTGAAACACCAAACTAACCCTGTGGGAAATATGAAGGGGTCCTCTAAGCAAAGAGAGGGCCTAAAAGTAGTAGACCAGAAAGGAACAGAAACAATATAGAGTAATAGGCAATACAATGGCACAAAATCCATATATTTCAATAGTTACCCTGAATGTAAATGGGCTAAATGCCCCAATCAAAAGACACACATAACAGAATGGATTAAAAAAAAAAAAAAAAAAAAAGAATGATCAATATGTTGTCTGCAAGAAACTCATTTTAGACCCAAAGACACCTCCAGATTTAAAGTGACAGGGTGGAAAACAATTTACCACACTAATGGACATCAAATGAAGCTAGAGTGGCACTCTTTATCAGATAAATTAGATTTTAAGCCAAAGACTATAATAAGAGATGAGGAAGGACACTATATCATACTTAAGGGGTCTGTCCAACAAGAAGATCTAATAATTTTAAGTATCTATGCCCCTAACATGGGAACAGCCAATTATATAAACCAATTAAAAACAAAATCAAAGAAACACATGACAATAATACAATAATAGGAGGGGACTTTAACACCACCCTCACTGAAATGGACAGATCATCCAAACAAAAGATCAACAAGGAAATAAAGGCTTTAAAGGACACACTGGACCAGATGGATTCACAGATATATTTAGAACATTCCATTCCAAAGAAATAGAATACACATTCTTCTCTAGTGCACATGCAGCACTCTTCAGAATAGATCACATCCTGGGTCACAAATCAGGTCTCAACCAGTACCAAAAGATTAGAATCATTCCCTGCATGTTTTCAGACCACAATGCTCTGAAGCTAGAACTCAATTACAGGAAGAAAGTTGGAAAGAACTCAAATACATGGAAGCTAGAGCTTCCTACTAAATAATGAATGGGTCAACCAAGAATTTAAGGAAGAATTTTAAAAATTCATGGAAACAAATGAAAATAAAAACACAACTATTGAAAATCTTTGGGACACAGCAAAGGCCGTCCTGAGAGGAAAGTAGGAAAGTATATAGCAATGCAAACCTTTCTCAAGAAGCAAGAAAGTTCAGGTGCCTGGGTGGGTTAAAGCCTCTGCCTTCATCTCAGATCATGATCCCAGGGTCCTGGGATCACATCCCACATTGGGCTTTCTGCTCAGCAGGAAGCCTGCTTCCCCCACTCTCTCTGTCTGCCTCTCTGCCTACTTGTGATCTCTCTCTGTCAAACAAATAAAATCTTCAAAAAAAAAAAAAAAAGAGAGAGAGAGAGAGAAAGAAAGAAATAAGAAAGGTCTCAAGTACACAACCTAATCCTAAAGGAGCTGGAGAAAGAACAGCAAAGAAAATCTAACCCCAGCAGGAGAAGAGAAATAAAAAAGATCAGAGCAGAAATCAATGAAATAGAAACTAAAGAAACAAACTAATAGAAACAAGAACAACAACAACAAAAAAACAGTAGAACAAATCAACGAAACTAGGAGCTGTATCTTTAAAAGAACTGTTAAGATTGATAAACCCCTGGCCAGACTTATCAAAAAGAAAAGAGAAAGGACCCAAATTAATAAAATCATGAATGAAAGAGGAGAGATCACAACCAACACAGAGGAAATACAAACAATTATAAGAACATATTATGAGCCAGCAAATTTGACAGTCTGTTAGAAATGGATGCATTCCTGGAGACATATTAACTACCAAACCTGAACCAGAAAGAAATAGAAAACCTGAACAGGTCCATAGCCAGTAAGGAGATTGAAGCAGTCCTCAAAAATCTCTCAAAAAACAAGACCCCAGGGCCAGACAGCTTCCCAGCAGAATTCTATCAAATATTTAAAGAAGAATTAATCCCTATTCTCCTGAAACTGTTCCAAAAAATAGACAAACTCATTTTATGAGTCCAGCATTACCTTGATCCTTGAATCTGTTACAAACTGTTACCTTGAAACTGTTACCTTGAAACTGTTCCAAAAATATAGTCAAATTCATTTTATGAGGCTAGCATTACCTTGATCTCAAAACCAGACAAAGACCCCATCAAAAAGAAGAATTACAGGCCAATATCCTTGATGAACATGAATGCAAAAATTCTCACCCAAATACTAACCAATAGTATCCAACAATACATTAAAAGGAATATTCACCGGAGCAAGTGGGATTTATTCCAGGGCTGCAAGCTTGGTTCAACATCCACAAATCAATCAATGTGGTGCAATACATTAATAAAAGAAAGAAAAAGAACCAGGATACTCTGAACAGATGCTAAAAAAGCATTTAACAAAGTACATCAACCTTTCTTGATCAAAACTCTTCAAAGTGTAGGGATAGAGGGTACATTGCACAATATCATCAAAGCCATCTATGAAAAACCCACAGTGAATACCACTCTCAATGGGGAAAAACTGAGAGCTTTTCCCCTAAGGTTAGGAACATGGCAAGGATATCCACTGCTATTCAACATAATACTAGAAGTTCTAGTCTGAGCAATCAGACAACAAAAAGAAATTAAAGGCATCCGAATTGGCAAAGAAGTCAAACTCTCAGTCTTTGCAGATGATAGGATACTTTATGTGGAAAACCCGAAAGACTCCACTCCAAAACTTCTAGAACTGATACAGGAATTTAGTAAAGTGTCAGGATATAAAATCAATGCATAGAAATCAGTTGCATTTCTATATACCAACACCAAGACAGAAGAAAGAGAAATTATCCCACATGGATTGGAAGAACAAATATTGTGAAAATATCTATGCTACCTAAAGCAATCCCATTTACAATTGCACCCAAAACCATAAGATACCTAGGAATAAACCTAACCAAAGAGGCACAGAAGCTATAAACTCCAAAGTATTCATGAAAGACATTGAGGAAGACAAAAAGAAATGGGAAAATGTTCCATGCTCACGGATTGGAAGAACAAATATTGTGAAAATATGTATGCTACCTAAAGCAATCTACACATTTAATGCAATCCCTATCAAAATAATGTCAAAGAAAGGGAACAAATAATCCTAAAATTTATATGGAACCAGAAAAGAACCTAAATAGCCAGGGGAATGTTGAAAAGAAAGCCAAAGCTGGTGGCATCACAATTCCAGACTTCAAGCTCTATTACAAAGCTGTCATCATCAAGACAGTATGGTACTGGCACAAAAACAGACATATAGATCAATGGAACATAATAGAGATTCCAGAAATAGACCCTCAACTCTATGGTCAACTAATCTTTGACAAAGCAGGAAAGAATGTCTGATGGAAAAAAGACAGTCTCTTCAAAAACTGGTGTTGGGAAAATTAGACAGCCACATGCAGAAGAATGAAACTGGACCCCTTCCTTACACCACACACAAAAATGGACTCAAAATGGATGAAAGACCCAATGTGAGACAGGAATCCATTAAAATTCTTGAGGGGAACACAGGCAGCAACTTCTTTGACCTGAGCATGGAGGGTCCTAAAATGTTCAAAATTGAGCTACTCTACAACCAAGCAATGGCAGTACTGGGTATTTACCCTAAAGATACAAAGGTAGTGATTCAAAGAGGCACGTGCACCCAAATGTTTATAGCAGCAATATTCACAATAGACAAAATATGGAAAGAACCTAGATGTTTATCAACAGATGAATATATAAAGAAGATGTGAGATAAATAGATATAGAGACAGATATATATATATCTATATGTCTATATCTATAGATAGGTATATCTTTATCTATCTCTATCTGTCTATATCTATATCTACAGATAGGTATATCTCTATCTCTATCTATATCTATAGATAGGTATATCTATATCTATATCTATAGATAGGTATATCTCTATCTATCTATCTATCTCTATTTCTATACCTATCTATCTCACATCTTTATCCATTCATCTATAGATATATATATATATGTTGATATATATATAGGTTTGTGGTATATATATATTTATGTTATATATATGTGTGTGTGTATATTTATAAATATACACACACAACAGAATACTATGCAGCCATCAAAAAACCTGAAATCTTGGGGCACCTGGGTGGCTCAGTGGGTTGAGCCCCTGCGTTCAGCTCAGGTCATGATCCCGGGGTCGTGGGATCGAGCCCCGCATCGGGCTCCCTGCTTGGCGGGGAGCCTGCTTCCCCCTCTCTCTGCCTGCTTCTTTGCCTGCTTGTGATCTCTCTCTCCCTCTGTCAAATAAATAAATAAAATATTAAAAAAAAAAAACCAAAAACCTGAAATCTTGCCATTTGCAATGATGTGGATGGAACTAAAGGGTATTACACTGAGTGAAATAAGTCAATTACAGGAAGACAATTATCATATTCTCTCTCTGATATGAAAAATTTGAAAGTCAGGGCAAGGGGGTTGTTGGGGGTAGAAGGAAAAAACGAGACATGATGGGGTCAGGAGGCAGACAAACCATAAGAGACTCTTAATCTCAAAAGAAAATCTCAAAAGAGAGTTGCTGGGGGATGGAGGTGGGGATAGTGTGGTTCCGTCATGGACATTGGGGAGCTTATGTGCTATGGTGAGTGCTGTGAAAATGTGTAAGCCTGATAATTCTCAGACCTGTACCTCTAGGGCAAATACTACATTATATGTTAATAGAAATAATTAAAAAAAGAAGAAGAAGAACCGCAGGCTGGACAGATGCCCCTTCTCAGAACAGTGGTGAAATTGGCCCAGGTGGGCTACCTCTAGAGATATCCCTTGCAATAGGGAACTCTTCTGTCATATTATCATTAATAATATCATTAATTAAAGTTATGAATAAAACATAAGATCAGCTATGCTTGTGTGTAGGGGAAACTTGTGGTCATAGCTTTGAAGTTATCGATCATTCATATTTTATGGAAAAATAATTTATTAGATCTTATCCTTCGTGATGGCTAGCTGAAAGTATGACTTTGGGTAGAGTTCTAAAAGAAAAAAAGATGCAGTCTCAAGAAAACTGTCTGGGACAATGAGACCTCCATGAGAATGGGGGAGGACCCTGCATGTCTGGCAGTCCTGAGGCTGGGGCTTCCAGAAACAAAGACAACAATGACAAAGAAAAACGTTACTGAATCTACAATCTCTGCCTCATTCTTGCTTATAACACGTAAATGTGGTCATGATTTTTGCCTTGACTGAAAAATCTATCTACATTCCCCAAACACTCTAAGCTTTCGCTTCCAAACAGACCGCATTTCCATATCATTCATTATATCAACTAAGCAAGTCTCCAAAAAGCAAAGGCAGATAATGGTATTTATTCTTCCTCCTCCTTATAATACTATTTTTGTTAGAAGCATAAATACTCTAATAAGCAAACACACAAAGAAGATGTATTTTCTGCTTGTTTGGCTCCCCCTTGAATCTAGCTGCTATTTGAAGCCTTAGCCTATACCCAGGCTCCTGCTACAAGGATAACTTAGTGCATGTGCTTTATTATCTCTTGGCACCTGCAATTTCCAAGAATTTTTAACCTCCTCTATTTTGTCTAGTAAAGACTTACTTTTCCACAAAGTTACAGTTTAAATATTAAATGTTCTACCAATATTTCTGTCCCCTCCCAAAGAAGCATTAATTACCTGGTAATCAGTTGATATTGAATTGGTCTCTCAAGGCTGACCAAGGTCATTTTCTCAGCTGGCTGGACCAGGTAGTTGTGTTCAGAGGGCTTTAAATGTACCATTTTATTTAATCTTCTCATCAAAAGTATGAATTAGGTATTATTATAATTCCATTTTTCAGGTCAAAAGACCAGAATCAAAAGTTTAAAGAATATGTCCATGGCCACAGAGCTTATAAGAGGTTAAATCTAGGTCACCTAACTCTAAAGGCTATGTGTTTAACCAACATCACTGCCTCTCCTATGCTGAGAAAATACACATAAACTAAAATTTATTAATAAAGTCTCAAAATAAGAGACGTTTTAGTATATCCAAGACCTCAAATAAGAAGAGCAAGCATCAGACAATGATGAGGCTGTCGTCAGACCTGGGAAGATGAATCCAGACAAATCAAAAAGAAAATATTCTGATAGCTAACACTTTGGTTGTGCTTTTCAGTAAATTCTTAAAGTGACCAGATATGCATTTCAGAATCCACGGTATCTTTATAATTATTTGTACATTCATTAATAGAAATATAGTTAACCTCTACTAAACATTTTTTATGTGCTGGGCTCTGTCCTTAGGGCTCTATATAGTTTAACTAATTCTTAAAGTAGTTCTCTGAGATGCTATCCTTAGCCCCCAAAGCCCCCAGTTCCTATTAGGGAAACTTGGTGAAAGAGAAATTGGCAATAAATGGTAGATCAAGGATTTGAATTTAGCCAGTCTGGATCTATTCTTTAATTTTTTTTTTTAAGATTTTATTTATTTGTCAGAGAGAGAGAGAGGGAGAGAGAGCGAGCACAGGAAGACAGAATGACAGGCAGAGGCAGAGGGAGAATCAGGATCCCTGCCAAGCAAGGAGCCCGATGTGGGACTCGATCCCAGGACACTAGGATCATGACCTGAGCCGAAGGCAGCTGCTTAACCCACTGAGCCACCCAGGCATCCCTAGCCAGTCTGGATCTAGAGTCCAATTTATCTTTGATACCTATGTTCTGCTAACTGTATTGTAGATCAAACATACACATTCCATAAGTATAGAAAACATAGAAACATTCCATGAGTATGGAGCTAAAACATATTTCTTATCTTGAATCAGGCTAAGCCTTCCTCAACAAAAACTTTCTTCATTTCCATATGTCCTCAATGTAAAGAACATCTTGACATATTATTAAATATTTTTAAATATTTTAAATTAATAACCTACTATAAAACCAGGTAAGTAATTTTTCTAGTAGAATGTATTTTTAACAAGTATCAGTCCAGTCTGAGCATAAGTTTTTAGTAAATACCACCAGCTGGGGTGCCTGGATGGCTCAGTTGCTCTGCCTTCAGCTCAGGTAATGATTCCAGTGTCCTGGGATCAAGCCCATGTTCTACTCCCTGCTCAGCAGGGAGCCGGCTTCTCCCTCTCCCCTGTGCTCAGGCTCTGTCTCTCAAGATCTCTCTCAAACAAATAAATTCTTTAAAAAGTAGTGAATACTACCAGCTTACCTTTCCATGAATGGAGATTCCCAAATTCAAAATATAAATATGATAGGTAGAATAATGTCCCTATGGCCTCATTATTTGGTATAGGCTTTTACTTAACTCCCTTGTTTTTGTGTTGGATCTCTATGTTCCCATGTTTTTGTGCCTCAATCACCTTCTTTTCATTTAAACTCACTAGAAAATAAGTGTCCAGACCTCCCCTGGGTGAAGGAGGGGCAATTTCCAGGTTGCAAGAGGTGAGGCAGGAAAGGTGTCCGTGCGTGTCTGTGTGTGTGTGTGTACACACATATAGAGAGAGAGAGAGACAGAGAAAGAAAACTCTAAGGTTTTAAACCCTTATTAGGCAGTAGCCCCAAATGAATTAATTTTAATTTAATTAATATTTTTACAAAATAATTAACGTTTTTATTTCTCTCATCATTCACAAAATGTGAATATTCCGTAATTCAGCCATAGCCTTTACTTTCTGGTAACGTCATCACTGGGTTTCAATTCCTCCTTTAAATAACATACTCTTGTTCCAGAAAGCAGTTAGCTTTTCATCATTTTCTTCTGTCTAGATAACATCCAAAGGCAAATCCCAGAGAGGAGAGTCTATGAACCCAATGGTCACATGCAATCTGAAGTAAATTCATCATGATTGCTTGGTACTAGTGTGAACAAGGAACCCAGGGACCAAGGGCAGCAGTGAGCGCAGCCCCCCAAATTAATTTACAAGGAAATCCTTAAATCGTAGCATCATATAAATGTGTATATTATTAAATTAGAAACAGAGACAGTTATTCAGATATAGTTGATTAAAAAAACAATAAACTTGGGGTGCCTGGATGGCTCAGTGGGTTAAGCCTCTGCCTTTAGCTCAGGTCATGATCTCAGTGTCCTGGAATCGAGTCCTACATCTGGGCTCTCTGCTCAGCGGGGAGTCTTCTTCCCTCTCTCTCCCTCTGCCTATTTGTGATCTCTCTCTCTCTGTCAAATAAATAAATAAAATCTTAAAAAAAAAACCAATAAACTTGGAACAACTGCAGCTGGAGAAACTGAAATTTTCCTGGAGGATAAGGATATGCACTTGGATTTTATAGAGACAATACTCCTATTTGCATAAACCATAAAAGGCAGAATATCAGGTATCTGCAAACCTGAAGAGTGAAATTTGTCTTGGGGGTGGGGAGGATGGGGTGGGTGGGTATTGAGAACATCTTTGTCTTTCACTGCAAAACTGACACATGAGTGAGCAAAGACTCTCTGAGGGGAAAAAGCAACACACAAGAAAAATACAAAACAAAACAGAGGCTCTGATTTATACCCACAGGGTGTATGAGAATGGGGAGTGGGTGAAGAGATGGTGGACCCAGTCCCTTATCTCTGTGTCATTTCTATTCTGATAAGAGTGTGTCACTTACTATCCAGTCTCAGATATCACAAAAGATGTTTCCAGTCAGCTTTACTCCTTAATTGATTCTCTTACTAGTTATACACAAATGCATTTCTGACTTCAATTAGAAACTGAAGGTTCGTAACAGCACAAAATTCTATGAGAAGACTTCAGATTATTCATATTGGATGCATAAACATTTTACTAACCACTTATCGAGTCTGTGCAAAATTGCCAAAAGAACAAACGAACGCTAGCAAAGATTTAGCGGTACCATTTGTCACATCACTTTTGTACTGTAACACAAACTCTGTTTTCACTAAGACGTTGCTTTTTTACTTAGATCATGAGTGGTTTTTAGTGTAGTGTTTCATCTTTTTCTTTAAAAGTGTTTTCCTTTAAATGTATAAGTACCTTACCAAAGTATCTATTAAATTCACATTTAATTAATTGCACGGTTCTAGAGACTACTCACATACGGAGAGCTTTTAACCAGCAGGTAAGAGCACAGAAGTTATTAAAAGTTTCAACTGTTGCACAGCATGGGTGTTTCCCATATCTATTTAGATTGAAAACACTTTAGTGCAAATAGTCCAGGACCAAAGGTCATGAAATCTAGACTTTAGTCTCTCATTTGATACCAGTTAGTAGTGAAACATTGGCCCTGTTATTCAAATCCTTACAGGTCTCATTTCCAGAAAGGAATGGGTAAAGACAGGTCAAAAGGGACATAGAAAGAAACCCTAAAATTCTATTTCTCAAGAACTGTAAAGGGTCTAAAATGTTCTCCTACTTCAAGCTAGTAATTAAGTTTTCCACAGTGTCATGGATGTTGGCACAAAACTCTTGATTCAGAGATGGGAGACAATTTATTATTCAGAACAGTAGCAGTAGCCAGAGGACCGGCACTGTGAGTGTGTTAGTTATCTAAACCCCTGTTCCCTAGGGCAGCACAAAGAGGGCCACATGAGCCCTGCATGCACTGTGGGTTATGTCACAGGAAACTTAAGCCTTCTATAGTGGGCAGCGTGCATGCCTGCCTGCTCTGTGTTCTGGAGGGAATCCTTATCTCCACCTTCTAAGCTTTTTCAGTGTACATTCTTAAAAAGAGAGTCCAAAAATTACAGACAGTGCCATTCTTCTCTTATAAGACATGCAGGAGAAACATGAGAAAGACACAGAAAAGTATCTCCTATAACATCTAGCCCTCTTTTCCATATCATCTTAGCATGTGTGAATTTCCCCATGAATATGCCACTGCCAGCCACTCTGAATAATCTGACAGAACTAGGAGCCAAATCCTTCAATTTAACTCACACAGCATATAATTAAGGCTACATCAAGAGGACTCCAGGCACCAGGATGAGGTCAATGTGCAAATCTCAACCATGCCTACGAGGGTCCTATACCCACGGAGAACTGTCTCCAACACTATCCAGATGTGTCCGACTATTAATATTTATAGTGTGTCTGATTTTTAAAGGCAAACTTGTTCTTTTAACAAGAAACTAATTCACAGTACTCATTTCCCTTCTCAGAAAAACTTAGATGTTAAAATACATTTGGTGTATAAACTCCTCCTTTTACAGATAAGAAAAATAAGACCCAAGCATAAGAAATGTCATTTGTTCCATGTCATAATACAAAGTATTGACCCAGGTCTCTCAGCTTCCTGTCTACTTCATGGTGAAAACGGTCGACCAGTTAGCTAGCAAAGGAGTGTTCCCTGGAACACTACTTTGTCTAACACGGGTTGGTTGAGGAGGCACTGGTGTAAAGGTGGAGGGCAAGAAGTCTTGCCTGTGTGGGGAAAGAGGAAGAACTGATACGAGAATGAGGCAGTGCTGTGAAAGATTCTGACAATCAGAAAATGAATTTATTCCTCAAAAGTGGGAAACCCTTATCTCCACTCAACCTAGCTCTCAGGCAGTCAGGCTTGGGTTTGAGTGCAAAATAGGACTTTGTGTTACTCGACACACACACACACACACACACACACACATACAAACTATTCATATACCATAAAGAGAGCATGTACTACATATGCTCTAAGCCATGGTAAAATTATTTTGGGGATAAGTGGGCTATATGTCAATACAAAACATATATTTTTTAAATATTCATAAATTAGGGTTTTCTTTTTTTAGTTGATTGTCATAATTTCTACCAGACCTTAGAAAGTGAGCTCTTTACTGAGAATCCATTAATCAGAAATGTTTACTCAATTCTTAATGATAAAAGACATTAAATCATTCAAATGGAAAATGAACATGTATTTAGGGTTGGTATATATACATGTATATATGTATTATATACAAATATATCTATATTTTAATATAATATTTATATTATTAATTTTAACCAATTTTAGCATTATATTAATATTAAATATATATACAAATCAGAATGTGTGTATATGCATCCTAATTTGCCAATATATCAGACATCCACCATTCTTCAATATATAATCCTTCATTCTACAAGTATCAACTACATAAAGACCTACTTCTCTAAAAATCACTACAAGGATGCCAGTGCAGTATAGACAAAAGTATCTGTCCCTGAGGTATTTACATTTCAGCTGGGGAGTAAGATCTTTTCATGTATATAATATACCTAGCAATGGTGAGTCTTTTAATATATAGTATACACCTAATATAGTACATGCTGTGCCTAACATTAAGTGTATTAAAATATTACATATGTATAATGTAATAGTATATATCTATTATGTATGACACACCTAACAATGCTGGACTGTAAGAGAACAGAGACTCAGTATGTACAAAAATTAAGAGCAAAGCTACATCCAATCTTAATAGCTCTACCAATTACCAAGTGTGACCTTGACTAAGTTACCCATCTACTCTGTACCTCAGTTGTTGCTTCTTTTCTAATTTATACTTAACAGGATTTCTTCTGAGTCCAAAATCAATTAACACATGCAAAGCGCTTACTATACTGCCTGGCACACGATAAGTCTTCTGTAAGTGATAGATATGACTATAGAAGGTAGGAGAGACAGATTATCAGTGCTGATCAGAATAGTTTAGATGCTATATTTTTCTCTTCAGAAATACAGCTTTCCTTTAAAACCCTGAGATCTCAACATACCAGATTCTTCATCTTTCTCTGAACATGGCTTACTGTCACAGACATGCCCATATGTGCCCAGTGGTGATATTTCACAGGCTACATTCCCTGCATGCCAGGCCAACCATGTCTTCCCAGTTCCCATGACATCCTTCCTCATGAAGCCTTCCCCAGTTCTTCTAGGTAGAATCAGCTGATAAGCTCTCTTGCATTCCCAAAGCTCCTTTCCTAGGCAAAACATTTTTTTTTAAGATTTTATTTATTTATTTGACAGACAGAGATCACAAGTAGGCAGAGAGGCAGGCAGAGAGAGAGAGGAGGAAGCAGGCTCCCCACTGAGCAGAAAGCCCGATGCGGGGCTTGATTCCAGGACCCCGAGATCATGACCTGAGCCGAAGGCAGCGGCTTAACCCACTGAGCCACCCAGGCGCCCCTTCTAGGCAAAACATTTAAACCTATCTTTTTTTAGTATCCATATCAGTAAAGTGTTTGTAATAACAACACCATTATATTACTTGCATTTCTTTCATTACCAAAAGTACTTACATACTTTTTTTTTTGGACTTCGATTCACTTCTCACTAGACTTTATATTAAAGGTGTGAAGCAAAGGGATCATGTCAAGTTTTCGTCATCTTGGTATCCTTAGCACCAATGCCCAGAACATGAAAGGGCCAAAGAAATATTGGATAATTGATTCATTTTATACCACTAGCATAGTGGATAATACAGAGTAGGCACTTAATTTTTTTCCGGAAAGAACTTGAATGAGTTCCTTGCCAGACTATGGCTTGAGCAAGTTCATTCATGTACAATCCCTATATAATTATTTCAACTATTTCATAAAGAAAGTTTGCTTTTATCTATCTGGGAAGTGATAAAATATGATATCACACTGAGTGTTATAGACTGAAAGGTTTTTGTCCTCCCTAAAGTTCCTATGTTGAAATACTAACTCCCAATGTGATGGTATTAAGAGGTAGAGTTTTGAAGAATTAATAGGGCTCAAGGGCCCTGAGGAGGGCTCTCATCATACCCTGACTACACTGGTACACTGATCCCAGACTTCTAACCTCCAAAGCTGTAAGAGATAAATTTCTGTTTTTCATAAACCACCCAATCTATGGTACTTTGCAAAAGCAGCTTGAATTGACAAAGGCAATGAATCAAGAATGCATATTGGTTTCCAACATGATATCCTTAAGAGAATAATAAAAGATCACAGAAAAATATAGAAGTATTTTTTAGAGTGATTAATCCAAAAGAGGTTAAGAAATCAGGAAAGAAGACAAAAGGAATATGAAATAAGTTGTAAAAATAGAAAGTAAATAGTAAGTTGGAATATATTAACCAAAATATATTAACATATTAAAGGTAATTTTTAAATGCTCAATTGAAAGACAAAGTGTGTCAGAATTAATAAAACAAAACCAATAGTTTACAAAAGATACAACTTAAATATAAAAATACAATGGATGAAAATAAAAGAATTGAAGTTGATATAAACAAACAAAAAAAACTTCCACAAAAAATTTTAGAAAGATCTAACACATGATATAGCAATAGTACTTCTGGATGTATACCCAAAGCAGATGAAAACAGACAATCGAAGTGATATTTGGAGCCCCGTGTTCATTGTAGCATTATTCACAACAGGCAGGATAAGTGCCTGTCAATGGATGAATGGATAAGGATATAAGAAGATATATGCATATATATATATAAAGATGCAAGAAGATATATATATATATATATATATAGAGAGAGAGAGAGAGAGAAAGAGAGAAAGACAGAGAGAGATTCTGGGTATGTAATATACAGCATGATGACTATAGTTAACAACACTATATTGTATATTTGAAAGTTGTTCAGAGAACAGATTTTAAAAATTCTCATCACAAGAAAAAAATTAAGTAGGTAAAGTGATAGATATTAACTCAACTTGATTGTGATCATCATTTTGCAATATATACATATATTGCATATATACATATATTTAATCATTATATTGTATTCCTTATATATTGCATATATATATACATATATTTAATCATTATATTGTATTCCTTAAACTAATGCAATATTATACATCAATTATATCTTAATACAACCAGAACAAAAACTAATAGCAAGTACGAATAAAGGAAAAAATTTCGGTGTGATACACTAGTACCTTAAAAAAAGCACCTGGGTAGCCCAGTGGGTTAAGTATCTGACTCTGTTTTCTGCTCAGATCCTGATCTCAGGGTCATAACATCGAGCCAGGCAGAGAGCTCTGCACTGGGCATACAGTCTGTTTAAGATTCTCTCTCTATCTCTCCCTCTGTCCTTTCTCCCTCCCCTCACCAGCCCCACTTGTGTCTGAGCACGTGTGTGTTCTCTCTCTCACTCTCTCTCTAAAAAAAAAAAAAAAAAAAAAAGCCTAGAACAATAAGCTTAAATGCTTTCCTCTAGGACTTCCGCTAGGAAGTCAGCCATATCCATTTCTCTTCAATATCATACTGGAGGTTTTACCCAGTGCAGTAGGGCAAGAATATATATAAGTTTTAAGGTTTGGCAAGAAAGTAATAAAAAACAGTCACTGGTTTGCAGATGACAAAGAGTACATAAAGAAATCTAAAATAATCTAGTCAAACTATTAACAGTTGAATTTGACAAGTTCGTTTGTTATTATATAAAAACCAATTGTCTTTCTATAAAACAAAACAACTACATTGAAATAAAATATTTCAAATGCCATCATTTACAAAGCAAACTCTTTCAATAGGACATAAAAAGCACCAACCCATAGAAGAAAGGATTTGACTACTGCAAAATCAAAAACATCTCTTCCTTAAAAGACACAAACCATGGATTGAGAAAAACTATTTGCATTGCAGATACCCAGAATATATGAAGCATTTCTATAAGTCAATAAGATGAAAGACACCCAACACAGCAGAAATGTAGGCAAAAGCTGCAAATGGGCATAATACACACACACACACACACACACAAACAAACACACACGCACACACATTTACACAATCTAAATGGCCAATAAACATGTAAGAAATTAACTTCATTAACTTATTAATGATTAACTTCATTAATCATCAGATAACTGCATAGTACCAGAATTCAATCTCAATAGGTAAAAATCATAATGGCTAGAATTTCAGAAACCTGAAAATATCTAGTGCTGCAGAGGATAAGGATATGAAGCAACTAAAACTCTCATTCAATGCTAGTGGGAATGCAAATTTGTAAACCACTTTAGAAATGTTTGCTATTTTTACTAAAGCTTAGCTTAAGTTTATCTTAGGACACAGAGATTCCATTCCAAGGTGGACACCCAACAGAAATGTATACAGAAATGTATTTGGGTACTAACAGACATATGCCAGGCACTGTGGCACTATTCCTAATTGTTAAATACAGACAACAACCCACTTGTTCATCAACAGTAGAATGGATAAATTGTAGATTCACAAAGCTGTAAAGTGTATAGTAAGCATAAACAACTGCAGTATGCAACAACATGAACGAATTTCAAAACCAAAATGCTGAGCAAAGGAAGGTACTTACAAAATAACACATACTGTATGAGCCCATTTCTGTAAATTTCAAAAATGGACAAAATTAATGTGATAGCATTTTACACAGTGATTAACTCTGGACAGGGTAGTGACTGGAAGATGGGCACATGGGAAGCCTTCAGGTTACCAGCAATACTCTGGGATTTCTTTTGTTTGGTTTTGGTTTTGGTGTTTTGTTGTTGTTGTTTTTACGCTGGTGGTGGTTCCATGAGTTCGAGCTTTTTGTTTATTTATTTATTTATTTATTTGACAGACAGATCACAAATAGGCAGAGAGGCAGGAAGAGAGAGAGAGAGGAGGAAGCCGGCTCCCTGCTAAGCAGAGAGCCCCATGTGGGGCTCGATCCCAGAACCCCGGGATCATGACCTGAGCCGAAGGCAGAGGCTTTAACCTACTGAGCCACCCAGGTGCCCCGAGTTTGAGCTTTTTGAAAAGTCTTTGAGCTGTATTATTTGGTGTACTATTCTTCAAGTATCTGATTTTTCAATAAAAAGTCTATACATATATGTATGTATGTATGTATATAGATGAGCGAGAGGGAGATGTATTAAGAGATTGAGCTGTATTGAACAGGTTTTATAAATGCTGTGAATGTAAAAGAAGGATAATTTGCCAGTACCATATGCCATTCCTCCACAATAGCCAATCCATCATGTCTGAAAGAGCTCATAAAGTAATTCCAGAATTATACAGAGAATGCTGTGAAGTACGGAATCACAGTCAGTACAATAAGACCTTTTTTTTTTTATTAAATAGCTATGCAAATACTTTGGGATCAGTTACTAGATAACTTCATAGATATAAACATGTTGAATCAGAATTTGCTGGAAAAAAAAAACAGTTTTAATAAACACTATCCTATCTCAAATGGGTTGGAAACTCAGAAAGTAATGTGATTTTCTTTTCCCCTAGCAAACACACACACATACGCGGTCGGTTTGCCTACTAGCCCCCCGTCCTGGGAGGAGCAAGGAAAGACTGAAGACGGAGACAGACCGCTCCAGATTGGTAGGTGGTGGACTTAATAAGTGAGTGAACTTACCTACTCGGGTTCCTGGGTGCCACAGGACAAGCATTTGCCCACCAGCATATTAAAAGTTTATACAGTGACCTTAACTGGGTTTCATCTCATATTCTACCCGAATCATCTCACTCTCTCAAGGCCACTACCTTGACACTGGCTTCTAGTGTGAAAGTGGTGGGTAGTTTCCTCCAAGAGCAGGTGAAGGAGAAGGAAGCTCCAAATAGCTGGAGCCAGGCTGCAGGTCAAATGGAGGTCATGTCCTCTCAATGACCTCCTCCAACCTGCCACACCTCCTGACCCGTTCTTCCAATATTAGGGGCCTTGCCCTCTCCCAAATGTGCCTCGGGCATCAGCAAGGGGTTCCACTGCCCGGGAGGTGTTCCCTGGCAGCTACACGGTTGGGTTGGAGACAGATGCCACAGCAACGGTATAGGCACATGTAAGAGAGAACACAATGAAGATAATGATTCCCCAAAGAAGTCACAATGTTTTCCATCAAGAGCCCTGTGATCCAAACCACTGACTTATTAAATAGGCCAGAGGTGGTAGGATCACTCAGGGCATTCACCTGTGTCCTCATGTGATTTAATAAAGATACATTAGCAGACTCATCAGGTGTGAACACATAACATTCTGTATAGATAATGGCCCTGGTGCCTCTTTAGGAGGCACTAATAATGTCCAAGGCCATCCTATTTTGGAAGACAGCTTTTCTCATGAGAACATTTCAACATTCAGTGAGGATATGCTTTGTCAGCTACCATGTAAGCCTTGCAGGGTGAATTCAGTAAGGGCTTCTCTGCGAGATTAATGTCCCCCAGGCCAACAGAGGGAACAAAGCAGCTGAATAACCATGCCAGTGGAACACAGATTGTTCTCACCTGGCCTTAAGAGGGAGGTTGGCAGCTTTAGGAACTTAACCTGCTAGTGCACACCACACACTGGCCAAGGGAGAGGCACTATGTGCTGTGAAGAGATGGACGGGGGGCATGACCTGCCAGACTAGGACCCCCACCTTCTCCCCTCTTTCTACAGAGCTTGTCCCAATTTAAGCACAGTGTGTTTCAACAGGAAACAGATCCCAAAGGCCAAGGAGTTCCCCCTCACCCAGGGGGTGTAAAGGAAATTATCCATCCTGGTGGGTATCTTATTGCAAATCGAGTAGAGAACGCTTTTCCCAGGCAGGATGGGGCTTTGTGTTCTCAGCAGCAAGGCACGCTGATCCACAGCGTGATTTGGGGCAAGAACTGTCTCCAGTAACTTCTATACCCTAATGGTGTTAGGTGTCTCAGCAGTCTGGCATATGGGGCTATAGGCCCTAGCAATTAGTCATTCAAATGTATTAAAGCCTAGAACAATATTTTAGTTCACCCAGCTAAGCTGGTTTTACTTGTTTGTAATTTAATCTGCTGTTCTAATATTTCATTCTTTATTTCTACTAATCTTGCTGCTTGTAGGTCATACAGGTGGAAACTTCATTCAAACATTCAGAGATGCATTCATTCTCCCCTGAAGAATCCTGGCAGTGGCCACCTTCTTAAAATGTGTGCCTTGGTACCTAGCTGGCCTCACTCAGCCCTGAAGTGTGTATGTTAAAGGGAGAACAAAATAAAAGGACTTCTTCCAACACACACACACACACACACACACACACACACACACACACACACTCTTCTCTTTCTGTAGTAAGAATGAAGGGTCAGAGAGGAACCAGAGAGATTACTATTCATTTGTTTTGTTTCTTAAATTCCACCCAGGAGTAAAATCCTATGACTTATTTCACTTACCATTACACCTTCTAGATCCATCATGTTGTTGCAAATGACAAGATTTCATTCTTTTTTATGTCTGAGTAACATTCCATTGTGTGTGTATATATATAAATACACACACACTATATATATATATATATATACACACACACATATATACACACACATACACATAACATATATGTTATACACACATGCATATTATATATATATACATATATATATATAACACATACCTATAGCCCATCTTCTTTATCCATTCATCTATGGATGGACATTTGGGCAGCTTCTATATCTTGGCTGTAGTAATTTTTTTACCCTTAAAATAGGTTCATTAGATTTATAAATAGCACATTGATTCCTTTAGTTTAAAAAATTTAAGAACAAGTTTGAGCTTATACATTCTTTTAAAATTGAATTTTATAATAGAAACTAAAGAAAAGCTCTGAATAGACTTTTCTGTACTCAAAAACTTATAATACTTATAAGTTTTAATAACTTATAAAAACTTATAAATTATATTAATATATAATGTATTATTTTCCCAGGGGTACAGGCTTATATCACCAGGCTTACACATTTCACAGCACTCACCATAGCACATACCCTCCCCAATGTCCATAACCCAGTTGGCTGTTGTAAATTATGCTGCAATAAACACAGGGGTGCTTGTATCTTTTTTGACTAGTGTTTTGTTTTCTTGGAGCAAATACCCAGTAGTGGAATTCCTGGATCACACAGTGATTCTATTTTTTAAGTTTTTGACAAATGAGCACAGAAAAAAAGACAATAAACCAGACTCAAATATAGAGAACAAACTGGTGGTCCTCAGAGGGGAAGTGGGTAGGGTATGGATGAAATAGATGAAGGGGATTAAGAGTACATTTATTGTGATGAGCACTAAGTAATGTATAGAATTGTTCAATCATTACATGGTATACCTGAACTAATATAACACTATATGTTATTTATTCTTGAAGAAGAACAGAACAGAGAGATCTTTGAATATCCAGGGTCTTTAGTGGGATGCATCAGGCAAGTATGGGGCATAATTATATTGTCAGAGCCCTACAACCAAGTGTCTGATCTCTCACCGTGGACCTGGACACCACACTTGTCAAGGAAGCTGGAGATAACTGAGCCTGAAGACACGAGTCCACTAACTAAAACCATAACAAACTGATAGAGTACACTGATGTCATTATCGTTAATTAATGATAAAGAAAACTCCAAGCAAGTCACAATGTTCTTTTTGTCCTGTCGGTATATAAATAGGAACATGAAAAGTCAGGATATGACATTGGCAGTGGACAGAGTACCTAATGGGTCCATCTCCACTGTGGAACTGTATACAGTTGGCTGTGGAATCAGACATTCATCCAGGTTCCTTCCCCTTGGAATAAGTGAGAGGGAAACAGATAATTCTAATTAATTTTCTAAACTTCAGGCAGTTCTGCCCTTGTTGCTTCACTAAGACTCCTCTAGACAATACTGTTGGTCAAGACTGTTCATAATGCATGAATATTATTAGTTAAATCCTTCTGTTTCTAGGTTCTAGGGATATTTTAACCCAATTCTCTAGGACTAACTTCAGGACTATCAGAGTAGAAAAATATAAGGCAGATAAAAATAATCTATGTTTAACTAGTAATTATAGTAATATATGTGAAAACAGACGTTTCTTAAGAATGATCATTGAAAATCTAGTTTTAAAATAATACAAATTGAGGGACGCCTGGGTGGCTCAGTTGGTTAAGCAGCTGCCTTCGGCTCAGGTCATGATCCCAGCATCCTGGGATCGAGTCCCACATCAGGCGCCTTGCTCGGCGGGGAGCCTGCTTCTCCCTCTGCCTCTGCCTGCCATTCTGTCTGCCTGTGCTTGCTCTCTCCCCCTCTCTCTCTCTGATAAATAAATTTTAAAAAATCTTAAAAAAAGTAATAATAATAATACAAATTGAAAATGATAATGCAAAAGTGGACATCCAATAAAAGGATTCTCATAGGAAGAGAGAAACGCTCTATACTTGTTTAAAATGGTCTTTTGCCGGGTGGGGGGAGCTTGCCCAAATTTACCAACTCCAAAGCTCCTGTAAGGAGAACTTGCACTGGCCCCATCAACAAGTCTGAGAGACACTAACCTCATACAGTTTACAATGAGACCTCCTCCTTCCAGAGGAATTGGTGGATTCATTTTATCCCATAAATTGATTAGAAGTTAACAGGCATGGGAAACTAATGAAATATATAAACAGAAATCACTTTTTAAAAATCTACAAGGCAATAAAACCTGCAGAGAGTAATATGGGAGATTTCTACATTACTCAATTCTCCCAGAAAATTAGTCAGTAAATCATTAAATCATGCAGATCATGGTCTGTCTAATTCTAAGTATTTGAATATTTATAACATTCATAGCAAATGATTGTTTGACATGACCCAATGGACATTTTGTACATTCTTGATACTGTATTATCATGCAAATATCACTATACATTGGGGAGTCCCCTAGAATAAAAATCAAGGCAGTGGTATAAAGTCACACAGGGTGTCCACTACTTGCTTCCAGAGGCATGATTTGCACAGACTATGAAGAGATCACACATATGGGTCCCCAGGAGTTTTGCAATGCAGCAGTCTTAAAACATTTGCAATACAATGACAAAGAAAAATTTATTTTCATGAAGATTGGTATATGGTCACATTATGAAAACAGAAAAAATTTTCAAAGTTACAACTTTATTAATTGACCAATGCCAGCATTACTACTTGTGACAATGTATTTGAAATACCACATATTACTGACCCCCAAATCACACAGGACAAGACACTGAGTTAGAAGAGAGTACCATAGAATCTATATCCTATCTGAGGACTCCTTGGTTTTCAATTACATTTTCCTGTAGACACAACTGTTTTGTATATTTCTGAAATATCTTTGTTCTCCCTTCCATCCATATTTATAACCTCCATAGCTTTATTTGTATTATTTATATGTCTTCCCAAATGTGTTTAATGCCTTCAATTTAACATCACTGAAAAAGGCATTATTGTGCTTTGTGCTACTTCCTGATCATTAATAAAGACATTACATTTTTAAAAAAATTCCACCCTTGTTAAACACATTTTTGCAACTTCAAATTGTATAAAGCCTAAAATATGAATAATTTGAAGACATTGCCACATATTATTATTCTTTGCTTACCATCTTTTAGCTCATTTTCAGTTCTTGAGGCTGAATTTTTCTGGTTTGATTTGAATCAATTTTGCCAGCAAAGTCTCACTGATGTTATATCAATTACTGTAAGAGGAGAATATAGGATGAGCACCGTACATAATCCTCTCTATTCAGCTCTGAATTTAGCTATTCTAACAAGAATGCTATTTAGGGCTGTGTGTGTGTGTGTGTGTGTGTGTGTGTGTGTGTGTGTGTGTAGGGATAGTGGTATTGGGAGATGGAGGGTGCTTTTTAAAAATACACAATTCACAAAAATAGATTTACTATTCTGGGTGAAAACAGAATTAAAGGAAGAAAGAAAGGAGCTCTGGCTCTGATCATCAGGTAAACTGACAGAAGAAAAAAAATGTGGACATTAGAATGGTATTCCCCTTAGACGTAGGTAAGCATGGTCCTTGCTTCAGAGGGCCCGATGCTTTGCAGTTCCTTTCTCAAATTTTTCTAATTTCAACTCTCTTCACACTGTGGTCCCTGAGACTGGCTGGAGTTGGCTAGAGTTGGAGTAGAGCACCCTGAGCCCTAACCGAGCCCACATGGGCTCCAGTCTCCGTTTCTCTCCTTTCGAGCATTCTCTCCTCTCCTTTGCACCTCCCCTTCACTGCAGGGGGCCAACCAGTTGCCCAAATATGCTCAGAGATTGTAGAATATATGAGGTCATTTCAGGCCCCGTGGCTGGATCTCCTCCGTTCCAGGAAGGTGACTTGTTAAATTAGTTGTTCCCATTTGTGGGTTTAGCATTTCTTTCACAGATTCGTGAGAGACTGAACTGAAAGAATGGAGCTGACATGATTATTTAGGATGATGCAAATTGTTTATTATAGACAAGTGTCTTGAAAAGGCAGTATTCGCTAGGAGTGGCATACTCTAAGGGATGCCCTGTGTGATAATGCTTGGATGACAGAAAGCCCCTGTTAGTCACAAAGAATTCTACTACACAGGTCACTGGAAATCCTATACAGAAAACTTTGCTTTTCACAAATTTTAAGAGAACCTGGCGACAGAGTATCTACACTTGATTAGAAATCATAACATGAAGTCTTGGCACTGACTGATTATTTAAAAAGGCTCCCAAACATTTTCCTTTCTTTGAAGAAGTTTGAAAATGCCCAAGCAGTTGACACCTGATAAGCAAGTTCAAGTGTATGTGTGTTCAACATGTATGATAAGTTGAATTTAAAAGGAAGTTAAAAGGACAACATCATGTCCATGGGTGAGCCTCATCTAAGCAGTTGAAGGACCCTAAAAACAAAAGGACGATTTTTCTTGACACAGAAGAAATTCTGTCTCTGAACTTCAGCAGGAGTCTGCTCACACCTGAGGGTTTCCAGTTTGCCATCTACCTTATAGATTTTAGACTTAACAGTCCCCACAACTATGTAGGTCAATTTCTTGAAATCTGACCCTCCATCCATTCATCCATCTATCCATACATCCATCCATCCTGCTGGTTTTCTTTCTCTGATAGGCACCTCAGTGATACACATCAAATGTATCCCTCCAAAATGTTCAAATCCATTTTCTGACATTGAGTCTCTTTGGGCTAATGATGAAGATGCCCTGCCTTTACTCAACCAGTCACTGTGCCCAGAGGACCTGGAATACTCTGGTGGCTCACAGGCCCATCCAACAGCCAGTGGTTAAGGCATCTCCCTCAACAGCATGAACAGAAAATCAGGGAAAACAACTCAGCAAAGAAATTATGAATTCTTTTACCAAGGAAAGCGATGCTGGAAAGGCATTCACACCAAATGTCCAACAAAGAGAACTTACATACCTTCTGTGTGTCAATACTGACATTAATAGGTGCCAAGCAGATTCAGGTTGAGTAAAACTTCTATTTTGAGCTATTACTAACCTGGATTATATGTTTTGGTAGGAGTCAGATTTTTCTCCTAGAATGCAGTTTACTCATGTTAGATAACTTACAGTGGATACACCAGAGTCTTTCAATGTGTCCCTTGATTTTTTTTTTTCTTTTTTCAACAAACCAATATAGAGCCATGATGGCTGAAGTTTACCTGCAGTTTTGCTGACACTGTTTTTCAACATCTGGCTTTATTTTCTATTTTACTCATTGACACATTGACCTTTGCTGTCTCATATCTGCACTGTGTTTTCTCTTGCTCTTGAACCAGTTAGGACCAACAGCTGGCAAATTAGCATTGTATTGGTGGGCTTGATTATGTTCACAGTGGATTTACACTAGCTAGGAAAAGAAGAATCTGGCTCAGGGTAAAGGGGTGGGATTGGGAAATATAGCATGGCTGAAGATCCACCTGGACATGAGTTTGCCGTTGAAGACACCACTGACCTAAATACAGTGTAGTCCCAGAAATCAAGAGGCTTCCCAGGCACTGCATCTCAGAGGTCAAATTTTATCAAGGAGAGAGGTACTAGGACCATAGTAACTGAAAGGCCCCAAGGCCTGAGTAGGAGCTTGGGTTTGAGTTGGACTCTGTCCAGGGGGTTAAACTGGTTATGGAAAAGGTGAAATATAGGCATTTTAGGAAAGATCGGCATGATCAAAGGTACCATTGAGAATAATCTCTTCTCATATGGGATTGTGAGCTGCTTAGTCTGGCTGGAAAAGGGGGTGTATTCTAAAATTGAGAGACAAGTATGAAAATAAAGGCTGGAGCCAAACCATGAAGGACTCTGGCTGTCACTCATATTAATATAAGAAGAGGAAAGAGGGACAACCTTTTTAATCCAGGAAGGAACATGAGGAAATGGATGTTTTTTAGATTGTTTGGTGTCTCTGTTAGAGAGACAGCCTGGAACCAGGAGGAGCTTGCAGAACATTCTAACAAATGCAGCTTGAAATCGAAACAAATAGTTGTTACCATTCATTGGGGATTTGTGCTACTTTACAATGCTCAAAGAATCCTTTCAAAAATATGGGATCATAATGGAAAAATAATGGGAAAATTGAAATATATTATGAAAGCATCAGAAACATGCACAGATTTTCAGCACAGTAATGCTAGTGCAGTTACATGTATTGATTCCTCATTCAAATACAATTAAGCTTTGAAATCAACTGCGTATGGATTCAGACAGTTGAAAATGATATATTTCTTCAGTACTTAATAGGTGTCCAAACTGGGTCTAGGAATGATAGAAAAATGGGTGAGTAAATTGCTCTATTTTACTGGTAGGCTAAATTAACTCTTTCTGGTTTCAGCTGTCTTTAGTTCGTACTCTTAGTTTTCACTGCCTGTTCACTCTGTGAATCTGTGGATCTTTCAGCTATTCAGTTTTACAGATAAGAAAACTGAAGTCCAGAAGTGGCAAGTTATTTATTTCACATATCATTTGCTCTGTAGTGGTAGAGCTCCAGAGAGCTTGGGCGTCTCGGCACCATTCAGTACCGAATGAGCTACCGGTCTGAGAGGTAACCAAGAGCTCAGCGGGAGGCAAATCAAGAGGAAGATGAACAGGTCATGAGGGCTGGGCAATAAGCACCGAGCTAAGGGAAAGCACTGAGCTGATGGAGGTTTGGCAATGGGCAGAATTGACTCTCCAGATACTACAGATTTTTTCCCCACATTCAGTGTACTTTCCAGCCAGTACAGATAGCAAGCTGACAATCCCCAGGGGTGGAAGCAGTTCCCCTTTGCTCTGGTTACTCAGCACCAAGTCACGGACTGATTCCCTGGATCAATGCCATGCACCTGGAAGGAGGATGTGGCACCATCAGAGGAGCCCAATGCAGCAGTGTGGCTACCTCTTACTCCATTTATTTGGGGAGGGGTGACATCAGCTTGCAGAGTACAGGACAGTTGGGGCTTCCACTATGCTTGTATGGGTTAGACCCTGCAGCGTCTCCAGCTGCTGGCTGAACAGGCTAATATACAATCTGTGTGCTTCTCCCCAAGCCAGGCTTGCCTGCAGAGCTGTGTCTTCCCTTTTTCTAATGTGCATTAAGATGCCATCTGGGCTTAAAGTGACCCTGATATAAGGTAATTCCTGTAAGAGGCCTGGCCATAGTCTACTGTAGTACTGGACTACAGTAAGCCACTATCATGTATATGTGCATATGTGTTCTGTGAGCAAGAGAGAATAGAAGATAATCAGATGTGTAAAGCAAGGATTCAAATCTATTAAAAAAAAAAAAATACAGGGGCGCCTGGGTGGCTCGGTGGATTGAGCCTCTGCCTTCGGCCCAGGTCATGATCTCAGGGTCCTGGGATCGAGCCCCGCATTGGGCTCTCTGCTCAGCAAGGGAGCCTGCTTCTCCCTCTCTCTCTGCCTGCCTCTCTGCCTACTTGTGATCTCTCTCTGTCAAATAAATAAATAAAATCTTTAGGGAAAAAAATACATTATCCTTTTATAGAATAAAGTTTACTCATTTTACTGAAAAAAATCTGTAAGTGTATATGGTGAATTTATTTGTTTTACACAGAGACCCAGTGTATCTCAGTGTATTTATTAACTTTCTTTCCATCCTGTGGTTGGGGCTACCAAAGAACCAGCTATAATTATCTTGGATTCTAGAACCTATAAGGTTCTAGAATCCAAGATAATTATAGCTGGTTTTTCTACCTGCCGTCTGAATCTGCCTACTCTAGTTTGCATCCACCACTCAATCTCTTTCACTCTTGTTGGTCACTTTGCATCAGCTAATTCTTAACTCTGGGATCGTTCCTGGACACTGCTTAAAGGATTGCATTTGGACTAATATCTCAGGGTTACAAAGCAGCTCCATTCCTTTCTTGCATCCAGCCTGTACTCAGAATCCCTGCAAAAGACAGAGAACTGGCATTGCCCTTCTAAGTGTAGGTTCTGACAGTGAGCATTTTCCCACAGGAGGCCACTAGACTTGACCCAGATTAGATGTCTGAAGGTGTCTTTGGAGCAAACATTTCTCTTTATATTTGGAAAAATAGTAAGCTGCCATCATGGGAATAAGATTACTAACATGGAAGAACAGCAACAGTAGAATATTTCAGAGGAAAAGCTCCCCATCAAACCAAAGCCCTCCCCTCATCACCTTGCCTGGGGGATCTGGCCACCCATGTGTGTGGACTATGAATGGTAATTATTTGAATGAGTGTGCACAGTTTGTGAGAGTCAATAAATGTCCACTTCGGTACACCTTGTCAGTTGCAATTTGCATCAAGCCCTCCTTTCTCATCACAGGATGATCTAGGTTGAGAGCAAAGGAGAGGCTAAGGAATATCCAAGATTAATTAACAAGTATTTGAATGGAAGATGCTGTGTGCCAAGGGCAAGAGGTACATGAATGGGAGTCAAGAAATCAATTGAGGGAAATCAACAAGACATGTAATTAAATGAAAGACAGACTTCAGGACAGATGCCTGGGATTGTCTGACTTAATTCTAGGGAATGATCGTCAGGCTTAAAGCTAAAATTTAAAGGGCAGAAAATAGATCTGCCCACTCACTTGGTGCTTTGCATGGCTAGATGTGGGAGCTCAAGTGGTAATAATAGCAAAGTGACACTGGTTACCTCCCAGGTAGTTTTAAATGCTTTCCATACTTTAGCTCTCATATCCTGTAAGGAGGATACCATTATTTCTTCTCCCCATCTTAAAGACTGAAAAACTGTGGCGCAAAGTGGTTTAGTAAGTTTGTCTAAGACTACCTCACAAGGAAATGGCATAGTGAGCATTTAGCTCCAAAGTGTATGGTCTTAACTACTACAATATGTTCCCCAGTTAGGAGGCATGTCTTTTTCCTTTGGAAAGCATGATAAACATATCAGAGATATGATGAGAAGGCTCACCATGTGAGAGTCCCAAAAAGCTGACACAAGGAAATGAAAGTAGACAGAAGTTAAACTTAACAATGGATAATATCTTGAGGGATACTGCCCCTTCCCACCCTTAAAATTTATTCTCTTTGCTCTTTCTGCCTGGAGTAACTCCACTGATTCCTTGGCCAGGTGAAATCTCATCACCTCTGTGTTTTCTTTGACATTTTAGTTGACTCCAACATGGGTTATAAGGTTCAACCATCCTAATAGAGTCTCCTTACTCAGAGAAGGACCTGGCATCAGGAAAGAGAGACTTTGGAAGGCGCAGGCAGAGTACCAGAGAAGGCAGAAAGACCTGGAAGAAAAGGGGAGGATCCTAGTTATAAAGTCGGTACAATAAAGAAAGTAGAAGCTGTTTTTTTTTTTTTTCTTTTAAATTGGAGTCATGACACCACAAGTCCAGAAATAAATTGGCTTAAATCCTGAAAAGCAAAGAATGAATCCCTAGATGGAGAAAGAGTGGTATCTATGTTTGAAACGCAAAGGAGAAAGTCTACATTTGAGTATAATGATTTTCCATAATTAGTATTTTTTTCACCTTAAAATACCAAGGGAATAGGCAACATAAAGAATAATAATGGATAAATACTATTGCTCTCCAGATTCTATGGGTCAGGAAACTGAAGTTTAGAGAGATTAAGTAACTTGCCCAAAGGCACTGAACGAGGGAGTGGCAGAGCCTTGGTGTGGACTCAGGCAGGATAATTCCAAAGTCCATTCTCAAAGGTCTACACTATACTCCCCATTATGTGAAACAGGTAGGCAAAATGCTGGCTAGGTGAAGCCCAAAAACCATGATTGGGACTAAAGCACTTTATTTGGCTCAGGTTAAACTCAACACAATTAGAACAGAGCAACCCACATTTTCAACCCAATGCATACCCACGTGTCTCAGCACTTCTTTGCATACTCCTGGGAAAACAAATGTAAGACTCAGCCCTTAATACAGGAAACACTCAGCATCTCAGAGCAGGGGAAGAAACACAGAAGCAGGATTACACAAACTACACAATATCCAGAGGGTCTAGACAATCCCTCTGGTTTGAGGGTCAAGTAGAATTAGTGAGGAGGAGCATTTACCCAGGGTCTAAAAGGACCTGTCAGGTGAAGGTGAATAGGGAAGGGCCATTTTGGCAAAGGCAGAAGATCAAACAAAGGTGCACAGAACAGCCTATAGCTGGGTGTGTGTGCAGGAATCACTGCTCTGTCTGGCTAGAACATGGAGGCAAGGAGGAGGATAGGATATTCTGGAAGAGATTATGCTGAGTGAAATAAGTCAAGCAGAGAAAGCCAATTATATGGTTTCACTTACTTGCAGAACATAAAAATAACATGGAGGACCTTAGGAGAAGGAAAGGAACAGTGAAGGGTGGTGGGGAATTGGAGGGGGAGATGGACCATGAGAGACTGTGGACTCTGAGAAACAAACTGAAGGTTTTAGAGGGGGAGAAGGGTGGAGGTTGGGTGAGCCTGGTGATGGGTATTAAGGAGGAAATGGATTGCATGGAGCACTGGATGTTATACGTAAACAATGAATCTTAGAACACTACATTAAAAACTAATGATGTATTGTATGGTGACTAACATGACACAATAAGAGAAAAAAATTTAAAAAAAGAAGACGAAGATAGGAGATGCAACTGCAGATTATAGTTAAAATTCTATACAAATGAGTATACACAGGTGAGCGAGGCAATAGCAGGTGATATAATGAAGTAAGAGCAAGAGTCAGACCCCAGCCCAAGCCGATAAGGGGAGAAGGTTTTATTCAGGTCAGAATTCAGATCAGTAGAGAAGCTAACAGTATGCAGTTTTATTCAATGCAAACACTGTGATCTCCAAGTGCAAGTGTCCTTCCATGGCTGTTAGCAGAACCCCTGAAGAGTCACTCATGTAAAAAAATGCTTCATTGCCATTGTTATCAGGCTCATAAGTTAGCACAGCCAGATAAGTAGACACACGCTCCATTGCATCTTGTGAATATCATGGCTTTTGTTCAAATATCACATTGAAATCCTAGGACTATGTCATTTACCTTGCCATGTATTTTTTTACTCAATTTAAAAATACAACACAAAAGAAATGCATAATGGGAAAGCAACGACTCCCAAAGATTGCAATTTAGTTTAAAAATGGAAATTGGGAGGTACCCAATATTTTCAGTTGATACCCACCATATGAAATGTGAAATACATAATAATTTTGAATTAAACATTCACAAATTGAAAGTTTTGCAGATTGTTCTTTTTTTCTTCACCCGGGTGAAGTAAAAATCAATAAATTCACACCCCTTTGTTAGATTATTTGGGAAATATATGTCAAGCAGAAAATACGTATTTTTGTCTCCAAGGACTTCATAACTTCCTTGGAAAGGTGAGTCTTAGACTACAGACCTGTAAGTTATAGCTCTATATTGTTAGATAGAAAGTGGAGTCACCAGTTTCACAGAGTTATATACTTATGGGGCAAATAGATACTTCTAAAATGCTTTAAAAATAGCTTTATTCAATAAAGAGTTTTCCCTGAATGTATTTTTTGAATGTCTGGTACGTCTTAGATACTGTGGAAACAGAGAAGACTTAGAACGGCTTCTGCCCTTAACAGTCCATCAACTTAAAAAAAAAAAAAGACACCACACTTCAAGTACCACATAAAGCCACATACAAGAGAGGGATGAACCATGTGCTGCCGACCCCTCTCTTTACCATGTATGACTTTATTACTCAAAAAATTTCTTCCACTAAGACTAATGCCAGGAAATTCCTGTCTTGCGTTTGCAGCTGTGATCACAAAATCCATATGAGAGAAGTAACCCCGCTGACTATATTTGAATGAACAACATATCCAGTACTTGTCATTAATTTTAGCCTAAGATGTATTAGAGGGTAAAAATCATGTCCAGTTTCAATTTAATTCCTGAGTAATTCTGATGACCATTAGACATGATGATTTATCTAACCATAAAAGCACACAGCAAAATCAAAGCCCAGACTTCTGAGACTTAGATTCTTGTGGCTGCAAGAATCTGGGTAAGAAATAATAGGACACAAGCAGGACAGCCAGGGTGCAAAATTTAGAGAAGTTCTCACTCTCCCCGAACAATACTGACAGAGGGCACCTCCTTAAAAATGTGTGCCTTTGGTACCTAGCTGGCCTCACTTAGTCTTAGAATGAATATTTTCAAGGGAGAACAAAATAAAAGGAAATGTTAAAAGAAGCTCTAGCAAGGGCGCCTGGGTGGCTCAGTGGGTTAAGCCTCTGCCTTTGGCTCAGTTCATGATCTAGGGTTCTGGAATCAAGCCCCACATCGGACTCTCTGCTCAGCAGGTAGCCTGCTTCCCTCTCTCTCTCTGCCTGCCTGTCTGCCTACTTGTGATCTCCCACTCTCTGTCTAATAAATAAATAAAATCTTAAAAAAAAAAAAAAAAAGGAAGAAGAAGCTATAGCAGCTAGAGAAACAAACCCAGACCATCCATTTGAGAAAAGCCTTTCTGCATGCCGCATTGCCCCCTTTGCAAGAGTACCACAATAAGCCTCGGTGATTTCCTGTTGCAGACACAAGTCTCAGAATATATGTTGGGTGTCTTTCTTCTTTTCACTAAGCCTGGTCAAAGTCATCCTTGACCAAGTTCTTGACTTAGCTACTATAATCAATGAATGCCACCACAAAACTGATTAGATCAGAGCTACTTTTGAGAGATTATTTACATACTCTAATTTAAAATGCACTTGGGGTTGCTGGAGGGGAACAGGGTAGGAGGAACAGGGTGGCTGGGTGATGGACACTGGAGAGGGTATGTGCTATGGTGAGTGCTGTGAATTGCGTAAGACTGATGAATCACACACCTGTACCCCTGAAACAAATAATACATTATATGTTAATTTAAAAAAATAAATAAAGGGGCAACTGGGTGGCTCAGTGGGTTAAACCTCTGCCTTCAGCTCAGGTCATGATCTTAGGGTCCTGGGATCGAGCCCTACATCAGGATCTCTGCTAAGCAGGGAGCCTGCTTTTCCCTCTCTCTCTGCCTGCCTCTCTGCCTACTTGTGATCTCTCTCTCTCTCTCTCTCTCTCTCTGTCAAACAAACAAACAAACAAACAAATAAATAAATAAAAACCTTTAAATAAATAAATAAAATTTAAAAAAAATAAAATGCACTTGGGATTTATTTTAATCAGATATGGTAACATATCTGACACATTCAGACACATGAAGGAATAAGTTTTTACATCATGGATCCTAGAAACAGGAGGTAAGGCATGCCATCTAGGGCACCAGAGTTGGTCAAAAGGCAGAAACAGCAAGAGGAAAATAAAGGAAAGAGGCTTTATGGTGGTTTTTCATAGGTAGAAATGGGCAAGGCAGAGTAAGCAGGTTACATAAACTTAGGATGGGTGAGTTTGAGTAATTTCAGTAGGCTCCAGCACATCAGGGCAGCCTCTGGTTATCTGATACCTGGCTCTGGGGTGATTAGGGCAGGAAATAGTGGCTCCGAGGGTGAGAGCTTGATAGAGGAAGTATGAATTCTGGATTGGTTCTCGATGGCAAGTTGATTGCTATATCTAGGATGAGCTATCCTTGAGAGGGAAGTCTGTCCCTTCTAGTGTCAGCAAGATTCCAAGAAGTCGAAGCATCAGAATAAAAGACATGCTAAAATATACCCATATTTTAACAATCACTGTCCAGTAAATTTCTAGAATTCCCAAGGCCTGTAAGAGAGTTAAGCTTTCTTCTCTTTCTTAGAAATGATGTAGAAGCATTAATGCAGCCAAGTTTGAGAAAATATACAATATCACTGCAGGAGCTATAATCAGAGGGCCTTGGCTTCCCAGTGTTTTCAATCCAGCATTATTCACAACTCTGAAACTCTTTTTTAAAAATACACAGAGAGAAAGCTCTTACTGGACTCTAGGTACATATTTTAACATTTACACTAACTCGACTCCCTAGGGTTTTAATCACCAAAAAGCATATATAAAAGGTGCAAAAACCATGGGCTTCTTTCCATGTTATGTTTGTGAAAGAGATGGAAAAACAAAGTATTCAATGCAAAGAAGAGCTAAGAAGACAACACTTGGGTTCCTGCAGCAGTTGGGCACCAGGTTGCTGATGGCTTCCTGATGAAATTAAATGAGTCAGAAGTCCCTTCTCAGATAATACAGGGGGCCACATCTTCATTCCCACTATGTGAGGTACATGGTGAGATATTTAGTGCTGGGAAAACTGCCAGCCGACGAGAAAACTAAAGAAAAGAGCAGCTTACAATTATCGGAGTGCTGGAGGATCTGACTAACCAGAAAGGCCTAGAAGAAGGAAATTTTGTTCAGCTTGTGTTAACAATGTTGAAAGTGTGAGAAATGGAAATGAACTTAGTTTCAAGATATTTGAAAGGTGCAAACATCAAAGGGGCATAATTAGAAGCAAGTGTTTAGACTGAAAAAAAAAAAACTGATGAGAGATTCATGGCTGATAATCAAGAATTAACTTCAGGTCTGCAATTTCTCTGAAGCTACAGAGATAGTTTGCCTGAACAATCCCTTTTTCTTCCCAGGAGACCTCCCTGACAATATCAGCATTCTTATCTGTAAACATTACCTGAGAAACAGCCCATTCTGAGTGTGGCTTGTATGCCACTCAGTGTATCAATGCTATGGGCTGAATTGCATCCTCCAAATAAAGATACATTGAAGTCCTAAGCCGCAGAACCTCAAACTGTGACTTCATTTAAAAAGAGGCCATTGAAGATGTTTAGGTAAGATGAGGTAGTACTAGAACAAGGGCAGACCCCTAATCCATTATGACCAGTACCCTTTTAAGAAAATGGCCACATGAAGACACAGAAATACAGGACAAGGTCATGTGATGGTGAAGCCAGAGGTTGCAGTGACACAGCTACAAGACAAGGAACATCAAGGATTATGGGCAAAGCACCAGAAACTAGGAAGAAGAAGGAAAGGATTCCTCTACAAGTTTCAGAGGCTACATGGCCCTGTAGACACTTTGATTTCAGACTTCCAGTCTCCAGAACCATGATACAATAAACTTGTGTTGTTCTTTCAGAATTCCAGGCTCCAGAACTGTAAAACAGTAAACTTGTGTTTAAAAGAAAGTCACTCTGTTTTAGTACTTGGATATGGTAGCCCTAGGAAACTAATACACAGGCTCTAACTACTGACCAGGAGTCTTGTAGTTCATCCTCAAACCTTAATTTTGAACACAGAATCCTATCCTTTTTTTTTTTTTTGCTAGTTTTGAGAAGGAAAGCTACTTTTTAGTTCTGATTTTGTTAGATATTATTGTGGCATCATGAATCAATTCCTAAAGAGCAGAGAGTTACTCAACACAGTAATGCTAAGAATTTGTTCTTTGACTGAGAACCTGAGGTTTGGGAACTTCAGAGAGACTATTCAAGACCTCCAGCATCAACAAAGGGTTACCAAGGCTGAGCTTCTGTAAGATAAGAATGTCAGAGCAGAATCATGAATGGACAAGGAGTAAGATAAGACATCAAAAGACTTTTGAGGTGAATATGAAATCAATAAAGCAACCCTAACATCCTAGAAAATGTAATGATCCCCTAGCATTGGGAAAGAAAAATGATTAAAAAAATTTATCCAACTACCCACTAAAAATAGAGCAAAACAGAGCAGCACCAATTTGTATGTTGAGAACCACAAAGTGAGAGTTTGAGTAATATTTGTATTTGATGAACAATAAATATTACTCAGTGTTCACAAGGTTTGGAGGAAAAGGCTATCCCCTATTTGCTGCCCACAGGAGTACAAATTAGTAAGTTTTCTAGAACACCACCTAATAATGCGTACAAAAAATCTTTAAAGCATGCATGCATTTCTCATCAGCCTAATGCAGCTCCTATCTTATTTCATGGGTCTACTCTACGGCCAAGACACTTTGCAGTGTGTTCAGGTCTCCTAGTGCTCCAGAAAGTCTGAGGGCAGGCATTTTCTTTTTCCTCACCCCAAGCAGGCCCATGAGCAATGAGAAAGTGCTCTTTCTTCTAGCAGACTCCAAACACACTTGAAAGAGGTCAAAACACATCACACACCAAATAATGGTAACTAACGCCTCACTACTCACAGTGTGTGAGCAGTCATGTCATTTGCCTACCAGAAGTAAGAGACATCCCAGCCTATTCTGGAGAGTGTCTCAGAGCCAGAATTATATCAGTGGGAGCCCATCAAGGCCAGGCACCCTACTGGGCATGTTTCTTTCAGTGACAGCATATCATAAACATAATCACAGTGGTCTTTCCAGGGCAATCAGAACACCTATGAAATTTAGGGTCATTAATAAAATAATCAGCAAGAATAAAAGCTTACTCAAGGAAATAAATTCAGATGGGCAATTAGCCACACCCAGGCATTTGTGCCTCTTCCTCCATTATCAGCCATGCTCTTGTTATGATGATGACACTTTAGTGCCACTGTATACATTTACTCAAATCCTACGCTTATCCTGAAATATCTTTATACCTTCTACTTTTAGAAGTTCTACCTACCTTTCAAAAACAACTATTGTATGGCTCATCAATCTCACTTGTACAAATGAACATACATGACCCCAAATTCTTGTATAAGAATGTTAATATCCACTTGATTCATAACAGCCACATGAAAATACTTCATATGTCCATCAACTATGAAATACTATGCAGTAGTAAGATGGGACAAACAACTGATAAACTTATAAAGATGTGAATTAAAAATTATGGTGAACAAGAGAAGCCATATGTGATTTAATCTAGATAAAGTCCTAGAACAGGCATAAATAATCTAAGGTAAAAGAAATAAGAATAGTGGTTGTGTCCTGTGGGGAGGAGTTCAGGATTGTCTGAGAAGGGGAATATAAATGTTCACTATATTGATGGGGTGTGGAGGCACAGGTTTATGCATTTGTCAAAGCGAACAAACTGAACTTAAAATGTCTACTTTCAATGCAGAAAAATTATATATCAATAAAAAAACAATCAATAAATGAAAATCCCACTTCAAGTCCCTATTCTAGAAGTATATAAGGAGATTTTAATAAAATAGAGAATACCTTCTAGGTCAAGAAGAGAGAGAGAAGGATCCTTGACTATGTGTAAAAGAACAGTACAGTGATTTCACTGTCTCCCATCAGTTCTGGCCCAAGTATAATTAAGTAGAATGAAAACAGAAGGGCCTTTCTTGCTACTGGCCAGCTCTCGAGACCCAAAATTCAGACTTGCATTGATGAAGAGGTTGGCTGACGAGGGTACACAGCAAGGACCTGTGATGATTACAGGGCTCCATATCCCCAATAAGGACAGGTATATACTACTTCCCCATATCTACTATCGGTATTAGATAATTACCATATAATGCCCTTTAATATCTCTGAGAGGAGGTGGACTGTAGAACTCATCTCTTGGAGACACAAGATCCTAGATGGGTTCTTGCACTCTATTACAGTGGCCATAGTATCCAGATAAATGCAGAAAACAATTTCAGAAGCAAACATGAGTGAGGCCATTATAAATGCATTGGTGGATTCAGGCCAAGAGGTTGTGTTGACATAGATTGAAACAAGTGAGCCAATGAAGTTACAGGAAGGGCAATATTTGATAGAGGAAGTTGTATTGTCCTAAGGGTCCCCCTTCACTCCACAGCTGACCAATAGTTATAATGGCCTCATAAGGCCCTTTATAACATTTAATCATTATTTAGGAGAGGGGCAGTAGCAACTCCTATGTCCACACTGAGAAGGGGTATCTTGTCTCCAAGATCACTGGATTATAGCTAAGTAGTCAGGAGTCAGACCAAAGTCAGAAGGCTTAAGTCTCAGTTTCACCATTTCCAGCTGTTTTAACTTGGATAATTAACTTAATTTCTCCTTCAGTTTTCTCATCTGTAAAAAACGGAGATAATGTTTATATATAGGGCTGCTGAGAGAATTAAATGGGTTAATTAAATGGGTAGAGTGCTCAGAAAAATGTTGGGCAAAGCTCACAATAAATACTCATGATTATTATTATTAAAGTTTGTCTTCTTATTGTGCATTTGTGCACAAATGTATCAACTCTGCTACAAGTAACATAGATTTTCAGACACTCAGAGATCTAGAAAGACTAAGAATCAAAGAGGCCCCTCAGGAAAGTCAGTTCTTAATTTCCTGATCCCATAGATATTCTGCTAAGACTGCTGGCATTCCAAATACATGGGTCTGATTTCCAGACAACCATAGCCACAATTTGAAAACTCGAACCTACACCTAACACTCCCACCCCAACACTCACCCCCACTTACAACACTTACAATGTTACCTAGTTATATGCAGATCCATATCATCCAGAATGTTCCACAAAGCATTTCCCTCTGCAGGAAGCCTATGCTGAAGAATTCTTCCTTTAATGCATGTTTCCATTTTTGTTGTTGTTGCTAAAGTTGCCAGAGTCTGAATTTTTTCCCTAAAGAATATTCTTCCTTTCTTAATTTTTGGGTTTGTTTACTTACAAGTTTCATTGACTTTAGCAAGTCCAATATATAACAGCTATGTTAGGATGAAATCCATCTCACTGATTAAAAGTCTGCATCCTTCTCTCCAGATGAACAAAAGCAGTGCAGGATTAAAGCAAATAGCATTAAAAACATAATTAAAGGAAAGAGGTGAGAAAGTTTCAAAAAATCTATACTTTTAACTATAGTTTGGATTATTCCCTGCACTTTGCATTTAGTTCTGTGTAGTCATTAGAAAATCTGAAACTCAATGCTTTTGGCTCTCATTTTTACATGTTTATCCAGGAGCAAAGATATGAAAGTGGAGAATTTGCTTGGCCAAGAGACTGATCTCATTTACAAAATTTTATTTTTATGTTTCCCTGTTTCTCTTTCATAAACCATGAGGTGATCTGGTCCATGTTTTCACGAATGGTGAAGTTATAAGTGGACCACTCAATCCTGACAGTCACAATAATTTCTGCTCCATAGATTCAGCCTGATAAGACATAAAAATTCCAGACATTTTATTTTAGTGACAAACTAAACTGGATGCATGACTTTTGGCCTGCTGCTATGGCCTCTATAGTCTGTGCTGCTTTCCCAGAACTAATAATTTAATTATGATAAGTACAGGGTTCTTTTGATTTCATTCAAATGGTGTATATGTACACACTTGCCAACTGCTTCTGCAATGTTATTAATAACTATGTGCTAATTATGTCAATAAATTAATTGGAACTGTACCCCTATTGGTACGGCCTCTACATCCCTCTGCTGTTACTCTTCCTGTGGACTTTTAACCTCAGCTCTCACTAACTGCCAGTTTGTTCCTCATGTAGAAGGTGCATTTTCCTGGATTATTATATTTTAATGCATGCTCTGTTCAGCATTAAATGTCTTCTCCTTTAATTCATTTATTGACTACTAGATGTTTTGCAAGAAACACTGCAGTGGTTTAGAAATTTATTTGATAAATCATCGACTGACCCTCTCAATCACCTAATTAACCACAAATGAAAGATTTAAATAGGTTTATTTTTCTTTTTAAATAAAAGTCCATATAAATTACAAACCAGAGTCCTAAAAATTAGCAATGTGGCTCTGTTATTACTGCATCAGCACCACTGGAATCATCAAATATCAGGAAATGAGGCAGAGGTTTGGCACCTTTTTCTAACATATATGTAATATTAAGCTCTTTTCCCTCAAATAGCTTTCAGATCATTGCACACACAGAATGCAATTACTGAAAAGCAGTAAAGGCATGACTTTTAAAGGACTATGATGCCCTGAGCACTCAGTCACTATATGAGATGGAATGAAATGCTACGCCTGCCAGTTCAACTTTGGGAATGAAGGAGCAATTTCTACAAAAGGCGCCATGTTCCTCTTACAAGGATATTTTCTTTAGCATCAAGTTGTAAGGTGTTACTGTCAGAGAACTTTTCGGTTTTCTCACTTTTTACATGCATTATATATAATGTCTACTATGTATCTTTACTAAAGTGGCTTATAAAGAAAATAGCAGTAGTTTGCTTTGTGCTGAAAGGCAGGTACTTCAGGAGCAAAGCATCCTTTTCACTTCCTCTAGCCTTCTCACCCTGGAACAATGAACTTGGCAAAAGAGCACTTTCCTTTGTCCCTTTCCTTCCCCGTGAAATAGCCCTGCAACAGTAGAATTGCCCAAAAATGACTTCCTAAGCCTTACGCAGAATTCCAACCTGTCAGCCTTAACTGTGGAGCCGCTTCTGGGAGCAAACAAGGAAAGAAAGACAGCAAGGAAGTCTGAGACCACATGTCCCCACGCAGAGTTTATGGTCTAGCAAGAGCATTGCTAGCCGATGCCCCTTATGCATCCAGGGCAGAAATCCACTAAATAGTCTAGAAGGTCAAAAGGATTGAAATACAATACACCTTTTCTTATTTTTGCTTTTGTTAGTGAATTTTCCATGATTCTGGTAAAAGTACCACTCAGGAGAGAAGACATATGTCACCAAAGCAGCCAAATGACACATTTCTATTTCTAAGATTGTCTGTCTGTAATGAAAAGCAACCATTTCTCTTGGTTATAACTCACATTTAAAGAAAAGACATTCGATAAGTACCAACTATTATTTTAAGTGCATGATCACTTTAACCATCAAGATAGCTTATGTCCTAGGCGCCTGGGTGGCTCAGTGGGTTTAGCCGCTGCCTTCGGCTCAGGTCATGATCTCAGGGTCTTGGGATCGAGTCCCGCATCGGGCTCTCTGCTCAGCAGGGAGCCTGCTTCCTCCCCTCTCTCTCTCTCTGCCTGCCTCTCTGCCTACTTGTGACCTCTCTCTGTCAAATATATAAATAAAATCTTTAAAGAAAAAAAAAAAGATAGCTTATGTTCTTCTAAAAGTACTTATAGAGGAATTATTCTTAAAATTTTTTTTCAAAGTTTCCAAGTTTGGATCCTCCCAACCCATTCTCTGACCTATGAATCCAGTAATAAAGATATATGCACTAGCTAGGAAATTAAAAACTCTACTAGATATTTAAAAACTCATAACTCTACATTAAAAACTTTACACTGGAACAAATACTATTGTGTGTTTTCTAATCATATATATGTCCTAAATCCAAAAGATTTAAAAAATACTATAGGTTCTTTATGTTTTTCATATTAGTGTCTAACCTATAATTATCATTTGAACATATACATAGACATGACTGTTTTTGCTTTTATTTTCAACAGAGATTGTCACACAATAAATTCTCTCCATCAGGCATTTAAAACACTTAATGGCTAAATCTGGGAATATTTTTTACACCATCATAATTTCATATGGCATGAGAAAATTTTCAGATTCTAAATTTAGAGGTTGGTTTTCTGGCACACAATAACTTGAAGATAGTTTACAAGGCAACATGGTATAATCTCTTGAATGAGGAAGGTCCCTTTGAGTAGATTGTTACAGTTATTTAAAAATATTTTTTCCATAATATAAGGAGATACTTTTATCCACCATTGAAAATTATGGTATAACAGGGGCTACATGTGATTTAGGTACATGATTATATACATCAAAAATATCCCAAAGACAAAGTTAAGATTAAAATAAACTTCAGAATTCCAATTTCAATAGGTTCAGTTTGGGAATTATCAGACAAGAACTCTCAAATAACTGTGATTGTTAAGAGCTCTAATGGAAAATTAAACAAGGTACAAAATCACTTTGATAATGTAATAAGAGAGCTGGAAACTCCAAGGATGAATAAAAATAAATACATGCCCAGACTTTTCCTAGTGAAACTTCAGAAGCTCCCGGATAAAGAGGAAAATATTAGAAGATATCACAGTGGGAGATATCACTCAATGGAAAAATGGAGTGACAGTAGATGTCAGCCACCCTAGTTGCCAGCACACAAGGACATCTGAAAGAAGTAACCTGAAGAAAAATAATAATCAATCTAAAATTTCATGTCTAGCCAAAACTTTATGTAAGAGTAGAGATTAAAGAAGAACTTGCTGATACATACAAATACAAAAGGAAATTTTCCAACCACAGAGTCTCACAGAAACTACAATTAATTGAAGCTTTTTAGTAAGAAGAAAAACAAACACAGAAGTAGAGTAAGATAAAAGAAACACAATGGAATACTATGCAGCCATCAAAAGAAATGAAATCTTGCCATTTGCGACAACATGGATGGAACTAGAGCATATCATGCTTAGCGAAATAAGTCAAGCAGAGAAAGACAACTATCATATGATCTCCCTGATATGAGGAAGTGGTGATGCAACATGGAGGCTTAAGTGGGTAGGAGAAGAATAAATGAAACAAGATGGGATTGGGAGGGAGACAAACCATAAGTGACTCTTAATCTCACAAAACAAAGTGAGGGTTGCTGGGGGGAGGGGGTTTGGGAGAAGGGGGTGGGATTATGGACATTGGGGAGGGTATGTGCTTTGGTGAGTGCTGTGAAGTGTGTAAACCTGGTGATTCACAGACCTGTACCCCTGGGGATAAAAATATATGTTTATAAAAAATAAAAAATTAAAAAAAAAAAAAAGAAATAATGGCTAGCATATAAATCAGGAAAATATGTAAGTAATCCTAATTAATATTTAAGGGTAAATGTAATAGTACTTTATGATAAAAAATGGAATATTATAATATTCTGCACTGCAATGATAAGAATAATGAGGGCTATTCTGTAGGTTAAAAGTACTAAGTTTCTGCCTTATTTGGAGGAGGATGGAGATACATACTTAGACATCATTTTTAAAAGAGTTATAGTGAATTGGGGTAAATTGGAGGGGGAGACACAAAATGAGAGATTATGGACTCTGAGAAACAAACTGAGGGTTTTAGAAGGGACGGGGCCGGGGGGGATGGTTTAGCCTGGTGGTGGGTATTAAGGAGGGCACATATTGCATGGAGCACTAGGTATGCTGCATAAACAATGAATCATGGAACACTGAAAAAATTAAATAAATAAATAAACAAATAAAAGAGTTATAGTTAGGAATGTATATTAGACATTTAAAAATAATGGGAAAAGTTAGGGAAACCGTACATTTAAATTGGAAAAGAAAAAAATGAAAAAATAAAGTAAAAAGTCTGGCTAAGAAAAAAGAAAAAAATGTGAAAGGAATGATAAAACTAAATGGAAATATACATATTTAGTTGTAATAAATTTTAAAAAATTGTTAGGTTATTTAAGACAAGAGATCACTAAGACACAAACATTTTTCTAAAACGAAATGACACAGAAAGATTGAAAATAAATGGATAGAGATAAATATGTTGAAAAATGCTGACTAAAATAAGATTTCTATGGCAATTTTATGTCAAAGAGAATTTAAGGAAAATATTAGTAGAGATGAGGAAGAACACTAATTCATAAGTGAAAGACACAAAACTATTCAACAATAAAGAACTTAGGTGCTCTTTGCAGCAACTCTTAAATATTTATAAGGAAAATACTAACAGAATTAAAAACTGAAATTGACAAAAAATACTATGGCAGATTTTCTACATTTCTATTAGAAATTTTTCACCAAAAAGGGGCGCTTGGGTGGCTCAGTGGGTAAAAGCCTCTGCTTTGGCTCAGGTCATGATCTCAGGGTCCTGGAATCGAGCCCTGCATCAGGCTCTTTGCTTAGTGGGGAGCCTGCTTCCCTCTCTCTCTCTCTGCCAGCCTCTCTGCCTACTTGTGATCTCTGTCTGTCAAATAAATAAATCTTTAAAAAAAAAAAAAGAAATTTTTTACCAAAAGACCAGAAATAAAGAAAAGAAGAACAGAATTGGTGAGATTGAATTACAAACAAACTTTATATACAATATATATTTAAAATTTGATAGTTAAAATTAGATAGACCATAAAATAATTCTTGAAATATTTCAAATAATTAATATCATATACTACATGATTTCTGTCCATGATATAAAAAATGAAGAATCAGTAGTACTTAAAGTGATAGTTCCTCCCAAACCTTATATACTCCTGAATAACTAATGGATTTAAGAGGAAGACACAATGGAATTATAAAATATTTATAGAGCACAATGACAATAAATGAACTATATACTAACATTTGCAGGATGTAGCATGAGTGGAACTACAGATCCATTATAGTAGTAAAAGCATTTTTTAAAAAGGGCTATTAAAAATAAATGAGTTAAGTATTCAATTCAAGAAGCTAGAAAAATAGTAACCAAAGGAATGAGGAAGAAAGGAAATAATATAGATAAAAGCATGAGTTAACAACTATAGAGAACACCAGAGATAATCAGCAAAATTAAAGCTGATTCTTTGAAAATAGTCACAAGACAGACTATCTTGAATACAGGTGATCAGAGAAAGGTGGGGGTGACAAATCAGAAATGAAAAAAAGCAGGATATGACTATATAGAAGAACTTTTTAAAGTCTCGTGAAATTAATTGGAATAACAATTGCCAATAAATTTTACAACTTAGAAGAGTGACAATATCATGGAAAAGTATAAATCACCAGAATTGACTGATGAAGGAAAACAAAATCTTTTTCTAGGATGCTAATAAGCTTTATTTTTTAAGGTATACAATGTGGTGATTTAATAGAAGTATGCATTGTAAAACTATTTCCACCAAGTTAATTAACACATTCATCACTTTGCATGTTCACCATGCTTGCGTGTGTGGCAAGAACACTTAAGATCTACTATCATAGCAAAATTTCAAGTACACACAACAGTATTATTAACTATAATCACCATGTTGTACGTTGAATCCCCAAAAGTTTCTCATCTTAAAACTGAGAGCTTGACCAGTATCTCCCCATTTCCCTCACTCTTCCAGCTCCTGGCATCATCTTTGTACTCTGTGGTTCTATGAGTTTAACTTTTTCAGTTTCCACATATAAAGGAGATTATACAGTATTCGTCTATGACTGGCTTATTTCACTTAGGATAACATCCTCCAGATTCATCTTTGTCACAAATGGCAGGATTTCCTTTTTTTTTTTTTTTTTTTTTAATGACTGGATCATATTCAATTGTGTGGGGATATATACATATATATCACATTTTCTTTATCCATTCATCTACCTACATACACTGAGGTTGTTTCCCTATCTTGGCTCTTGTCAGTGATACTGTAATGAACATGGGACAGCAGGTATCTCTGAGATACTGCACAGTTCTTTTTGAGGAAACTCCATGCTGTTTTTTAGAATGGTTATACCAAATTACATTCCCACCAACAGTGCTTAAGGGTTCCTTTTTTCCCAAACCCTTACCAACACTTGTTATTCCTTGTCTTTTTTATAATAACCATCCTAACAGGTGTGAGGTGATAGCCCATTGTGGTTTTGGTTGCATTTCTCTGATGATCAGTGACATTGAGCATTTTTTCATATACCTGTTGGGCACTTGTATGTTTTCTTTGGAAAGAAGGCTATTCAAATTTTTTGTTCAATTTTGAATTGGGTTATCTTATTTGATGGTTGGATGGATTGTTACTGAAGTTTTATGAGTTCTTTATATATTGTGGACTTTAACCTTTTTTCAGATTTATGGCTTACAAATATCTTCTCGCATTTCATAGGTCATGTTGTTGATTTTCCTCCTTTGCTACTGAAGGTTTTAGTTTGATGTAGTCCCACTTATTTATTATTGCATTGTTGCCTGAGCTTTTAGTATCATATCCAAAAGAATCATTGCCAAGACCAATGTTAACAAGCTTTTACCATGTGTTTTTTCTAAGTGTTTTATGGTTTCATGTCTTACATTTAAGTCTTTAATCCATTTTGAGTTAATTTTTGTGTTTCCTATAGGACAAGGGTCAATTTCATTTTTGCGTGCGGATAACAAATTTTCCCAACACCAATTATCAAAGAGAATCCTTTCCCCATTGTGTAAAATCTAAACTGTTAAAAAGCAAAAACCAATTAAGGAATTAGATTGGTGGTTATAAAAATTCCATCTCCTCTGTTTCCTCTAAGGTCAGTAGCACATTTATTTAACAAATCATTCATTCCACAAATATTTATTGAGACCCTACTATGTGTCCGACACTGTCCTAGGCACTTGGGCTCATCAGTGAATAAAACACAACAAAGAAGTATATTGTCTTTGTGGAGCTAAAATTCTAGTGAGGGGAGCCAACAATGAACTATGAAAAAAATGAAAATTACATTATATTTTAGAAGGTGATAAAAACTGGAAAAAAATCGAACAATGTAAAAGGGAGACAGACGTATAGGATGGGTATGGAAAGAAGCAAAGTGGGTTTGATGGAAGGACTTTCCTGATATTATTTTTTTTTTGTCTTAAATAAATGGCTCTTTAACCCAGTTCAATAATTACCCAATAGTCAAAGAAACTCTCTCTGAGGAAACAGGACATAAAAAGTGCTAGAGAAAGTAACTGAGCTCCAACAGTCTGGAAACAAACTCCTGTCTTCCCTTTGCTTCCCCATTCATTACTGGCCCAAAAGGTATATCAGCTTTGCGAAGAAACCACCAGATTACTTGCAATGACTCTCTGTGGGCTGCTGGTGATTTGAGACAGACATTATTTTGCCTGATATTTTAAGTTGAAGGTCAAGGTAACCTGAGAAGGCTGGTTCAGAAGCTAAGCAATCAGCCATGTTGATATTTGGGAGAACATTCCAAGCAGAAAAAAGAGAGAAGAATGTCCATGCAAACAGGTTTCTGGCATGTTTCAGGTACAGTGACACTGCATCAGAAGGAATTGAAGGGGAGGAGGGAGTAGAAGAAGTGGTCAGATTGTTAAAAGAATTTTACTGGTAAATTTTCTGTAAGTCTCAATGAAGAGATAATCCTCAAACCAGTCTCAAAGAACAGAAAAAGGTTTAAAAAAAAAATACCCAACTTCTTTTATGAGACTGATTTAATCTTGACACCAAAATTAGATAAGTAGGGAACTAGATAATTATAGACCTATCATACTTATGAACATAGATGGAAAAATCCTAATACAATATTGGCAAATCAAATCTAGTAACGTGTCTAGATTTAATCTTGCCCAAAGAAAGATTTTCTTAAGAATGTAAGGCTGGTACAGCACCAGAAAAATGTATCAATGCATATATGTATATCAGTGCTTAATATATTAATAAATTAAGGAATAAAAAATAGAAGCATCTTGACTGACTATCCATAGTGGCCAGGATAGCTGTCATACACATACTGAACAATGTGGATTGACCTTGATCTTGGTTGAAACTGCTCCTGTCCTACTGAATGCTTGTGTTTGCAAGCAGCAGTGATAAACATACCTGCATAAATTACCAACCATCAAAGGTCAGGCTGCTCATATGGCCCTCTTGTGTCATGGAAGAGGGATTCGTCTTCACTCGAATAGGGTTTATTTATTTACTATTACTTATTTACTATTTCATAAGGTTTACTTATATACAATTTGTCTTCACTCGAAGTTCATTCACAGTGAATGCCATGGTGAGCTGACGGAGGGCTCCTTTCCCCAGCTGAGGGTCAGCTCACAACAAACAATCTTTCTAGAAATTACTCCCAGCCAAAGTTATGCCTTGTCCAAGCTTATACCTCTTCCCCAGTGACACCTCAACAACAGGTGGAGGCAAGGCTACAAAGGCCCAGCTCTCCTCTTGTCTTTGGGAAAAAACACCCTAGCTGTGGAGCTCCCTGAAGGATAGGCTAAGGCCTCTAATTACAACTGCTTTTTTGGTTTAATTTCTCCCCATATGAAATCCTCCTCCCTCCCTCCTCACACGTGTTCTAGAGAACATGCTCCAAGAAAACTTCTGCACAAAACCTGCTGTCTCAATGTCTGTCTCCCAGGAGACTTGATCATATAAAAATGCCCCCTTTCGACATCTTAGCACTTCATATTATAGTGTCTCTGACCAAGGATTCTATTTTATGGAAGGCAAGGTAAGGTGACAGGTTAGAGCTCACGGCATTCACTGGGTCTGCTATGTGTCTCATCTTGCACTAGAAATTGGGCTTAAAAAACAGTGGGCAGGCCAATTGAACACTCAATTACATTATCCGCTGAAGAATGTCACCTTGTAAAAGAGTCTCTTTCTCCTACAGGATTTTTTTTTTTTTTTTTTTTTTTTAATGGTGCTGCTTCTCCCACGGGGAGAACACAGGAATCTGAGAACTAGGGATAGAAATGTGAGTGACACCTGTCATTACTGTACCTAGTGATCAGGCACAATATTTTTACTTTTCATTTAATGATTCTAGGTGCTTTAGAGAACTTAGTACCTAAGAGAGGCATGCTTTTACAAGGGGCCCCAATGATTTTTCCAGGGCATAGAAGTTGGGCATATCATCTTACTTATTTAGATTCTTATATCATTGGGTGAATAAGAAAAAAAAAAAAATGGAAGCACTAACTGGGTTGAGTAACCTTGATTTATCAAGGTAAAATAAGGCTGCTGCTTATCGTAGGCGTTACGTAAGCTCTTCCCAAATATGATCCTTCTCCTTCCAGGCCCTGGGTAAGACTGCGCTTCCCTGTATGCGTGAATTTAGTCCTGGCCTTGTTTTGGCAATTTCTAGACAATGAACTCGCAATTAGGAAGCCCACATTTGAGTTCTCTTTGGAAGTTGTGCAACTTTGATCAGATTAACCTTTTTGATTATCTGTGTAGTTATCTAAATTGAGGAGGTACCACTGGGTTGCCCTAAAGAAAACTGGATGATAAGGATGTAAATACAACAAAAACAGCTGACATTTACCAATTGATCATTATATGCTAAGTGTCTTATTTGCGTTTCTCAACTTTACCCTCATGCTACCTTTATGAAACTGTCGGCACTACAAGCAGTACCCTATTTCACAGATGAGGTAACTGAGATGTGAAGTCCTTTGCCCACATTCCCAGAATTAGGTGGCAAATGAGGATGCACATCCGGTTGGACTCCAAGCACAAGATCTAAACAGATCTAAAGGCTGTATATTTACACAGTGTCGGGCAATGTAAAAGTATCAGGGGGTGCTATGCAAGCCTAAGTCTTCCTCATAATGGAAGTTCCATTGGAGGTCCTCCCGCCCTTGCTGTCTTTCCTGTCTCATTCTGGTTCTAGTGCATTCATGCAGAGGTTCTGAGCCTTAAGAAGCCAACAGAAGAGTCTGAGCTCCATTGTTCTTTTCTAGGTTCCTCATCATCAGTCATCTTGGGCAGCCTCTTCCTGCATCTTCTCTTTCTTCTTTCTTTTGTACTGAAGCCTCTGCACTTTTCCTTCCTCCTTTCCCTCAGGGGATTTTATCTTCTAATTTCATTCATGATTTAAGAAGCTACGCTTTCCTTAAAGAAAACTCTGAAATTTCTGAAGAGAGGCCAACTTTCTCACAGTATCCCCAGAAAGATAATGTTCTGAAGAGTACTCATTCCTGGCACACTCTTGTTCTTGGGGGACAGGTTTTAGCAGGTCACTTCGTTTTAAGTTCAGCTACAGTTTTGTCACAGGGACTTAAGACTAAAACAAAAACCAGCACCAGAACTGATGATTCCTCTTAAACCAAACCAGAACTGTCCACGTTTTGAATACATGTTTGTAAAGTCTGTATCAATGTAAATAACAGAGTCCCTTGAATTTAGTAGACTCATAATTTTTACTTGAAGTATCCCATGCCAGCTGAAATCCCACAAGGGATATATGTGGAAAAGAGCTTCTAAACCACACTGGTGACACTTTTTTTCTTTTTCCAGAAAGGCGTGGTCCATGATCATAGATGGCTCAGAGAAGGTATCTCAGCTTCTGCCAGTGTGGGCAGTCTGAGAGAGGTTGGCTACCTTTCAGGTCAGGGAGTGAGCACAGTTCTGAGAAGAGGGCAGGATTAGCATGATGGATACTTTTAGCTCATTGCAAGCCAGAGTATGTTTCGCCCCGTAAAGCAGCATGGCTTCATTATTTGGCTCAAAGCAGCATTGCACAGCCTATATTATGCAGAATATATTGATCCCCTTACATATTCTGTGAGAAAGGAGTTGTCTATTAGAGACCCGCAATGTTGAATAGCATATACAAAACCATAAAAACCCTCCCTTAAAATCTATTCAGCTTGGGTTATGTAGTATTCCCCAAACTTATTTGATCTAGGAATTTATCTTCTTATTCCACTTTTTTTTTTTAGCATTCCCAAAGGAAGTATTTTGGAAACCCCAATAGCTCTCAGTGCCCAGATATCAGACAGTCATATTAAAATATAAAATTAAAAAATTACTTCTTTCTCACTAAGCTACTCACTAATTATATGTATCTCAGATTCTATTCATGAATAACTAAACAATATCACAATTATGCAGCTATATACATGGCTACATAATTAGGCATTATCTCCTTATAAAACATTTTATGTCTGTGCCTAATTTTTATCTTTCCTCTTTGGATATACACTTAGGCAGACTCCCTTTGCCTCTTTGGATATAGTCTTTGGCAGATTCACTTCTTTAAAATGATATGACATTGATTATGGAGACTTGTGAAATGTTCATTTGAATTACAATAAAAGCTAAGCTGCTTTTACTTTTTAAAATTTTCTATAAAGAGATACCAAAATTATTGTCTCCAATGAGGCAGTTTCTCTCCACCCCCCCCAACCTCTCTCTTCTTTTCTCCCTCTCTCTCTCATAAGTTGTTTCTGCAGGGAGGTTGTTTCTGCACTATTATGTCATACAGGCACCCAGATGAGAGAGGCAGCTCTACTATCCTGAGCTGTGGGTTTCCGTATTTGTTCTGGTCATCTCATTCCAGTTAGAAGGAAGGAAAGGAGGTGGAAAATCCAGGACAACGGCCTCTGCAAAAGTAACACCGATGTTACTTTTAGTATTTAGCCTTATATCCCATTAGCAGAAACTTAGTCACGTGGCCACTCCTAGCCAAAAACCTGGAAAATGTAATATTCTGAGGGTGCCCATCGGACAAAGAATAGAGAATGGGACTATAAGTGGCTGCAAACTGAAGTCTGCTACAGCCTGTCATTCTGGCCGGCCACACACTAATCTGCACTCTCCTCCCCAAATATAGACTTGTTGCCTCAAGGGAGGCAAGGCCCCCTAGTTATTGCCTCTATTTCAAAATCCTAGACCTTTAGGCAAAGCTCGGTCCTCTTCATCAGGTCTAGAGATATCCCTTATTGTATATAACATTGTGATCTAAAAGATAATTTGCCCCTTTTCCCTCCATAATATGCAAATGTGGAGTAACAAGAGAGTAACCCCAATAAAATCTCCCATTCAGAAAAGGAAATAATTGAAAATATAGGTAGTCACTGATTATAACAATGAGTAAATTACTGCTGGATAGGAACTGGAGAGGCTCCCTGTCCTGGGAGGTGGAGTATATTAGTAGGTTAGATATGGTCTCTTGTTCTGGAATGAACTGCCTTATCCACTGTCCTTCATGCATCTTAACCATGCCCTCTGGGAGGTTCTTCCTAGTCTGTTCTTGCACGACATCTGAAATGGGTGCTAGAGGGCATGCTCTCCTTGGGAACTACATGATTTCCTTTGCACACTTTCCACTAGTTTAGAAAGCCTGGAAGTTTTTGTAGACCAGTCCTTTGGCTTGCGACTCCCTAAAAAATTCAGTAGCTTTTTGATTTATTTGATACCAGTCAGTTTCATGTTCAAGTTCAACCTCACCCAAGTTCTTTTCTGGACATCTTCTGAAGTCTATCTTATATGCCAGCATTGGTGTTGAGCCCATTTCTTTCTCCCTTTTTTAATGAGGATGCCTTACAGAAATGTGAACCAAAAGGTCTTAGTGAGATACCAATATTAATCTGGCTTTCTGGCACAGGGCTATATCCTTTAATTTGGTTGAAAGTCTTAATAGCAGGGCTTTGTGAAAGGCTTTACATAGTCTTATTTCTTGTTTTTTTTTGTGATATGGAAACACTTCTATATTCAAACACTGCTTACCACTTCCCCACTTTTGTTTGAATTCTTTGTTTTCTTGCTATGCCTTACTAAAGGCAGCAAGGTATATATATCAATATAATGTAACAGCTCTGCCCAGCTGCTTCCCACACAGTTATCATCTCCACAGGCACATGGTTAACTTTCTAAGTTGGTAAGAATGACAGTTTTATCAAGAAGTTTTAATGGCATAATAAGTACCAGCAGCTTCCAGCATGCAATATCTATTTCTTCACCACCAATACCTAGCCTCTGGGCCAATAACACATGTTTTAGGTTTTTGTTATGTCAGAACCCTACTTTTAGGTACTAATTTTTTTATTTTAGTTAAGGTCAAGTTAAAGCTTCTATCTCAAAACTAAATGGCTCAAACAAGTTTATTTTTATTTCCATAAAAAAATCAGTATTGATAGGCAGTCTGCTTTATGAGGTGATCCAGCTATTACTGGGACAGTTCTGCCTCAGCAAGTATGTCTAAGGTTTGTACAGTGGATGCCACACCTCTCCAGCAAAAAGGAAAGAAGACCACCAATAGATAACATTGGTAAGTGTATCCAGCAAAGTGGCCATGTGCCCAGGAAGAGTCAACAGACTCAAGAGGAAGACCTTCAATCAGTATGCAACTCAACATGCCAAAAAACAAAAAGAAAAAATAATCCAATTAATGAGAGAAATTATGAACAGATATTAAACAGAAATCTCTCCAAAGGAGACATCTAGATGGCCAACAGACACAGGAAGATGTTAAACATCACTCATCAACAGGAAAATGCAAATCAAAACTACAATGCAATATCACCTCACACCTGTCAGAATGGCTACAATCAAATTTACAAGAAGCAAGTGTTGGTGAGAAGAAAGGAACAAGTGTTGGTGGACAGAAAGGAACGCTCTTGCACTGTTGGTGGGAATGCAAACTGATGTGGTTACTGTGGAAAAACAGTAGGAGTTTCCTCAAAAGTTAAAAATAGAACAGCCCTATGTTCTAACAATCACACTTCCAGATGTACCCAAAGAACATAATACACTAATTCAAGGGGATACCTACACTCCAATGTTTATAGCACCATTATTTACAATAGCCAGACTATGGAAATAGCCCAAGTGTCCATCTATAGATGAATGGATAAAGAAGATGTGTGTGTACACACACACACACACACACACACACACACACACAATGAAATATTGTTCAGCCATTAAAAAAGAATGGAATCTCACTATTTGCAACACCATGGATGGAGCTGGAGGATATAGTTCTAAGCAAAATGAGTCAGAGAAAAACAAATAGCATATGATTTCACAATATTTGTAATTTGAGACACAAAACAAAAGAATGAAGGGGAAAAAAAGGAGACAAAGAAACAGACTTTTAACTACAGAAAACAAACTGATGGTTCCCAGAGGGAAAGTAAGTGGTGGGATGGGTGAAATAGGTGATGGGGATTAAGAGTACACTTAGTGTGATGATCACCAAGTAATGTGTGGAATTGTTGAATCACTATATTATATACCTGAAACCAATATACCAGTGTATGTTAACAGTACTGGAATTAGGGGGCCTGGGTGGCTCAGTGGATTGGGCCTCTGCCTTCTGCCTAGGTCATGATCTCAGGGTCTTGGGATCAAGCCCCACATCAGGCTCTCTGCTCAGCAGGGAGCCTGCTTCTCTCTCTCTCTCTCTGCCTGCCTCTTTGCCTGTGATCTCTCTGTCAAATAGATGAATACAATCTTTATAAAAAAAAAATACTGGAATTGAAAGAAACAAAGAAAGAGAGAACAAACAAACACTAGTATAGAAAAAAGAAGAAAGAAAACCTGCAGTCTACTATAGCTTTAGAGCAAATGATCAAAATAATATACATAGAAACAATGTGATTTAATATATAATATGTTATATCATACAATGACATAATAAGCTACGATATGTTCAGATGAACTGCTATAAGCCCTACTAAGATTTAACAGATTAATAAATTCATGTCTATATCCCAGATGTTTAGTTCTTTGATATTACAAATAGGACTGTGGCATTTAAAAATAGAGTACTACTTAGCCTAAATAACCCATAAAACTGTTTTTGGACACCAATACAGGTAAACAGTAATAGCTTAACCTTGAAATACAATCAGTAACTTCATTCAGTTATGAAAGTTTCTACATTATAGACATAGAAAAAAAAAACAATGAAAAAATGAGGTATTTTGGCATCATTTCAGAAAACATTGGTTTGGATGCTTGTCATATGACCCAACAATAGGCTTATATAGTAACTTTGGCTAATATGAGTTGAAAAAATTAATCAAAGCTACAAAATTAATGATGCCATTGGCTTTCCAAAGCACTCAGACTTCTGGTTTTGTACTACTTGGAAAACTTTGGTAAGATTTTGGTAACTAACAAACCACACTTGACTGAATCAATATAAAAACTTCCATGGTTAGGTTATTTTAAGTAATTCATTTAACTGATATTATCTGCATCTTCACATATCTTTTCTAACCTGCTCCACCCTTTGAGTGACCAATCCTCTAGCTCTGTTGGGGTTCCTTTCACCAAAGAAATGTTGGAGAGCTTCTTCTTTCATATGCCTTTCTTCAACCTTTCTTCTCCTGGGGGCCCTCCCATCTGCAACTCCAGCTACTGCTAGAGGAGCTCTCTTCTCCCAATCACAGACAAAATTCTTAAAAGAGTAGTCTTTATTTCCTCAAATTCCTTCACTTCTATTCTCCCCTCACCTTTCTACAAGGTTGCCTCCATCCATAGCACTCCCTGGATCTTCTCTCACATGGTCAACAGAAAGTGCCATTTCCTTTAGTCCTGACCATACTTTATTTGTTCTCATCTTACCCAACCCCTTAGAAACTCTGACTATGGTCAACCCATGAGCTACTCATTGGCTGCTATGATACCTCATTTTCCTTCTTTTTCCTCCTACTTTCTGATAATTTCTCCCCAGTTTCTTTTAATGGCCCATCTTTATCTACTTTGGGATGCTAACATCCTTCATAAACAAGTCCTTGGCCATTTTTAATTTTCATGCAGTTCATTCCCTCTAGTCAATCCTATCCTTCCCCATGGTTTCCATTTCTTTCTGTGTCTGGATGACTAACAAGTGTATATATCGGGCCCAAGCCTCTTCTGAGCTTCCGGGTCTTGTATCCATCGCCCACATGATACCTTCTTATGGATCTTTCTTTGACACCTCAGACTCAATATGTCCCAACAATATGGGCATCTCACCCAAGCTTGATTCCCTTTCAGCATTCCTTACCTCAGGAAATGGCAACCTTCTCTATCAAGGAGCTCACCTCATAAAACTAGAAATGAGCAAAATTTTGTGGCACTGTATCCAGGATATTTGACACCTGGAATAACAACACATTTCTCAACACAACAAAATTACTTTCAGTAATAATCATGAAATGGAATAAATAATAATCTTGATTACAACAGAAACTCAGATAGTGAAAACTGTTTTTCTTGAACTTTGCATATACACAGTCATGCTAGAAATTAAATAATATATATGATTAAAATTAAATTACATTTATAGTAAAAAAAGGAAAAAAGTAATTGCTTCATACATTTAAAGTACCTTAATTTATTTTTTTGTAAAAATGGGGAAAACTTCACCTACATATTGGTTGTTGCAGCAATGAATAATAATGTAGATTCTGTTGCTGAGCCTTAAATTCTGCAAATTTGTCAAAGCAAAATTGATCCTCATGTATTGCTGCTTAATAGACAGTACAGCAGATTTGCCAATCTTTCTTCACTCAGGGTTAAGGAACCTTTTAATTAATTTTAATTTTCAAACTTTTCTTTGACATGAAGCAACAGATATACAAATAAGTTGAGTGAGGTCTTAAAGGGCAGATTTGGTAGAGATTCACATAGAAACTCACATTTCACATACAACGAAAAATGCAGTTCTGCATGTGTCACTGTTTCTTCAGAATCTATACGAGCATATTTCAACTGTTCCACAGGCAAAAAATTTTAAACACAAGTGAAAACTCCAAGTGGTCACGTAGAATAACAGAATTGAAATAATTCAAGTTCTTTTTTTCTTTATCTTTACAGTCACTGTACTGTCATTCTTTATTTCACATCCATTGTATAAAGGCAGGCACATGTAGTGTGGTTGGGATTGGAAATACAAAATGAGCCCAAAATGAACAAAACGGATTCTGAACCTTTAGGAACTTACTGCCAAATGAACTCACGTAATTGTATTTACACATGTAAGGTGCAGGAGCCAGCCTTGTAACTGGGAGAATTCTAAATTAACCTTCTCTTAGACAGACTATAAAGGACAAAGTATAAACATGTGCAAACTTAAAGTTACATATACACTATCATCAACTCAACAATAACTACAGGAATTGCTAGAACTTAGGCCAATAAAAGATTTCTCTGGAAAAATGTTTTATCACAAACATTGATTTTTGGTATGATGGAACTATTTGTAACCTGATTATAGTGATGCTCCCTGACTTGATATGGGTCTAACAGTTCATAGAATTGTATTCCAAATGAAAACGGACATAAAACCCCATGAGAAACTTATATATATATATATATATATCACACGTTAAATTACATATATACGTATATATGTATGTGTGTCTGTGTGTGTGTGTGTATAATAGAGATCATTACACGAGTGTAATGCATTTGTTAAAACTCATGGAACACTTAAAATGACTGAATTTTGGAGGGAGGAGCAAGATGTCATAGGAGTTGGAAACCTAAATATCATCAGGTCCCAGGAATTCAGCTAGATATCAACCATTCTGAACAGCTACAAAGTCAATAGGAAAGTGAAGAGAAGAGGAGAAGAAATTCTATGAACAGAAAAAAAAATCACTTTCCAGAAGATAGGTCGTGTAGAGAAGTGAATCTGAGGTAACATTTGGGAAGACAAACAGTGGGGGGAGGGGCCAGCTCCCAGTAAGTGACAGAGCATCAGAGCACAAAATCAGAAAGTTCTTTTTTAAGAAGCATTTTAGAAGTTTTAGAAGAACTTTTAGAAGTCTGCTCCACTGAGGGACATTGCTCCAGAGGCTATGTGAGAGTGGGGGAGTAGAGTCCTCACAGGGACAGTATGGTCTCAGGACTTGCAGGGTCACAAAAACACCAGGAGTGTCTGGGTGTGGCAGAGCTCCCAGGTTTTGGAGCAGGGAAGTCAGGTACAGAGATGGAGACAACCAGTGAGCTCTCAGCTCAGGGTTACCGAAAACCATAATCCAGAGCACAGTTAGCCCACCGCTCTTTGGGCAGGGACCCAACAAAAAGTAGATACAGGAGATTCACCTTCTTTCACCAGGAGTAATGTGGGATAGTGCTGCAGGAATCTGCTGGGTTTGGAGACTACAAATAAAGCCATGGGCCAGAGACAGAAATGCTCAGTCATAGGCCAGGTGAGCTCAGAGCATGGCCATAGACCAGAAAGACAGGAGGGATTGACTGCTTTTCTCCGAGGGTGCACTGAGAAGTGGGGCCTGAGCTCTTGGCTCCTCTGAGCCAGAGATTGGGAGGCCACCATTTTCATTCCCATCCTCCAAAGCTCTACAAAAAGTGTTCAGGGAACAAAAGCTATTGAGAGCAAAACCAAGCAGAATACTTAGCCCGGCCCCTGGTAAGGGTTGTGCAATTCTGCATTGGGCAAAAACATATGAGAATCATTGCAACATGCCCCTCCCCCAAAAGATCAGCAAGAACATCCAGCCAAGACCAAGTTCACCAATCAATGAGAACTCCAGAACTCCAGAGCCAGGCTTAAGCAACACATAGAATTTATGGTTTATTTCTCATGATCCTTTAGTTTTTCAAAGCTAATTTTTAAAATTTTATTAAAATTTTTTAAATTATTTATTAAAAATTTTATTATAAAAAATTATTTTTCTTATTCTATTTTTAAAAATTTTCCCCTTTCCTATTTTAACAATTTTAATTATTTTGTTATCAATACTTTAAAAAAATCTTTATTTTTTAAAATTATTTTATTTATTTATTTGACAAACAGAGGTCACAAGTAGGCAGAGAGGTGTGCAGAGAGAGAGGGGGAGGCAGGCTCCCCGCTAAGCAGAGAGCCCGATGCCAGGCTCAATCCCAGGACCCTGGGATCATGACCTGAGCCAAAGGCAGAGGCTTTAACCCACTGAGTCACCCAGGTTCCCCTAATAAAATCTTTTTTAATATTAATTGCTATACTCATATTTTATCCCCATTGGACTTAACCTTATTTTTTGTATACATGTAGGGGTTTTTTGCTTTCTTTAAAATTTAGGGATACAATTTTTTCTGATAAATCTATTAGAAATCTAATAGAAATATATTAGAAATCTAAATCTAGCACATGATTTTGTTCTACTCTCCAGCTTGATCACATTCTTTCCTCTTTTTTTTTCCTTTTTTGAACCAACTTCTTACCTTAACAAATCCTCTTTTACAATCTTTTTAAATTTTCATCTTTACAGTCATATTTCATTCCTTCATTGTGTTTACCCTTATTTTTGATTACATACATGAGTTTTTCTTTCTTTAAAATTTTAGGAGGTAGTTTCTTCTAAGAGAACAAAATAAACCCCAAATCCAGTGTGTGGCTCTGTTCTGTTAACCAGTATATATATATATATATAATATAAATAATATATATATATATATATATATATATATATATATATATATATATATAAATAATTTTCCCCCTTTCTTCTTCACCCAGTTTTGGGTCTCTTCTGATTTGGTTAATGTATTTCTTTCTGGGGTCAAGGCTACTCTATTAGTATTTTGTTCTCTCATTCATCTATTCTTATCTGGATAAAATGACAAGGCAGAAAAACTCACCACAAAGAAAGAACAAGAGACAGTACCAATGTCTAGGAACCTAATAAATATGGACATTAGTAATATATCAGAACTAGAGTTCTGAATGATGATTATCAAGGCACTAGCTGGGCTTGAAAAAAACCATAGAAGATATTAGAGAATGCCTTTCTGGAGAAATCAAAATCCCTTCCTGGAGAAAAAAAAAAAAAAGACTAAAATCTAACCAAGTTGAAATTTTAAAAAAGCTATTAATGAGGTGCAATAAAAAAATGGAGACTCTTACTTCTAGGATGAATGAGGCAGGAGAGAGAATTAGTGGTATAGAAGACCAAATGATGGAGAATAAAGAAGCTGAGCAAAAGAGAGACAACTACTGGACCACAAGGGGAGAATTCAAGACATAAGACGAAACTATTAGAATAATTGGGAACCCAAGAGAAAAAAGAGACATGGGGAAGAAGGTATATTGGAGCAAATTATAGCAGAGAATTTCCCTAATATAGCAAAGGCAACAAACATCAAAATCAAAGAGGCACAGAGAACACCCCTCAAAATCAATAAAAATAGGTCCAAACCCCATCATCTAATGTTAAAACTTATAAGACTCAGTGACAAAGAGAAAATCCTGAAAGCAGCTTGGGACAAGAGGTCAGTAACATACAATGATAGAAATATTAGATTGGCAGTAGACCTATCCACAGAGACCTGGCAGAGCAAAAGAACTGACTTAATATACTCAGAGCACTAAACAAGAAAACTATGCAGCCAAGAATACTATATCCAGCTAGGCTATCATTGAAAATAGAAGGAGAGATAAAAAGCTTCCAGGACAAACATAAACTAAAAGAATTTGCAAATATCAAACCTGCCCTACAGGAAATACTGAAAGGGGTCCTCTAAGCCAAGAGAGAGTCTAAAAATAACAAAGCAGAAAGAAACAGAGACAATATACAGTAACAGTCACCTTACAGGCAATACAATGGCACAAAATTCATATCTTCCAATAGTTACCCTGAATGTAAATGGGCTAAATGCCCCAATAAAAAGACACAGGGTATCATAAAAAAAAAAAAACAACACATCAATACGCTGTCTACAAGAAACTCATTTTAGACTCAAAGACACCTCCAGATTTAAAGTGAGGGGATGGAAAACAATCTACCATGATAATGGACATCGAAAGAAAGCTGGGATGGCCATCCTTATGTCAGATAGATTAGAGTTTAAGCCAAAGACTATAATAAGAGATGAGGAAGGACACCATATCATAATTAAAGAGTCTGTCCAACAAGAAGATCTAATAATTTTAAATATCTATGCCCCTAACATGGGAACAGCAAATTATATAAACCAATTAATAACAAAATCAAAGAAACATATTGACAATAATACAATAATAGTAGGGGACTTTAACAAACCCCCTTACTGAAATGGAAAGATCATCTAAGCAAAAGATCAACAAAGAAATAAAGGCTTTAAGTGACATAGTGGACCAGATGGACATCAGAGAGATATTTAGAACACTCCATACCAAAGCAACAGAATGCACATTCTTCTCTACTGCACATGGTGCAATCTCCAGAACAGATCACACTCTAAATCATACGTCAGGTCTCAACCGGTACCAAAAGATTGGAATAATTCCCTGCAAGTTTTCAGACCACAATGCTTTGAAATTAGAACTCAATCACAAGAGGAAAGTTGGAAAGAACTCAAATACCTGGATGCTAAAGAGTATCCTACTAAACAATGAATGGGTCAACCAGGAAATTAAAGAATTTTAAAAAATCATGGAAACAAATGAAAATGAAAGCAACTGTTGAAAATATTTGGGACACAGTAAAGGCAGTTCTGAGAGGAAAGTTTGTAACAATACAAGAGTTTCTCAAGAAACAAGAAAGGTCTCAAGTACACAACCTAACCCTACACCTAAAGGAGATGGAGAAAGAATGGCAAAGAAAGTCTAAACCCAGCAGGAGAAGAGAAATAATAAAGATCAGAGCAGAAATCAATGAAATAGAAACCAAAAGACCAGTGGAACAAATCAACGAAACTAAGAGCTGGTTATTTGATAAGATTGATAAAATCCTGGCCAGACTTATCAAAAAGAAAACAGAAAGGACCCAAATTAATGAAATCATGAATGAAAGAGGAGAGATCACAATCAACACCAAAGAAATACAATCAAAGAGCAAATACAAATACAATGAGCAACTATGCACCAGCAAATTTGACAGTCTGGAAGAAATGGATGCATTCCTAGAGACATACTATCAAAACTGAACCAGGAAGAAACAGAGAACCTGAACAGGTCCATAACCAGTAAGGAGATTAAAGCAGTCATTAAAAATCTCTCAACAAACAAGACCCCAGGATCAGACGGCTTCCCGTGGGAATTCTATCAAACATTTAAAGAAGAATTAATTCCTATTCTCCTGAAACTGCTCCAAAAAATAGACAAACTCATTTTATGAGGCCAGCTTTACCTTGATCCTTCAGCCTGCTTTAAACTGTAATGTTGAAACTGTTACCTTGAAACTGTTCCAAAAAATAAGACAAACTCATTTTATGAGGCCAGTGTTACCTTGTTCCTAAAACCAGACCAAGACCCCATCAAAAAGGAGAATTAAAGACCAATATCCTTGATGAACATGGATGCAAAAATTCTTACCAAAATACAAACCAATAGTATCCAACAGTACATTAAAAGGATTATTCACCACGACCAAGGGGGATTTATTACAGGGCTGCAAGCTTGGTTCAACATCCGCAAATCAACTAATGTGATACAATACATTAATAAAAGAAAAAACAAGAACCATAGGATACTCTCAATAGATGCTGAAAAAGCATTTGACAAAGTACAGCATCCCTCCTGATCAAAACTCTTCAAAGTGTAGGGATAGAGGGAGGGTACATTGCACAATATCACCAAAGCCATCTATAAAAAACGCACAGCGAATATCAGTCTGAATATAGGAAAAACTGAGAGCTTTTCCCCTAAGGTCAGGAACATGGCAGGGATGTCCACTATTACCATGGCTATTCAACATAGTACTAGAAGTCCTAGCTTCAGCAATCAGACAACAAAAAGAAATTAAAGGCATCCAAATCAGCAAAGAAGTAAAACTCTCACTCTTTGCAGATGATAGGATACTTTATGTGGAAAACCCAAAAGACTCCACTCCAAAATTGCTAGAACTAATGAGGGAATTCAGTAAAGTGTCAGGATATAAAATCAATGCACAGAAATCAGTTGCATGTCTATACACCAACAGCAAGAAAGAAAAAAGAGAAATTAAGGAGTCAATCCCATTTACAATTGCACCCAAAACCACAAGATACCTAGGAATAAACCTAACCAAAGAGGCACAGAAGCTATAAACTACAAAGTATTCATGAAAGACATTGAGGAAGACACAAAGAAATGGGAAAATGTTCCATGCTCATGGATTGGAAGAAGAAATATTGTGAAAATATCTATGCTGCCTAAAGCAATCTACACATTTAATGCAATCCCTATCAAAATAATATCAAAGAAAGGGAACAAATAATCCTAAAATTTATATGGAACCAGAAAAGACCCTGAATAGCCAGGGAGATGTTGAAAAAGAAAGCCAAAGTTGGTGGCATCACAATTCCAGACTTCGAGCTCTATTACAAAGCTGTCATCATCAAAACAGTACGGTATTAGCACAAAAACAGACACATAGATCAATGGAACAGAATAGAGAGCCCAGAAATAGACCCTCAACTCTATGGTCAACTAATCTTTGACAAAGCAGGAAAGAATGTCCAATGGAACAAAGACAGTCTCTTCAAAAACTGGTGTTAGGAAAATTGGACAGCCACATGCAGAAGAATGAAACTGGACCCTTTCCTTATACCACACACAAAAATGGACTCAAAATGTATGAAAGACCTCAATGTGAGACAGGAATCCATTAAAATTCTTAAGGAGAACAAAGGCAGCAACTTCTTCAACCTCAGCCACAGCAACTTCTTCCTAGAAATATTGCCACAAGGAAGGGAAGCAAGGGCAAAAGTGAACTATTGGGACTTCATCAAGATCAAAATCTTTTGCACGGTGAAGGAAACCGTCAACAAAACCAAAAGACAACCAAAAGAATGAGAGAAGATATTCACAAGTGACATATCATATAAAGGGCTTATCACAAATGACATATCAGATAAAGAACTTATCAAACTCAACACCCAAAGAACAAATAATCAAATGAAATCAAGAAATGGGCAGGAGACATGAACAGACATTTCTCCAAAGAAGACATCCAGATGGCCAACAGACACATGAAACAGTGCTCAACATTACTTGCCGTCAGGGAAATACAGATCAAAACCGCAATGAGATACCATCTCACACCAGACAGAATGGCTAAAATTAAAAAATCAGGAAATGACAGATGTTGAGGAGGATACAGAGAAAGGGGAACCCTCTTACCCTGTTGGTGGGAATGCAAACTGGTGCAGCCACTCTGGAAAACAGCATGGAGGTTCCTCCAAAAAGTTGAAGATTGAGCTACCTTACAACTGAGCAATGGCACAACTGGGTATTTACCCTAAAGATAAAAATGTAGTGATTCAAAGGGACATGTGCACCTAACATTTATAGCAGCAATGCCTACCATAGCCAAGCTATGGAAAGAACCAAGATATCCATTAACAGATGAATGGGTAGAGATGATGTGGTATGTGTGTACACACACACACACACACACACACACACACACAAAATATACAATGGAGTACTATGCAGCCATCAAAAAGACCCAAACTCTTTCCATTTGCAATGAGGTGGATATAACTTGAGAGTACTATGCTGAGTGAAATAAATCAATCAGAGAAAGACAATTATCATATGCTCTCTCTGATATGAGGATTTGAGAGGCAGAGTGTTGGGGGTTGTGGGAGGTAGGGAAGGAAAAAATAAAACAAGATGGGATCGGGAAGGAGACAAGCCATAAGAGACTCTCAATCTCACAAAACAAACTGAGGGTTGCTGGAGGATGAGGGTAGGGATGAGGTGGTTGGGTTATGGACATTGGGGAGGGTATGTACTATGGTGAGTGCTGTGTAAAGTATAAGCCTGATGATTCACAGACCTGTACCCCTGGGGCAAATAATACATTATATGTTAATAAAGAAATGAGTAAATTTTATATATAAATTATTACCTAAAATGTTTTGTTTTGTTGTTGTTGTTGTTTTTTAAGATTTTATTTATTTATTTGACAGACAGAGATCACAAGTAGGCAGAGAGGCAGGCAGAGAGAGAGGAAGGGAAGCAGGCTCCCTACTGAGCAGAGAGCCCGGTGCGGGGCTCGATCCCAGGACCCTGAGATCATGACCTAAGCCGAAGGCAGAGGCCTTAACCCACTGAGCCACCCAGGCGCCCCCTAAAATGTTTTTATTAAAAACTTTCTGGAGCATAATGATAATGAAAAAGAGATCAGTTTTAGTAGGGTTTATTTACATTTTAAATTCTCTACAAAAAATATTCTTCCTTATTACCTAGTCCTAGGGTAGATGGTTCCCATAGTCCCAAACTTAGTACACCACTGGATCCTTAACATCTCTTATCACTACTGCTGATACCGAAATGAATCTTAAAGACAACTAAATCTAATAGTTTAAGTATATGACAAAACTGTCAAGTGTCTCCATTTCTTTTTACCCTGAGCCACTATCATATCCTGCTAAGACTCATGCAAGAACTCTGTATGTGGGAATCTCTCCACATCTGTTCATGCCACTCTAATCCATTCTACACAAAGCATCTCAAGCAATCTTTATAAAAGACAGAATTTGCTATGTCATATCCCCCCCTTCAAGATTTTCAATAGTTTTGCAATAGCTCTTACAAAAGAGTTAAAATCCTAACCAGAACCTAAAATCCTACATTACCTGCTCTTTCATTTCCAACCCAAATCATTCACTGCCTTATTTTGTGAGTTCATTGGGTAGATCTGTGGGCTCATTGGACCCATTTTGAGACACCTAGGCCAGATCTCCCTTTATCCCCTGGTTTCCTTAAGTCCCTATTCTAACAGAAGGGTGGTAACTGTTCTGTGGAGCTCTTGGGTTAAGTGTCAGTTTAGGCCTGATATTGAATAAACCAAATATTTGGGGATTCTATTTCCAGTGTACAAACATGTACACTGCTAAGCAGGTACATAGCTGTGTCACTTTGGGAAAGATCTAAAAGAATAATTATTATATGTACTTGCTGTGTCATTGTAGCATTCTTCCTCAGAAAGATCTGACCTTTCCCTTAATTAATGAACTTTTGATTCTTAGAGCTAAGTAAGATATAAAAACTATTTAAGGAATCATGTCTTATCACCAGAGCAACTGACATCAGCATTCCACTCATCCATTCACACACATATATACATATGCACCACACACACATATTCTTTTTTGTTGGTTGACTGACCATCATTTTATCTTGCCTCTAAGAATCGTATGGGCTATTTATTTATTATTGTCATAGATCCTTGCAGGCCCAGACTTCTGGTTGCAATTCTGTCCTTGATGTCCATCTTAGCATTTTATTCTACCTTGCCTCTGATGGTTAAATGCTACCACTGGCATTGGCTTCTATATATTCAGAATTCTATAATGTTTATTAACTTCCAGGATCTTGGAGTCAGAGTAGGCTAAAGAAAAGAGTACTAAACCCACTGGAGTTGCTGCTGCCTCCTCTCACCAGCATATTTCTTGCTGCCTTAGTTAAGGTAATATCCTCTGGTCTCATTTAGTAATGTAGTCATCTATTGTATTTGAATCTTATATAATAAATTCCTTTTAGCATGTTCACTTCTTCTTTGACTTCTTTGACTCCTTCTTCAACGTTTGCCTGCACAGTTTTTGGATCTCATTTAATTTAATGTGGGCCATAATTTTTGCCAACTTTCACCAGTTCAGAGGACAGATACAAGTGCCTTTGCCAGAGCGTTCAATTCTGAATCACAGTGGAACAGTGGTCCTCAAGCTTTAGTGTCCATTATAGTCACCTGGAGAGTTTGTTAAACTGTAAATTTCTGGGAATCATCCCCAGAGTTTCTGATGCAGGTCTGTGTGGGACCTAAGAATATGCATTTCTAACAACTTCCTTGGTGAGGCTGATCCTGTTTAAAATGAGGACCAAAAAAAAAAAAAAACCAACAACAACAACAAAAAAAACCAATGAGGACCAACCTTGAGAACTAAGGTACAGAGTAACATCATAGCAACAAACTCTTCCTTTTTCTAGCTTCAGATTGTCCATTACCTCAGTAAGCACCCATAGGATCCATTCCCAGGTTCTGCCAATAAATGCCCTAAGGTTCAGGGAGATCTGAAGTTTCAGTATTATCAAACCATTAAATATCAGAATAAAGAGAAGAACAAAAGTATAACATGATTTTGAATTTTCTACAGTGGTGCTATTCCTAAGAGAAAGAAAGGCCATGGCTAAGATGGGAGGCGGGGTGAATATGGCAGGTTCAGTTTTGTACCTGAGGGCATCAACTTAAAGATATGCAGTAAGTAGAAGGGTATCGGAGACATGAGCTAAGCAAGAAATATGTCTAGGAGATACAGGGTAAGGAGTTGGAATAAATGGGTTCAACATGATTGGAGTCATGGGAGTGAATGACATCACCCAGAGAGACTATGGATAGAGAGGAGAGGTAGGATAAAGGATAGGGATGGAACACTGCGGGAAATACCCCAAATTAAGATGGATATTTGCACAAAGGGGAGTCTTGTAGCTTAACCAGAGCAAAAACTTTGATAGCTAGGAATATATAGAGAAGAGACTAGCCTACAAAGTTAAAAGCTGAAGAATAGTTAAGGAATATGTGCACTCTGGAGAGTAACTGTCAATGGAAGAGATTATGACACTGGGATTAAATTTGCCAATACAGTTTCATAAAGTTCATTGTGTGGGGAAGACCGGTAGTGAAACCTGATCCCAGGGGGTAGGTGAGGCAATAAAAGAAGTGGCACAGTTTTTGTTTTGTTTTGTTTTTAGAGATGTTTGGCTCCTAAGGAAGCTACCGGGAGATTAGAATATTTGGAAAGTATCTTTTATTCTGAAGTCAGACATAAAAGGAAAAGAATCTCAATGGATAGAGTACAAGGCAAGAGTTGAAGACAACAGGCTGACTCCTTGGAGTTGAACAGAGAGAAAAGAAAAGGAGAATCAGGAGTGGTTCCAAGGACTGAGCAATACACAGTCTCAAAGAATTCCCCAGTAATTTTTTTTGGTAGCAATTTTTAATATAAAAATGAATAACACTTTTTAAAGATTGTTAAAAAAAACCTTAATGGTTAATATTATACAGAAAATGTCAGCTTATTATAAAACACCAGGATAATTTCCCCTTAAAAATGCCAAATATAAAACTATATTGAATTTTCAAGGAATTTTTGTAGCCTAAATGCCACTGGTTGTATGTCTGGGGCCTTTGAGATGTCTTTCCTGACCCTCTTGATTTGGTCCTTTTATCAGTATATGACTTGAAATCAACTTACCTGGAACCTATTAGACTAGCCTTATATAAAAAACTCTTTACTACACATTGTTAAATAGTGTCTCCTTGCCTTTTTGTCAAGGGTCAATAAAAATTTGCCACATAAATACATGTCAGCATAACTTGCAAAAGCATCATTGAAGACAAGTGTATATTTTTACCCTGATGTGAGGACACAAACTTTACCTTTTAATATTTATTTCTAGGATAAGTGTTCCTCTGCTCTAAAGACATTGTATATCTCACAGTCAGACAATTAAAATAGTGCAAATCTTCCAATTCTTTCTGTTACAGTGCCAAATAGTTCACTGTTAATTCGTGCTTGGTATGTCATTTCTCCTTCTCATTCTTTTCTCGATTTCAACGCTGTTACTTTAAACTTCTCATTCATTGTGAGCTCTTTCAAAAACTTTAAAAGCAGAGCAAATATAAATAATATATAAATAAATGCACTAAGGGTAAATGTAATGTTAAACTTAAGTCTGAGACAAGGTTGCCTATTTCCAGTTTGGAAGACTTTGATAAAGTACCATTCGATGGGGATTGTTAGGTTCTTTGGGTGCAAACTGTGGAACTACAAAAATTATGATCAGTCTTTCTTCAACCATGCAAGATAGATTCACCAAAAAGGTGAGATTCATAATACTGCAGAATGAATTTTCCTGGCTCTTAGGAATTACCAGATGTGAATGCAATGAATTCACCCCCCAGTAACTTCAGGACTCAAAGAAATCCATAGAAGTCTTCTACATACAGAAAGAAAAATGGAAGATTAAAGAAGATAAAATAAAATAAAATCTGAGGACACTCATTGTGAATTGTGATAGAGACCTTACATTATGCCAATTATTTCTTCAAAGCAATATTGTAACGTCCATTTTCCTTATAACAGAGGGCTCAGAGAAAGGACATGCCTCCTACTATTTTAAAAAATAATTTTAAGGACTTCAGACAGTAGAGAGGAAAAAACTAATTGTATAAAGATAAAGCCTCTAGAGAGTTTTTGTTGATATTGCCTTCACGGAAGAGAAGTTTAAGACACAGTGATTATTAAAACAGGAAAACTCATCCACGCTCTCATTAAAGTAGATAACAAAATGATTTTGCTTAGAGCAACAAATGTAAAATCTCTTAATTTTCTTCCTAAACCATGTGACTCCTTAGCAGCTTAGATAAAAGAAGCAGTTAGAGCAGATGAGGCTCAGATCTCCCATTAATGCAAAGTAAATTGAATTCTAGAGAATCTTCGTCCTTTCAAGTTGGCTGAGGGTCCCACAGTTCAATACAAAAACCATTATGCTTACTTACCACACTACAAAGTCCTCCAAATCATTTATAAGGGCTGAGCCTGAATGGATGGCCCCAAGCTTACCTGCTTCATTGCCAATAAATCCAAGCCCTCCTCAGACATTATTGAATTGTTCTGACAGTCATACACAGCACGTATCTCCTTTCTCCTCTCTTTTCAAATCTTATAGTTGCCTTTCTCACTAACTTTTTTTTCCTATACCTTTATCTGTAACACCCCTCATTCTAGCTTCTAGTCCTCACATTCCTACAATGCTTGATGCATACCCAGCTTCCCCTGTAATCAACACTGGTCTTTGGGGAAGACCCAGCAACATATCATAATGTAACCTCACTGCACTCCACCACCTTCTCCTCGGTTCACACCTGGCACACTCTCCACCAGTAAGATTTAAGATTTCATCCCATTCTGTACATTCTTAACGCTTCTCTTTTCTAGAGTCAGGAGAGAGGACATACTGGAGCATTCTGCTTTCCACTTACCCAAGCTAACTGGCTAGAGTGAGACCAAAAATAATCCAAATAGAGGACAACCCACAAAATATTTAAATTCACTTTCAGGGATTGCCATAAAACTCCTCCTATCATCAAAATAGTATTATTTTATAGTTGAATTAAACTTAAGCCATAATCCATAAGGGGACACCAAATAGATGGGGCCATACTGATGAAAACAGTACAGTTTGGATATTGTCTATCACAAATCTTTGAAATGGGTTACATCTGATATGCTAGATTTCCTGGGTCAACCTGGCTGCAGCACCTGCCTAAGCCTGGGGATTATGTTTCCCTGAATCCCTCTTCTATGAGGGATTCTTCTATGAGTGGGTCAGTGAGGTGAGTTCACATGAGATTTTGGGGGGCTCAGCTACTCCAGCCTGCCCGGGATGGAAGTGTTGCCAGGCATACTGGGCATTCCGTGGCAAAAAACTAGGGAAGCTTTGCACAAACCAAGAAGTTGGTCACCTGAGATTTAGAACATGGAAGTGATATCAAGATTATCTTGGACTATCATGGGTGTCAGAGTAATGAAGAGATGCAGGCATTTCCAGCAGGACTGTGCTTGTCCTTGCTGCCCTCCTACCTTAGTTCCAGCTAGTCTACCCAATCTCTGACCCTGCTTCCTATTGGTCAGTGGGAGCCACAAGCCTAACACCATTGCTTGGTTGCAAACTCCAGACATAGCATTCTCCATGGGGCAGGGGATGCCATAGCGGCAGCAGTTTCTAGAGCTAACTGCTACTGCAGACCTCTCCACATGCTTCCCTTTGGTGGTTCTGCTTCCACAGGCAGATGCAACGTGGTGTTCCAGAGATTGCCACAAGCTCTGACTTGCGCAACTGCACTGGTGCTTCAGAAAGAAATTACTGTTTGATCCCCTGGTGTTCACCTTCTAGAATTTACACTTCGCAGCTCCTCCTACTTCAATGTAAGCTCCGGTTTCTTATTAAATACCTATTATTTATTATATATTAAATATATATATTAAATACCTTATTCCCATTACAGTTGTGGTGGCTCAGCTCTCCTGATTCAGCTCTGACTGACATGCCTAAGTAGAGAGTCATCACAGTGTGGTACCAAACAGTCCTCACTCAGGTGTCAGAAGTATGTATCAGGAACCTAATTTACACAGTCAACAACAGTAACAACGGGTGCCACACTAAAAAGTAACTCAACCACACATTTTCCTCAGAGAAGTTAATGCTACCATTCTCTTGTCCCACCTCTTCCCCTACCTTCAGTTTCTCTATTCCATAACTCATTTTAAAAAAATTTTGGCACTTATCATAATTTATGTTTAATTATGTGATTATTAATTCAATATTGGCTCTTCCTTGGTACCCTACTGAAGGTTCAAATCACCTTGGTGTTCAACACCACATACGCTGTCTAGGAGATTATAAAATGTCTGGCACATCGTGGGTGAAAAATAAAGTTCAATAAATATGTTAAAGTAAATACATTTAAAGAACTGTGATGTGGAACCTAAGATTCTCTTAAAGGAACACACACTTGCTGATTTGGTCTTTGAAGTATTAACCACAATATGTGTCTTAGAAGGAGGAAATAAACAATTCTCTAGTTCTAAACATTGAGAGCCTTTTTACATTCCATCAGTAACATAACCCATGACCAGGTAAATACTTGTCTTCTTTATTTCCTTCAACAAAGAGAATCAATTACAAACTTCTCTGTTAATCCCCTAAGTACAATGCAGAGTCCATTAAAGTCTCAGAAGTTAGTAACCCTGGGATGGAGAGTAATGTTTATACTATTAAATGAATAATGGCTCCACATTGTCTCGAAGAGGAGAATTTTTCTGGGTTGCCATTTGGTTTGTTTGTTAGTAGGTTTTAAATCATTTAACAGGTCAAAAAGATACTATGCCTGGCATGAATAATTATGTTCCAACAAAGCTACGGAGGAGCAGCAGGCTTCAGTAGAAGTTACTAACAATTCGCTTTCTGGCTGTCACATTGAGATTCTGCCTTCTATGAAGTTTTGGAAGTCACTGTAAAATTTTAACATTGCCATGTGCTACATGGATTTAAAAGGCCATTTCCCAGTCAAGAGGACACTGGGTAAAGGTACCGGCCAAACCCAAGCTTGCCTCAGCTCTCAGCTGGGAAGTACAATTCTTTTTTTTTTTTTTTTTTTTTAAGATTTTATTTATTTACTTGACAGAGATCACAAGGAGGCAGAGAGGCAGGCAGAGAGAGAGAAAGGAGGAAGCAGGCTCCCTGCTGAGCAGAGAACCCAATGCAGGGCTTGATCCCAGGACCCTGAGCTCATGACCTGAACCGAAGGCAGAGGCTTTAACCCACTGAGCCACCCAGGCGCCCCGGGAAGTACAATTCTTGAGGCAGAACATTTTCTAAGTCTACTTCCTATATCATGTTCAAAGCGAGTCCATTTTGGAGATCACTCTCATATTCCTCTATTCAAAGTTGATAATCACTCTGAGAGTATTAGCCAGTAACAGAGCTTTCTCACTGTGTCCTGGGACCTGGGCATGAGCCCAATCTCCTAGTCATCTCCATTCATCTGAAGTTCTCAAAACGGTGGGTATCCAGAATGACTATAGAAAGTCTTCAGAGGTCTCCATCAGCAAGCCAGGTTCAACAGTCACCACACTTCCTTTATTGAACAAGAAAATTAACAAACACACTTTCCCACAGAAAGGTACCAGCATGTCATGGTGAGTGAGTGGGTCTACGAAGCAACCACTGGGCATCAGAGGAAAGACCGCTCTCCGAGAAGTCACCCCCAAACCACACTCACTTCACAGATGGGAAAATGGAGATGTGAGCAAGGAAGGGAACGTGACAGACTTTTCTTTCAAAACAAAAAAAAGGGGGGGTGGTGATGAAAGCCGTACATTTTCTTGGGTCATTAATCTCAGCGTTAGAGAGAAACCTGCTTTGTGGGAGCCATGCGTCACCCAGGAAGATGAAAGCACTGAAGACAAAAATGATGTGAATTGTTAGGGTCTTGTCTGGGTGTTTTATGGCTCCCTGGACTCGCACGCCTTTGCTAGATTGAGCCCGTCCTGCTCACATGGGCCTCACATAGCCGAAGTCAGAGTGGACCTGGGGGGCTCTCCTTCTTCCTGCTCTGGGCATCTAGGTTTCAGGTCTACTGCCTCACCTCAGCCTGTCAGCTGCGCCTGCCTGGAATTCTGGATCTTTAAGGAACAAAAATTAAAATGCAGGGGTAGTTGAGGAACGATTCAGTCAGAGAGCAGAGTGGTGCCAGGACTGTGAGTCCACAGGGAGGAATGAGGTCCGGGGGCAGGGGCAGAAAGTGCCCAGTGCCAGGGCAGCGTCTGAACCAGACAATTCCAAAGCATGACTTGTTTCAGACTGGGATCTGTTCCAGCCTGTCCTTCTAAATGCTTCCCCATTCTTAATTCCTGCTCTTTTTCCAAATCTGGTTCTCCAGCTTTCACTGGATTCAGAGATAATATATTCCTCTTCTACCGATTTTGCTAGAGCAGATTTGTGACTTCACATTCTGGCAGTGGCAGTTATGAGGCGGCAGACAAGAGCTTCTCGAAAAGATAAATGGGGTCTAGTGTTGGCTTAGCTGTCCCATGGCTATGTGGCCTTGGGCAAGTCAGTCTCTTTTACTAGAACTCAGCTTCTTCATTCTATCAGAAAAGCACACTGGACAGATAGTTCTTGCCACGACTGTGGTTTGGTGCCATCTTTTGTTTAGGACCCTGTTACTGATGCCTGAGATGATGTCCCTACAGTTCTTAATACCGTCAATGAATTAATTCAATTTAGCAAATCTACTGAACACACATTCCACATCAAGCATGCTAAATACTGGAAATATAACAATGAATAGATCAGTCATGCTTTCTGTCCTCTTCGGGCTTGTGAGGAAGACAGAAATGAATGCCAGCCAGTTACCATGGTGTGGAATAAACATCACCCTCTAGCAAGGACAGGGTGGGCTCAGACAACATTCAATGGGGCCTTATCCAGGCTCTGGGAATCAGGGAAGCTTCTGCAGACATTGTGACTTCTAAGTTTTTCTGGCAAGAACCGAAGGATGGTAGACATGGTGGGGAGACAAAACTGTTCGGAACCTAAGGGACAGCACGGGGATGGAATGGCATGAGGAATTGAGAGGTCAGAGCCACTGGACTAAAGAGATGCTGATGGTGCAAAAGAGGTAAGTTGAGGCCAGATCAGACTGGGCAGGCCAAATTTGGGTTTTCCCTTAAAAATTAAGAGACTACTTTAGAGATCAGCTCTGCTCCCTTCCTTTCCTCCCTTCACCAAGTTAAGAAAGTAAACAGATGTGTCTTAAAAGGATTTGCATCAACAACGTAACATAAAAACATATTTTCAGAGTTAACCAGAAAAATTAAATTCTCCGTTCATTGAGCCCCTAATTCCCTGACTTTTCTCTGGGGGTGCGTGTGGAATCTGTACCTGGAAGAGCGTACGTATGACCCTCAGTACTGAGCTTCTCAGCAGGCCAGAGGGCATACCTTTCTGCTCCCCTTCTCGGCTGGGGTTATCTGGTGCAGATTTTCCAAACTGGCCACTGGATTACAAAGGCATGAAACTGACAAGGAACCTCACTGAAACAAAGCAATTTTAACCTCTGCTCCCCTGGGTTCCCAAAGTGCCTTTTGCCGAGAGGGTGCTGCCCTAAAATATCCACTCCCCTTTGATCTTCAGAGCAGATAAGAGTTTTGCTACAAGAGAAGTAGAAACATTTCAACAAGAATGAATGTTGCCATTTTCCCCTGGAATGTGCTCTGTAGAATCCCTAAACCAACTTAAAGCACTTAAAAATCCTATTTTCTTCAACAATCTCCATGTTCTTACGAGTCCTCATTACCCATGAGGTCTTCTCTTTATACAGGACAGAGTCTCTCTGCCTGTCTCCGAACACCTGACATTCAGGACCACACATGCGTGAGATCTGATCTTGCCTGGTGAGAAAGCACTGTCACCCAGCTTGCCCTGGAATCTGCCCTCATGGCAATGCCGTTGGTTTCCCCTGAGATTTTTGACATTCACAATGCACTGTGGCTCCCACTGAGTCTGTCAGTGAAATCTCTAAAGCTTTATCCCCTGTATTGCAGTTTAACTACTTCTCCCCCTCCCCCCATGTACAATTTGACTTCTGAACCCAAGTGCAAGACCTTCCATTTATCCCTATTAAATTTCATCTTGTTAGATTCAGGCCATTGTTCTGGCCTGTCTAAATCATTTTGGATCTTGGCCCTGTCAGCTGTCTCGCTCTTTGCTTTACATCTTCTGCAAATTTGATCATCACGCTATCCATGTGTTAACCTAAGTCATCAATGGAAGAGTTGGGACAGAGACAAGGACATGGCCCTCGAGGTCACTGGAGATTGCTCTCCAGGTTGACGGTGATCAATCAATCAGTATTCATTGAGTGATGTCTTTCATCCAGGTTCCAATTCAGTGAGCTACATTATCATCCAGCCCACATTTCTCCATTGCGTCCCCTCCAATATCAGGGGGTACTTTGTCAAACATCTTGCTGCTATCCAGATGCCCTATGCTAGAATGCCCCTTTATCTAATAATATAGGAAGTCTAGGTGCAGAAAATCTATGAGCAGTAATGCAAACATTGATCAGTGTGGCTTATGTAGAGCAGGATTTCTAGAACAAGGTAGCGACAGAGTTCTGTCATGCCACCAGAACATGAGCTCCTCGAAGCCAGGAATGTTTCTCTGTGAGTTTTGCTCATCGCTGTTTTTCCAGCACCTAGAGAAATAGTTAATGATAGCACATTCTCAAAAATGTATTATATTGGGGCGCCTGGGTGGCTCAGTGGGTTAAAGCTTCTGCCTTCAGCTTAGGTCATGATCCCAGGGTCCTGGGATCTAGCCGCATTGGGCTCTCTGCTCAGCAGGGAGCCTTCTTCCCTTCCTCTCTCACTCTCTCTGCCTGCCTCTCTGCCTTCTTGTGTTCTCTGTCAAATAAATAAAACCTTTAAAAAATGTATTATATTATTTCATTAATGAACACAGTTTGGGGTCAGCTGTAATCTAACCAATCCAAAAAAGCAAAACCTCCGAGTATCTGTAAGTGAAGAAATGATAAGATAGGGTGTGGGGTTTACTTCCTGTCACCTAGATCAGGGACTGCCAAACTACTGCCCACAGGCCAAATCAGGCCAATTTCCGAGTTTTGTAAATAAAGTTTCATTGGAACACAGACACATTCATTCGTTAACACATTGTCTGTGGCCCTTTCACGCTAGCATGGTGGAGTTGAGTATTTGTAAGAGAGACTGTTGTCCAAAAAGCTGAAAATATTTAGTATCTGGCTTTATATAGAAAAAGTTTGTCAGCCACTGGCCTGAGGAATTAAGTTTAAACTCCTTATCACTGAGACTCTCCATGATCAAAGTTTTTGCTAATTTTGCTACTGATAACAGTGATGATCAGAAAGATATCCCCAGATATATCACACCTATTATTCATTCTGTGCCTTCTCCCACTGCTGGATATAACCTGAAGACCATGGTCCTCTCATTCAGGTCTTTTTCAACATTGTACATATACACATGTAAGGATCTATATGCAAAACAGACACAATTGTGTACAAATCTTTGCTGAATGTCTACAATAGACTGAGCACGATATTAGACACTTAACAATTATCTTCACAATAGTCTTGCAAGGTAAATAGTATCACCTCCTTCTTTTTCTATTGAGAAAACTGAGAAATTAAGCAGCTTATCCAACGATTCATAGAGAATAGAGGATTTACCTGAAGTTTGAGCTAACGTTTATAAGACTCCACTTGTAAGTTGGTTTATTTTTGCTTATTGCACATTTGGAAATAAGCCAGTTTACAAAAGGGGAAAAGGGACATGTCCGATTTTATAGAAATCTTGATTTGGGGCTTAAAATACAATCAAATTCATTTTTTTAAATCTTCTATTGATGTTTAAGTCAGCTAAAGTCAATTTTATTTTGAAAAGCCATTAACTACCGTGAATTTAAACAATAAAATCAATTCAGAAACGATTCATTCAGTTAAAAATCTGAGACAGCCACATTAATGCAATTGTATTTGAACTATCCTAAGTTCATTCATATCCACACTCAATCACACTGCGCTCCTCACTCGGCAGCTCTCATCCCATCTGCCAACGCACAGATGGACTGGTCTGTGAACACAGGCTTTTCTTTCTATGTTGCACGCGATGGCAACAATGACGAACCTGGGGTGTCTGTCAGGAGCCTCGCACATCGCTTAGCTCTCCCTCCCGGGATCTTTGGGTGGTATAGGTAAGTGACCGGCATTATCCAATCACAGTTTCTATTTTGGTCCCTCTACTTCAGATCTCTTCTCTGGCCCAGGCTGGTGCTTTCTCTGCACTCATAACTGGATTTGAGCTTTCCCTTAAGATCATATTTCATCAGCTGCTGGCACATCTCTTCTGCCGTTAATGCCACACTGATCTTCTCTGGCAAGTTTCCAGACCTCCTTTTGCTCACCTTGGGGGCGACATCCTAGCCAGGCTTTTCTCTCTGCCCCGACCCTTCCGTATGCCCTTATCCCCCACAAGCTCTAGCATCAACCCCCTGGCCAGATTTAATTTCTTACGCATGTCTATTCAAGCAGACGTGAAAACAAAAATAGTATTTCCCTGGAAAGAGCTTCATCTCCCATGGCCAAACGGAGCACTGCTCTTACCATCAGGAAGCACTTTCCAGGCGGAATCCCTTGAGTGGACCTGGAGAAACAGTGAGACAGATGTAGAGAGAGGGAAAGAAGTCTGATGTGAAAACACGCTTAGGATCTTCTGGGTATTTTGTTAAATAAACACCACGGGGTAATTCGGTATTTATGTAAGGATAAAATCCAACCTTAAAGATGATAGGGCATCAGCGAAATTTAATTACTCCCTCCGGTTTCTGCTGTGCAAGGTAGTGTTCACATGACAACTTGGGTGCCTTGTTTTTTGTTTTTTTTTTTTTTTTTCTGGTATTGCTTCTCTCCTCACATGAAGGCACAGATAAAAACGGCTCGTGGCTGGAGGTGAGTGCCTCTATTCATGATAGAATAGAGCCCATCCCCCCCACACCAGTTTCTCACTCAGCAGAAAGGAATTCACACCAAGTCTACGTGCTTAGCCCATGGGCTCCAGGGAGAACTGACCAGGAGGCCAGTTGCTATGGGGCACTGATGCCATGGCAGGCACCAGCAGAGTCCCACGGTTTCTGAGGAAATAGGAGTGAGGGCTTCTAAAGGAAGGAAGCCACGGCTAATTTCCCTTCTTCTAAGTGTCCTTTGAAGGGGACTATGCCAGATGGGTAAAGTAGGCAGCATTCTCTCTCCCTAGCAGAGAAACCCCAAAAGAGCATCTTGTAATTTCTCAAAAAATCTTGGAATCACTTCTGAGCCACAGGACTTTGATTGAAGGACTAAAAAAGGTCTGCAGGTTTTTTGTGCACACACTCGTCCAGCTGAGCTATCTCTAGTTCCCGTCTCCAGTGAGCAGTCCACACACAAGGCTACATCCTGACCCACAGTCTGGATGGAGCCTGCTTGAGTCAGAGCTTCCCTAAATGTAGATCTACGTACTCCATACCACATTCACCCTGAATACCACGTCAGGTGAACACCATGTCAGAGTCCTTTGTTAGTTAAGTGGACTCACAATGAATATAATGTCCTTTCTGCATCCCCAAATTAGAGAGAAGTTATGTGGTAATGGATGGTTGCTTAATTTAATTTCACAGAGAAGTGAAGAAATAGATCTCTTCTTGGGAGGATGGGCTTTCTGGACAGTTAGTATGATATTTCTTTGAGAATTCAAATTCATGCAATTAGGAAGTCAAGGTATAAATACTGTACCAGTGACTTCACCAACGCTGGTGAAGAGAAAAATAATGGGGGGCAGGGGTTTGTGAAATGACTGAGCACTAGGTAACTCAACTGGACCCTGTGTCCTACAGCCCTGCCCCCCCCCTCAACGATTGTTTTCCTGCAACCTGATCACTGAAGACTCCACTATGACTCTAGTGACTGAAGACTGGAGATAGTCCTTGATTCCTGCTCTTCTTTCCTCAAGACTCAACTATGACATGCCATTGATCCACTGCCTGCATGTTTCTGTGTGTTTCCCCCGTCACTATCCCTGGAGCTTTTACCTTGGTGAACTAGTCCCTTGTGTTTCTCCTGGTTGGTAGCCATCACCCTCTATCGGGTGTCACTCTCTGAGGTGTCCCCACCCAAGCCCTAAACACCCTACTTCTTCAAATCAATAGCACCTAGAAAAAACATGACTTTTCTAAAATACAAATTCATGCACCCCAATGTTTATTATAGTATTATCTACAAAAGCCATATTATGAAAACAACCCAAGTATCCATCGATAGATGAGTAGACAAAGAAGGTGTGGCATACATACATATTATTCATCCATCAAAAAGAATGAGATCTTGCCATTTGCAACAACATGGATGCAGCTAGAGAATATAACACTAGGTGAAATAAGTAAGTCAGGGGGGCGCCTGGGTGGCTCAGTGGGTTAAAGCCTCTGCCTTCGGCTCAGGTCATGATCCCAGGGTCCTGGGATCAAGACCCGCATTGGGCTCTGCTCAGTGGGGAGCCTGCTTCTTCCTCTCTCTCTGCCGGCCTCTCTGCCTACTTGTGATCTCTGTCAAATAAATAAATAAAAATCTAAAAAAAAATAAGTAAGTCAGAGAATGGCAAATATATGATTTCACTCATATATGGAATTTAAGAAACAAAACAAATGAGCAAAGGAAAAAAGAGTGAAAGACAAACCAAGAAGCAGACTCCTAACTCTACAGAACAAACTGATGGTTACCATAGGGGAGGTAGGTGGGGGGGATGGGTGAAATAGGTGATGGGAATTAAAGAGTATACTTATTTATGATAAGTACTGAGTGATGTATAGAATTGAAAATCACTTGTATTGTACACCTGAAGCACATATAACATTATATGTTAACTACACTGGAATTTAAAATGAAAATTAATTTTCAAAAAGTCTGACCATAATATTCCTCTGCTTAAAATACTTCAAAACCATTCTATAGCTAGAAAATAAAGTCCAAGTGTCTCCTCAGATCTATTTCTCTCTGTATCACAGAATCTAGCTAACTTACCTATGATTTAGACTTTTAAGAAGGGATAATACATTGATTAAATGGAACTTTTAAATTTTGGATAATAATAGATTTACAGGCACATTTAAGAAATACTAGACAGACCCCTTGACTCCTTGCACAGTTCATAGTGGTCATATCTTACAAAACTAGAATACAATATCACAACCAGGATACTGACTTTTTACCTTTTTTTTTTTAAGATTTTATTTATTTATTTGAGAGAGAGACAGTGAGAGAGAGCATGAGCAAGGAGAATGTCAGAGGGAGAAGCAGACCCCCCAAGGAGCTGGGAGCCCGATGCGGGACTCGATCCCGGGACTCCAGGATCATGACCTGAGCCGAAGGCAGTCGTCCAACCAACTGAGCCACCCAGGTGTCCCTGACTTTTTAATTTTTAAATATTTTATTTACTTATTTGACAGAGAGAGACACAGGGAAAGAAGGAACACAGGCAGGGGGAGTGGGAGAGAGAGAAGCAGGCTTCCCGCTGAGCAGGGAGCCCAGTGCAGGGCTCAATCCCAGGACACTAGGATCATGACCTGAGCCAAAGGCAGACACTTAACCACTGAGCCCCACAGGTTCCCCAAGATACTGACTTTGATACACTTAAGATAAAGAACGTTTCTACCACCACACAGATCCCTTTTATTGCCCTTTAATAGCTATACATACCTACTTCCTCACCCTTCCCCAAGCTTTGTCTCTAATTTCTGACAACCACTAATGTATTCCCCATTCTCACAACTCTATACTTTCAAAAGTGTTCTGTAAATAAAATTATACAGTATGCAACCTTTGGGTTTTTTTTTTTTTAAAGAATAATTCTCATCCAAGTTTTTGCATGTATCAATAGTTTGCTGTTTTTTATTACTGAGATGTATTCCATAGCACGAATATGCCACAATTTTTGTAATCATTCATCTGATGAAGGGTTTTGGGGATGTTTTCAAATTTTCACTATTACAAATAAAACCACTACGTGCATCCACGTACAGATGTGAGTGTAAGTTTTAATTTCTCTGGGACGACTGGCCTCAAGTGCAATTTCTAAGCTATATGGCATTTGCATGTTTGGTTTTATATGAAATTTCCAAACTGTTTTCCTTTATGGTTTCAATATTTTATATATTGACACTAGCAATGTATGAGTGAACCAATCTATCTATATCCTTGCCAGAATTTGATGTTGTCACTATATTTTTTAAAGTTTTAGCTTTTCTCATAGGAATATAGTATATCCCACTGTGGTTTTAATTTATATTTCCCTCTTGATAAATGGTGAACATCTTTTCATGTGCTTGTTATTTCTTACTCACTTTGATAAAATGTCTGTTCCTGTCATTGGATTGTTTGCGTTTTTTGTTTTTTTTTTAACTGATGAGCTTTCATGAATTACTTGTTTACGCTGGATACTAATTCTTTGTTGGATATGTGATTTGTAAATATTTTCTCACAGACTATTGCTTGTCTCTTCATGCTATTAACAGGGTCTTTTACAGAGAAAAACTTTTAACTTTGGATAAGGTCTAATTTATCAATTTTTTCTTTTCTGGTCTGTGCTTTTGGTGCCGTGTCTGAGGTTTTTTTTGTTGTTGTTGTTTTGTTTTGTTTTGTGGGTTTTGTTTTTTTTTTTTTTTGTATAATGCTCAATCCCAAATATTTTCTATTTCTAAAAGTTTTTTTAGTTTTACTTTTTGCATTTAGTTCCATGATCCATTTTGAGTTAATTTTCATAAGGTGTAAGGTTTGGATCAAGAGTCTTTTATTCTTTTCCTTTTTGTCTCTCCTGTCATGTCCCGCACCTAATAAATGTTCAAACTTGCCCAGTACCTTTTATCAAAAAGGCCTGGCAAAAAACTTGTAAATGGTGGTGTGTCTCCATTTGGCCTCCTCCTTTGGTTCCCTATCAGGTGAGAGACATCCTTTCTCTGGCTTTCATGATTTCCTGTTCCCTCCCTTTCCATCCAGACCTCCAAAAAGGCTTAATTATGGCCTAGAGTCTCAGGGGCCTCCCGTCTGTGCAGTGTCTCTTCAAGAAGCTAGGTACATCCATAGGGGCAAGCCTGTGAATCTTAAAAATCATCAAGAATTCCAACCAAGGCTACCATCTACACAGCTGGCTCAATTGTCTTGGCCTCCCCCTTGCCCTTCCTCCCATAACCCTGATCTTAAAGAACTAAAGAAATAAAAACCTTGCCTAGATGTGACAACTCACTTGTGGAAACGGGATTTTTAATCTAACATTTCTGGATTTCCCTGGACTTGGTTCCCCAATTTCACAGCGTATCAGACTGTGTCCTGGCTCCTTGTTACCACTTCATTGTCTGGCTACCATATTGAAAGAATTTGTCATGCTCAGATATCTGGTTCATGTAATAGACAAACACTCGCTATATGCTCTAGGAAACCACGTGGGATCTCTTTTGCTTGCTTCCATTTCCCAATTACCATATATGTCACAGCTGTACTCACCCTCAGAATACAAACAGCTCTGATTTAAAATCATCTAAATCTATGTGGCTCGAGGTAATGTTTCCACAAAAGAATGTCAAGGACCATACTTTTCCTGACACGTTCTTGAGGAAAACAGTTTAAGCTGAGATACCATGTGGAGATAAGATGATTATTCAGAAAATGCCCTGGGAATTCATGGTCTGGTCTTAGCACAATTCAGTCCCTTAGGCTGTAAGAGCATGGCCTCTGAGGTTGATCCTGAATCAGACTAGGACCGTTTCTGGTTTTATGTCACTAAATCCTGGATGTAGTGGAGTGGTAGAGCTGAGAGTCCTCTTTATCCGTAGGTCCATTTTAATGGGCCCTGGTTGTTCTGTCCCTGTCCATTTTTATTCAGTGTCACTATCATCCATGAATTTGATCATACTTTGCCTGAGGTGCTTTAAGCAAATTGGACATTTTTTTAATAATAAAAAGCTGACAAATGAAATGTTTAAAAATAGGATGGTGCTGATTCCGAGAATGTATCTGGAGTGGATGTGGGAGGAGGGAGAAAGCTTCTGTTGGGCTTTTTTAACACTCTTCCATGACCCTTAACATTCTATATCCATTAAGAGGTGTTGCCCTTCAGTTTTTTCCAACTATTCAAATGCTTCTTTAGGGCAGCTATGTGGAATACTGCTATGTGCTATGGGCACCAATTGGGTGGAGAGAAAGGTACATATATGAAGTAACCTCCATCCCTAACTCTTCAACATCTTGAGACTCATACCACCCTTCAACACTTTTTCTGTTCTTGAGAGGTCTCCCCTGATCACTATTATGCATATTTTTCCTTCTCCAAGTGCTTCATAAATTCGTACCCATAACAGCTATCTGGCATATAAAAGGTCTTCTCTGGAAACTCTTTTGCAAAATACGTGTTCCGCATTAGTGAAATCTTTTACGTGGGTGTTTGCATATTCCTGGTAGTTCTATCTCTGTTTCTTCCTCTCTCCTCAAATCATAAATTGTCTCTCTGTCCAGGCCATTTTAGCATCCCTACAATTTGAGCCATTTACTTAAATGTGCATTGACTATCTGGTCAAACTTTTGGTTTGTTTATATAACTTGTTATGTAGTGCTTGCAGCTAAACAGCTTTGTTTACAAGTTGGTTGGAAACTTTCAATAAAAATAGAAGTTCAGTTCTGACATCAGAGTTCGTTTTGTTGCATGACTTGGTCACATCTCTTTCTCAAGCTTTCAAAATTATATGACCTATTATAAAAAATTTAGCAATTTTCATTGCCCTTAATTGCATTTTCTGGAATTTGATAAGGAATGTTCCACGGCCAGCATAACTTTACTTGCAATTTTTTTTACAATATAATCTTCTAAAGGTATTAAAAGCAATCATTAGGGATCCAAATTTACATCTAAATCAATCGAGTATAATGTTACCAACACAAATTAACTGGGGTACAAATCAGGTAAATAGTTATCAAAATGGACTAAGTTTTTATTTATTTAGGCAATTTTTAAAAAATGTTACCATAACTTACTCCTTTGCTTGGCCACTGGAAAGTTTCTCTTGACCTAATAAGATGCATCCCAGCTTCCAAACTGCTAAAATTTGAAGACAAAACATGAGTCTTAGAATCAAGAAGTTGTTGCATATTTATCACTCTGACACCTCAATGACACTCCAGACATTGGTGTGAAAAACCACACCACCCGTTAATTCTGGTAGAAAATAAAGTACAAAAATTCCCTGACAGTTGACTTGTAAATAGTCTCATCCTTATCTAGATTTAAATATTATTTAGATAGAAAACACCCAAGTAAAATACCTATAATAATTGTGCCATAAAATCTTTTCTTTCATTTCAGGACCCATTTCTGTTCTTTCTGCTACTTGAAATTTTGTCATGTTTAATTATTTCTCTGAGCTTCTGCTTCCTCAAATATAAAATGAAGGTTTTTAAAAAACTGAAGGGGCATTGAAGTTATGTAAAATATCTGGTATAGAACAGAAGTCAGAACATAATAGGTACTCAATAAGTAATTCATGAAACTATGTGTTCCCTCTGATCCATTCTTTTAGAATTTTATTATTTATTTACTTATTTACTTATTTAGTTGAGAGAGAAATAGAGCATAAGCAGGGGGAGGAGCAGAGGGAGAAGGACAAGCAGACTCTGCACGGAGTGCAGAGCCCAATGTGGGGCTTGATTCCAGGACCCTGAATTGTGACCTGAGCTGAATCAAGAGTCAGACATTTAACCAACTGAACCACCCAGGTGCCCCACTGTCATTATTACTGAAAGTTTGTTCATGTGGTGGTAAGATGTGGGGAAGGGGGTGTCCTGTAACCTTCTAACTGAGGCCCAGTTTTTAGAGGATCTGGGATGTGGACTTCTAAAATGTCTGTCCCTCTCCCAGGAGTGGAACTTTGTCCCTTAGTCTCCTTCCCAGCTCCAATGATCTCAGTCTAAATCCTTAAAACCCTTTTCCCTGTTGACCAGACTTTTATTTATTTTTCTTTAGGGTGAGATAGGAAGGCTGAAGTAGGAGGTAGTGGGGCAGAGTTCTCTTCTACAAGCTGGGATAAGGTTTCAGAATTGCCCTCTAATGAAGTCCTTCACCCTGGAGATTAGACCTTTGCTTTGAAAAAGGCACCATAGTAATTCTTCCTTCCCCCCACCCTTGCCCTGCCAAGACTATGTAGAAAAGCTTTCTCAGATCCTCCCCTTGAAAACTGATAGGGTTCCTGAAGGAAAATCCTGGAAAACTATGAGGTCCCCTTATGACAGATAGGAGCTTCTCACTCTAATGCTAGTCCAGACTTAGACTCCAGTAATTTGTCAAAATTACCATTTATGTGTTCCTACCAATTTATGCTCCCAGCGACTTCTGCTCTAGGTAAGCAGATCTCAGTTGATCTATCTCTGCAGATGCATCTGACTCTCCAGATTTCAGGGTCATGGTTTGCCCCAAAATGTTAGTCCACTGATTGGTCCAAGAAAGTCCTTGATTTTCAGCTTGTATAGTGTTTCCTAATTTTAATGACAAGAGGAATGACTTCCAAGCTCTCAAGGTAACAAAGCCGAAACCAGAAATCCCTCCACCTGGGTTTTGAATCTTGTCTATCCTGCTTTCTCAGGAACCTTACCCAAACCCATTAGTTTCCAATCTTGGCTGTGCATTGGAATCACCCAAAAGTCTTTAGCAATCACTGAGCACTGGGGTCCAACTCTAGAGGGGCCGATTTAATTAGTCTGGGGTTGAGCACAACTGCCCTTATGATCATACACTTCCCAGATCGGAGTGATTTTTATCAAAACTTAAATCAGATCACATCAGCCCACCTGCTTAAAATCCTCCAGTGGCTACACCTAATGCTTTTAAAAAATCCATATATGATCTACAAGATTCTGTAGTATGGCTGCTGCCTAACTCGCTAGCTCCCCGAGAATAGTATCTGTTACTAAACTTCTTTCATTTCTTAAAATGTACTATGCTCCCTTTCACTACACTCATCCATTTCACAAATGTTATTAAACACCACTGTGGTCTAGGCACTGATTGAGATATTGAATATATAGTAGTGAACATAAAAGACCTAATGCCTGTGATTAGGGAGCTTTTTGTTTCTGGAAAGACAGACATTATACTAACAACATATCTCAAGAGCTCAATAAAAATATTTTTATTAAGTTCAGACACAGCATTGTACAGCACATCTCTAGAACTGATTCATCTTATTTAACTGAAACTGTACCCATGAATAATAACTCACCAATTCTGCCTCCCTCTAGTCCCTGGCAACTACCATTAGCCCCTCTGTTTCTATGAATTTATTTTGATACCTCATATAACAAGATTCATACAGTATTAGGCCTTATTTGACCAGCCTATCTCACTTGTGTGATGTCCTCCAGGTTTATCTATTTTGTCACATATGGCAGGATTTCCTTCTTTTTAAGGCTGCATAATATTCTATTGTGTGTATACACCACTTTTCAAAAAAAATCCACCCCTCTGTTGAAGGACATTTAGGTTGTTTCCAAATCTTGGCTACTGTGAATAATGTTGTAATGAACAAGGCAGTGCAGAAATCTCTTCAAGACCCTGATTTCAATCCTTTTGGATGTGTACCCAGAAGTGGGGTTGCTGGGTCATAGTAAGTTTTTTGAGGACCTTTTATACCGTTTTCAATAGTGGCTGCAACAATTCTCATTCCCACCAAGAATGTATAAGAATTCTAATTTCTCTACATTCTCACCAACACTTATATTTTGTACTTTTGCTAATAGCTATCCTCACAAGTGTGATATGATTTCTTACTGTGATTTTGATGGCTTTTCCCTGATTACTAGTGATAGTGAGCATTTTTTCACATATCTGTCAACCATTCATATGTCTTCTTTCAAGAAATATCTGTTCAAATCCTTTGTCCATTTTTCAGTTGGGTTATTTGGGGGCTTGGGTTTTTTTGCTTTTGAGCTGTAGGAATTCCTTATATATTTTAGATATTAGCCCCTTATCAGATTTTGGCTTGCAAACATTTCCCTTATTCTGTAGGTTGCCTTTTCAGTCTGTTGATTCTTTTTCTGCATAGACATTTCAGTCTGATATAGATCCGCTTGTCTATTTTTGCTTTTGTTGCTTATACTTTCAGTGTCATATTTAAGAAATCATTGCCAAGACCAATGACATGAATCTTTACAAAAACAGGCTAAGGGAATATAGAATAGTGAAGGTAGTGGTGCTATTTAAATAGGAAGAACAGAGAAGTCCTCCCCTACAGGGTGACATATAAGCAGACATCTCAATGAATAAAGAAACAAATCACTCAGATGCTAGGAAATGAGTGTTCAAATCAGAGGGAAGAGCAAGTGCTAAGGTCCAGGAGGGGACCAGAGTAGCTGCAGCAAAAGGAGGGTGGTACAGAGAAGTTGGGCATGTGATCATAGAAAGCTGGTCAGAGAGAGAAAATCACAAAGGTATTTGCTGGCAATGGAAAAGATCTCATTCTGGGTGAGATGGAGATGTTAGCTATCGGATTCTTTTGAGCAAAGTGGTGACATCAATAAGGTTTTCAAAATATTACTCTCTGTTCTTTGGGTGTTGAATTTGATAGTTTCTTTATAGATTTTGGATACTAACCCTTTGTCTGATATGTCATTTGCAAATATCTTCTCCCATTCTGTAGGTTGTCTTCTGGTTTTATCAACTGTTTTCTTTGCTGCACAAAAGCTTTTTATCTTGATGAAGTCCCAAAGCTCTTTTTTGCCTTTGTTTCCCTTGCCTTTGGAGACGTGTCTAGCAAGAAGTTGCTGCAGCCGAGGTCACAGAGGTTGCTGCCTCTATTCTCTTCTAGCATTTTTATGGATTCCTGTCTAATATTTAGGTCTTTCATCCATTTTGAGTTTATTTTGTGTATGCTGTAAGAATGTGGTCCAGTTTCATTCTTCTGCATGTGACTGTCCAATTTTCCCAAGACCATTTGTTGAAGAAAATTTCTCTTTCCCATTGGATATTCTTTCCTGATTTGTTGAAGAAAAGTTGGCCGTAAAGTTGAGGGTCTATTCCTGGCTTCTGTATTCTATTGCATTGATCTATGTGTCTGTTTTTCTGCCAATACCAGGCTATCTTGATGATTACAGCTTTGTAACAGAGCTTGCAGTCAGGCACTATGATGTCATCAGCCTTGGTTTTCTTTTTCAACTTTCCTTCGGCTATTTGGGGTCTTTCCTGGTTCCATACAAATTTTAGGATTATTTGTTCCAGCTCTGCAAAAATGTTGATGGTATTTTGATAGGGATTGCATTGAACCTACAGATTGCTCTGGGAAACACAGAAATTTTAACAATATTTGTTCTTTCAATCCATGAGCATGGATGAAATGTTTTTCCATTTCTTTGTGTCTTCCTCAATTTCTTTCATGAATGTTTTATAGATTTCAGAGTACAGATTTTTTTACATCTTTGGTTAGGTTTATTCCTCGGTATCTTATATTATAGTTTTTGGTACAACTTTAAATGTGATCAATTCCTTAATTTCTCTTTCTTCTCTGCTTGTTAATATATAGAAATATAACTGATTTCTGTGTGTTGATCTTTTATCATGCCACTTTGCTGAATTCCTCTGAGTGCTTGCAATTTTGAGGTGGAGTCTTTTGGGTTCTCTACATAGAGTATCATGTCATCTTCAAAGAGTAAGAGCTTGAGTTCTTTACCAACTTGGAGATCTTTTATTTCTTTTTGTTGTCTGAGCTAGGACTTCTAGTACTATGTTGAACAACACTCAAGAAATGGGCAGAAGACATGAACAGATATTTCTCTAAGAAGACATACAAATGGCCAATAGATACATGAAAAAAAAAAATGCTCAACATCACTCAGCATCAGGGAAGTACCACAGTGAGATGCCACCTCACACCACTCAAGAATGGCTACAGTTAACAAGTCAGAAAACAACAAATGTTGGCAAGTATGCAGAGAAAGGGGAACCCTTTTATACTACTTGTGGGGATGTGAGCTGGTACAGCCATTCTGGAAAACAGTACAGAGGTTCCTCAAAAAAGTTAAAAATAGACTATGACCCAGCACTTGCACTACTTGGTATCTCCCCCAAAGATACAAATGTAGTGACCTGGAGGGGCAACTGCACCCCAATGTTTATAGTAGCAATGTCCACAATAGCCAAACTACGGAAAGAGCCCAGATGTCCATCAGCAGATGAATGGAAAAAGAAGGTGTGGTATGTGTATACACACACACACACACACACACACACACACACACACACAAATATATGGATACAATGGGGTATTACTTAGCCATCGAAAAATGAAATCCTGCCATTTGTAATGATCTGGATGGAACTAGAGGATATCATGCAATGAAAAGAATAAATCAGAGAAAGACAATTATAACATTATTTCATTCATATGTGGAATTTAAGAAACAAAACAGGAGCATAGAAGGAGGGGGAAAATGAAAAAAGATGTAATCAGAGAAGGAGACAAACCATAAGAGACTCTTATCCATACAAAACAAACTCAGGGTTCTTGGAGGGGAGAGAGGTGGCAGATGGGGTAACAGGATATTGGGCATTAAGGAAGGAATGTGATATAATGAGCACTGGGTGTTACATACAACTGGCAAATCACTGAACTCTACCTCTGAAACTAATAATAGTCTATATGTTAGTTAATTGAAATCAAATAAATAAATAAATAAATAAATATTACTCTGGCTACTGTGTGAATAATAGACTCTAAGAATATAACAGGTCAAGGACAGAAGAAGAAGGTATTCACAGTAATGGAGGTGAAAGCTGATAGCATCTTGAAGAGAACATGTAGGAGAGAGAGGAGGCGGCACACAGTGGTCAGCTCTAAAGATAAAGCAGAGACAGTTCTCAAGTGCACTTGATGTAGAATTTGAATTTAAAAAAAGAATTACAATTATCTATGTGTTAAAGACAAAGCAAGAGCATGAATGAACTTAATTTTAACAGAAGAGAGACTATTTTACTAAAGGGAGAAAAGGGCAATAGTCTTTTGGGGAGAGACCAAGAGTTAATATGTGGACAGGATGAGATTGAGGTGCCTACCAAATCATGAAGTGACAATTTCAAGAAGATAGTGAGATTTCTGACACTAGAATTCAGGGGGGAGATCCAGTCAGAGAAAAAGAAAATGTTACGTAGTATTTACAACCATGGTACAACATGATGTCAATTTGAAAGTGTTGTAGATAAAGAACCAAAGGAGCTACAGTTCTGAACCCTTATGCTTTCTAAAATGTTAAGGTAAGAATATGAGTTGGTAAAGAGAAGGACACCAAGTAGCAACTAGTGAAACAGAAGACTAAAGAGTATTCGTGTCCTGACACCAAGTGAAGTCAAGAGGGAGAAAAGAAATACCATAGTCAAGGGCGCCTGGGTGGCTCAGTGGGTTAAGCCTCTGCCTTCGGCTTAGGTCATGATCTCAGGATCCTGGGATGGAGCCCTGCATCGGGCTCTCTGCTCAGCGGGGGGCCTGCTTCCTCCTCTCTCTCTGCCTGCCTTTCTGCCTACTTGTGATCTCCATCTGTTAAATAAATAAATAAAATCTCTAAAAAGAAAAAAAAATACCATGGTCAAATGTCACTCATACATTAAGTAATAAAAGGACTCAGAAATGACCATTGATTTTGTCAATGTAGAAAATACGAATGACCTCGATTAGAGCAGTACGAGTAAACTGGAGGAGACAATAGTCTGACTTGGGTGGGTTGAAAAGAAAAGCAGGAGTTCTGTTTCTGCTAATGGTAAAGTAGATTGTATTGGACTAATCCCTCCATGGGAAATAATTACAAATTCACAAAAGATAAAGTCCATGAAAGTAAAGCAGCCAAAAATCAGGCAAAGACTGGAAAGGGACCTGTCACTTATAAGAGAACTACCCTGGGTAAAGTTCGTATTTAATGGCTTTTCTCCTGAAAGATCTTCTCTGTAAGTGTAGTCTACATTGGCAGGAACTCGGGCTGAAAGTTACAGTGTTACTAACTTGAGACATCTTAGAATGGAAGATAGAGCTTCCAAAGTACTTCAAAAGTGAGGAAAGAGAAAAGACTCATAGTAAGAGAGGAAGCCTCAATATCTGTATATATCTACCCAAATCCTTGGTTGAACCCCAATTGTGAATACCTTGGGAAATGCCATTGACCCAAAGAAAAGCAAAAGGTAGGATATTGAATGAACTGAGCAGAGATTCTGGATAATACCCATCCCATGGGACACAGAGTTTGGAGTCTGCGTCTAGTCAGTTTAACTGCCAGCTAGAACAAAAATAGACACTCTTCAGAGGACGATGATAGAATCCAAAATTTCTACAATGTATCACACATCATATCCAGTATAAAAAAATTACTAGACATGTAAGGAAACAGGAAAATATGACCCAAATTAATAGAAAAAGCAATCAATAGCAATTTATCTTAAAATATTCTGCATGTTGAAACCAGCAGAAAAACTCTTTAAAGCCATTTTTATCAATATGTTCAAAGGCTTAAATGAAAATATGGCCATGATAAATAAGCAGAAATATGGGTATGGGAACTATAAAAGAAAAACCAAATGGAAACTTCAGAATGAAAAGAATATTAACTGAAATAAATAATTTCACTAGATCGCATTAAGACTAATTGGTGATTAAAGCGTAAAGAATCAGGGAACTTTAAAAGATATTAATAGAAATCATCTAATTTGAAGAACCAAGTAAAAAATGATATTAACACAGCCTTAGTGACCTATAGGACAATATCAAGTTATCTAAAATACATGTAATTCGAATCCTAGAAGAAAAACAGATTGAGTAGACAAATGATAGTAATACCTGAAATTTTCCCAAATGGTGTAGAAAACACCAACTTCTAAATCTAATAACTGCAATAAACCTAAAGAAGGATAATTGCAAAGAAAACCATTCCTAAGAATATCATAGTCAAATAGCTAAAAAACAAAAGATAAAATATTATGAAAGCAGCTAGAGAAAAGTAGCACTCCTTCTTACAAGAGAATAACAGTATGAATGGGAAACTTCTCATCAGATACAGTAGAGGTCAAAAGAGAGCATAACAACATTTATAAAGTACTAAAACAATAAAACTTTCAATACAGAATTCTATATTCAGTGAAAAAAATTTATAAAATGAAGACAAAATAACATGGATAAAGGAAATAATTTAAGAGGGTTCTACTAACTAAATTTGAAACATTATGAGCCCCAAAATAAGTCAGTATTAAATTATAGAACATAAGAAGCAAAAAATAGAAACCTACAAAATTCTTGTAATAATCAGGAAGACAGGAAGAAAATAAATAAAAGAAGGAAGTGAGGGAGGGAGGAAAAGGACAGATGGGACTTGTTTACAGTACAATGCGGAGGGCTGACAGGTAAATATATAAAATGTACTCAAGTTGGAAAATAATATTGTACAGTTGTCGAAGTAAATAAAGGTCAATGCAGGTAAGAATCATCAACTGATCCTAAACCTAATATGAGATATTAATGATCATCAAGATATATTCAAGGCTATAGTTTTCCTATTAGTTATAAGGAAAACAACAGAAGTCATGCACTGGAAAAATCAAACTAGGTGATCAAAATAAACATCAGTAGGGAGATGACAAATGGCCGTCATATGCCTCAGAATGATGTCCTGAAAAAGGACATATCTCTTATGTAATATTGTGCTCTGGAAAAATAAACTAAACATAATCATGAGGAAATAGCATCCTAACCCAAAGTAAAGAATATTATATTCCCCCCAAATCATTAATGTCTAAAAAATACACACACCAAGACACAAAATGGCCAAGAAACTTCCAGATTGAAGAATACTCAAGAGACATGAATATAAATCTAATCCAGGAATCCTGACTGGATTTTCTTTTGGAGGAAAATGCTTTCAAAGCAGTTGGGGGGCGCCTAGGTGGCTCAGTCTTAAGCGTCTGCCTTCGGCTCTGGTCATGATCCCAGGGTCCTGGGATGAAGGCCTATGTGGAGCCACTCCCCCTGCTTGTGTTCCCTCTCCCTCTGTCTCTCTCTCTATCATAATAAATTTAAAAACAAAAAAAAGCAGTTGGAACATGGACAGTACACTAAAGTATTGTATCAATGTTCAATTTACCAAATAGGTAACTATTCTTTGGTTATATAAGAGAATATCCTTCATCTCAGGAAACACACACCAAAAAATTTAGGAATAAAAGGGAAAAAAAGAGCACAAGTGATAAAGTAATTTAGCAAAATGGTAACAAGAAGTGAATCTTGATAAAGTAATTATTCTTTTGAATATTCTTATAAATTTCCTAGAAGTATGAAACTGTTTCTGAATAAAAAGTTTTTCTTAGTGAAAAGGAAATAGATATTCTCAAGCACAGAATTCTTTACCAGCAGACTCACACACAGAAGTGCTAAAGAAAGTTCTTCACATAAAAGGGAATTGAGACTATATGGAGATTTGGGTTGAAAAGCAAAAACAGCAATGCTTAAATATAAATATACTAAAAAGTATTAAAAGAAATTTAGGAAATGCAAAGGAATAGATTAGTGAAATTGGAAACAGGGCAATAAAAACTATCTAAATTGAAACACCAAGAGAAAAGTCTGGAAAACATTAACATAGTTGCAGAAGTAGTCAGATAACTTCAGCAGCCAGTTTTCCAAATTTGATGAAAATTCTAAACCCAAAAAATCTAAGTTTAAGGAACATAAGCATAAGACCCATGACAATATGAAGTCACATCATAATCAAATTGCTTCAAACAGGAGATGAAGATGTAAATCTTAAGAGCTACCAAATCAAAAATGTCTTATTTGGTACAAAGGGCCAAAGGTCAAAGTGAGATCAGAAGTGTCTCCAGAAATCATGCAAGTGAGCAAAAGTAGAACAAAATCTTTACTGGTGTCTAAAAAAATAGAACTGTAAACCACGAATTCTATACCTAAGAAATAGCTTTAAAAAGCGGGGGGGGGGAGGGGGGCGCCTGGGTGGCTCAGTGGGTTAAAGCCTCTGCATTCAGCTCAGGTCATGATCTAAGGGTCCTGGGATCAAGCCCCACATCGGGCTCTCTGCTCAGCGGGGAGCCTGCTTCCCCCCTCTCTCTCTGCCTGCCTCTCTGCCTACTTGTGATCTCTGTCAAATAAATAAATAAAATCTTTTTTTGAAAAGGGGGGGAGGGGTGAGATAAAAATCTTCAGTCCTACAAAACCTAAAAAAATTCACCACCAGAAGACCCATGGTATAAGGAACATTAGAGGAACTCCACTGAGGTCTGATGGATACCTGAGTCCATGAAAAGGAATCAAGATTATCAGCTGGAAAAACTGCACTGGTAGATACACTTTTACTCTTATTATTTATATCACTGAAAAAACTAATTATTTAGAGGCACTTTGGTGTTTCAGTTGGTTAAGCGTCTGCCTTCTGCTCCGGTTGGGCCGTGATACCAGGGCCCCAGGGTCCTGGGATGGAGCCCTTCCTCGGGCTCCCTGCCCTGAGGGAAGCCTGCTTCCCCCTCTCCCTCTGCCTGCCACTCCCCCTGCTTGTGCATGCTTTCTCTCCTTGTCAAGTAAATAAATAAAATCTTCAAAACAATAAATAAAAAACTGACCATTTAAAGCAAAAGTAATATATTTTAGAGCAGAAGTAAAATATTTGAAAATAAGAACTCAAAAGGATAGGAAAAGAGAAATGGAAGCATACAGTTATAAGATTTTCATACCATCTGTATCTACAGATACAGTGATGGTTGCTAACATCACAGAAAGATAAGCAGATATGTCATTCTGATGGAAGTGTGCAACATTACCTATGAAGAAGTCTTGCAAAAAAAAAAAAATTGAATCTGAATCTAATCAGGCTTCTATAGCTATCAATTGACAAGGAATACAAAGACAGAAATACATTTTAAAACATGGATTCAAGCAGCAAAACACAGACTTTTGGAAACCCTACAGGACAAACATCCCAGTTTTTTGCACAAACAAAAAGCAAGGAAAAGTAAGAGAAATAGAGGAACAACTGATAAAATATTTTTCAGAGACACATCAAAAAAACATTTACAGTTTCAACGATATCTGACTGTATTTAATATGCTTCAAATTAAAATGAACAATACGGGGTACAGTTCAAACATAACTGATCATGAGTTGTTAATTGTTGAGGTTGGGTGATGGGCACATGGGGTTCATTATACTATTCTATTCTTCTACATTTATATTTTACGATTAATTTTAAAAATGAACACAAACCACAATCCAACTTATAAAGCAAAAGAATTAGCAAAGTGACATTATACTTCCAAAAAAGTATTCACTATTATCGGCTTACGAGGAAACAGTTTCTTCAATGCTTTCAAGTAGTTGCCTTATAAATCATTCAATATTAAACACAGGGCAGGGGGAGAAGGATAAACAAATGTGAATTACGGGAGCCTACCCGAGTCAGAAATTGAACATAAATGAAGTGTAACTGCTTCTGAAATGATAATGCTAGTTTATGGTAAAGTGGGATTGGATTAACAAACCACCTCAGGATCAGTACTATTTTGCAAAGCAAAGTACACTAGCAAACAAATATGTGGACGATGTTTACCCTTTAGGAAATGACAGGCACAGGGAATTGTGACCTAGCTCTAAGCCTGTTTTGCCAACACGGATACAGTGTTTTCACGGCTTCTCAGATCGTGGTCTGAACATTTGACATCTTTAATGTCTTTCAAAGATATTAAATGTCGCAGGCTTGTGAGAAAGGTCCTATATCATCTCTGATTGGCTGTCAACGTTGCTGGCAAATGCGCATTTGTATGCAGCTATCTTTTAATAAACTGCTGGCTTCCTGTTTGTTATATAGCTCCCCCACTTTGAATAATTTATTGTCCCCCACATTATTGGCGCCACTCCTGAAAGATGGGAGCAGAAAGGGGATTCTAATATATCATGTTAAAAAAGAAAGTCAGAGAAAACTCCAAAGAGGTACGTCCTTCCAAACAGCTTCTCCTCATTAGGGAGGAAGCTCAGGAACCGAAAGAAAAATGTCTCACAAGTCTACTCAGGGATGCAAAGAGGGTCAGTGGAAATGGGTGTGTCTGTCACTCACTATTCTAAGACTCTGCATGTATCGCTAGCTCGTGAGCTAAGTCAAATGGTCTCCTGGGTCTAATTCTTTATTTTAATTTCACTTTATCAGGGAGTTAAAGCAAGTAATTCAATCTTCACATCCTTCAGACAGAAGTCTATGCATTAGTTGTCCGTGCTGTGGATAGAGATTCCCCAGCATCATGTACTGGGGTATCATCCTGACTGGCTCCTAATTCAATCATCCCTCTTGGATTCAGATGTGCATACACAAACTAAAACCAAAATATGCCCTCTGCCTGGGAGCCTGGTTCAGGGCAACTTAGAGAAAGACAAAGCTGTTGAAATTACAGCTGGCAAAATTGACGGGTGGTGACCTCCATGTCACTATTTCTTGATATCACCTTGCAAAGCTGCTAAAACCACTGGTTTTTAAGACTTGAAAGAGGTTGTTTTTTTCTTTTTAACTTTTTATTCAAATTCTGGTTAACATCCAGTGTAATGGTAGATTTGGATGCACGATACAGTGATTCAAGGCTCCCATATAACACCTGGTACTCATCACAAGGGCCTGAGCGTCAATTGCCTTCAGAAATATAATAGAATTATAAACTTCTCTATGCAAAAATATGTATATTGAACAAAATATCACATAGCGTACTGGGGGCGCATTGATCCCAAGCACCTCACACCTCATGAATGGTTCAGAAGTTTCCACATTGAGAGGAATCTTTGAGCAGATAACCCTCACAGTCTCTGTCTGCTCTAAGATTCTATTGCTCTTTAGGGAAGATGTTTTTAAATAAAGAAGGATTAAAAGTAATTTGAAATTATTCCATCCTACCCTCTCTAATTATTTATAAGCTGGCATTTGGCCCTGATTTGCTGCAAGTAAAATAACTATATATGATTTTGGCTTGGCTTTCGTGAGAGCCAGTGATGGCGACAAAACCACAAGCAGCAACAGTAACACCTTTCTCCCTTTGTCATGAACAACCCATGCAAATGCTCTCTCTCTGGCACATTCACTCACCTTGCTGCCCACTACCTCCCGTTCCGCTTGTCCAAATCAGTGCCTTCTGCATGCCCTCTGAGTTTTTCCTCCCACTCAGAAACCTTACCCAGTATTTTAGACTCTGTTCCTCTCCTCTCATTCAAACTCTTGCAAAACAAAGTCTGGTGCACAGTTCCACATATAATTATATTCTGTCATATGTTGTTAGTTTCTCTGCCTTGTATGTGTGTTCCATTTCTGAGAATAGACTGTTCTAAATCATAGGTACCTGTGCAAATTTTCTTCTGCTTTCCCATATGGTATAACACACATCACATGCTCTACTTAATAAATACCTATTGACCTAATGTTTATTCTTCGGCTTCTGATGATTTCACCACATCTTTGAGAAACAGTAAGATCTCGGTGAGGGTAATCTTTTGAAAAATAAGGGTAATCTTTTGAAAAATAAGAAGGGAGAAATAAGCAATGTTCAATGGGTAAGAGCCAATGTGAGTTTAGAATACTATGTTTACGGGAATAATGATTATAGGAAACTCTGACACTAGATTGAAGAACTAAAGAAAATCCTGATGAGAGGAAACAGGTAAACACGTTTTTAATAGGCCACATTGTGTGACCTTATTTTTAATCATTTTTCTAAATGCTGAAAAGAGTTGTTTTTTAAAAATTATTTTGAAAAAACATCTCTTAAACTTGTTTAGTTCAAGGAATCCTTTGAAAAACACAGAGACTGTATTAAATTTCTATGCCTGTAATTGTCTGATACCCACCCCAGCCTCACTTAAATGGCCCATTGTCACCTTAGAAGGAAGGTTTTACTTTTCTTGGTTATGAATATTCTCAGTTGCTGTCATATTAAACAAGGGGTCAGCACCACTGGAGAATATCGAGTCAGTTGTGAATTCTCAGCCTCAGTGTCTAATTAGAGGTAGTGTATGGAATGCCTTCCTTAATTACTTTGGAGTCATTGGGGTATTTCATTAGTCTCAGTTTTTATCTTGTAACTTCATTCATAAAATATGTTCCTTATCAATTAGCTCCACCAGGAACAGATCACTGGCCTCGTGCATCCTGCTCTCTATGTGATCTCTCAGCCCTGAAGGAGGAGGTCAGAATTCCTCTACATAATAACACTTTCAACTCTATTACCACACTCAGAATACCATGAAGAGAAAAGAAAGGGGGGGGAGAGCAAGATATTAGGTTGCTTATGAGATAAAATAATGTCCCACATTTTGCCGGAAATATTAGGTAAAACTGTTATCTTCAAAGAAGTTCAAGTAAATGTTATTTATGTAAAAATTGATCATAGTTTAATTCTATACTTTCCTGGGATCAATAGAAGTATGCTTTCCAGATATGCTTTATAAAGAAAAATTATAAACTCTCTTTGAGTATGAAATTCTATCAACACATATCCAGTCAGAAGAGAGATACACAGGGGTGCCTGGGTGGCTCAGTGGGTTAAAGCCTCTGCCTTCGGCTCAGCTTGTGATCCCAGGGTCTTGGAATCAAGCCCCACATCAGGCTCTCTGCTCAGCGGGGAGCCTGCTTCCTCCTCTCTATCTCTCTCTCTCTCTCTGTCTGCCTCTCTGCCTACTTGTGATCTCTATCTGTCAAATAAATAAATAAAATATTTAAAAAAAAAAAAGAAGAGAGATACACAGGTTATGCTAAAGAGAAAGTCAGTTTCACGGTAGAACACTAAATTCAAGATATTAACAGTGCTGAAGAACATTAAGGCAGGAAGGTAATGTCAGTTCTATGTAGAGGCATTGGCAAAGCCATCGGACATACACAGGGTTCTCCCAGCGATTCAGGCACACCAGGCCCCACTGCCGGGATTATGGAGCTAGTGTCTCAGGTTTAATATCTTTAAATATTTAAATCTTGCAATAAACTTTCTGTTATCCTAATTCCATGTCCACAAAGAAATTTCTAATTATGAACTTGGCTTCCAGGTACCCCTGATCTTGGGAAGAACATGTTCCAGATTGGCTTTTGGACCTATTCGTTACCTATGTGACTTTTATGACTGCAAATCCTTCACTAAGAAACAGGGTTTTGATCCCAGATGTTTGTTCTTTATTTTTTCCCCCTATCTTTTCTTATTTAAAGACAATTTCTATAAGAGAATTTGGAAATGAAAGGAGAAGCTGCTCATTCTTTATGTCTTCTCTTAATGTTATGCTATCAGATCTAACCAACAGACTCTTCTTTGCCTGAGACTTGGCTAAAGGTCCTTTTGTGATTGCCCCGGGCAGGAAATATGTTTTCAAGGGATGGAAATTCACTCAGAGCAGCTACATAAAAAGGCTGTATTAGAAGGAACCAGAACCAATGACATCTAAGATAATGGTGATCAGAACATAGGACTTGACATCTACTGACTAGCTACTGCTACACAACAAATAACTATAAATCTCAGTGGCTTAAAAAGCCACTGTTGCTGTTGAGCCTATGGGTTTGGTGATGTCTGAACACTCTATGTTGGGCTCAGCAAGTCAGCTCTGCATCAAGCCACAGTGGCTGGAATGACTATTTCTCACTGAAGTGTATCCATTGATCTTGATAGCTTGGATCCAGGTGTCTTTCTTACACATTTAACTGGAAAATGTGCTGGAACGTGCTCTTCTTCTTGCTAAAGAAGAAGTACACTAGTGCCAGTGGGAAGACACAAAGCCACTCAAAGCCTCACCTCAGAATGGGAATACTGTCAGTTCTACCCCATTCTTTTGGTCAAAGCAATTCAAGTAGACAAACATGGCATTGAGGGAAAAGGAAATATACCCTGCTCTTTTCATAAAAGGAATTGCAAAGTTACACAACAAAGAACTTGGATAGAGAGAAATACAGAATTAGGGCCAATGATGCAATCTACAATCTCAGGCCATCTACACCTCTACAGAAACTCTAGTAGCGGCCGTAGCATCAGGGGCAGGTATTGAACCTTTATTCAGGTATCACAATGATCTGATCTTGGCTCAGACACAAAATTGCCTATTTTCTGTCTCCTAGTACAAATTTTCAAAAGGAAAAATCAGGCCAGATGAGCCAGGCCTGTCATTGGTTCCTTTAGGCATAGGAAGTTCCTTTTTTCAGTCAGGGACAAATCCTCTTTAAAAGGACACTATCCTAGAAATACAAAGTATTTCTATAACTATCACATACATACAAGAAGAGTTTTCTTTTGGTTGCCACCATCGTGTTGTTGGCAATTCTCCTGGTTTCTAGTCATTTGGCTTCTGTACAGGCAACTTCCCCTTGGGATATGCATATATTTGTTTTAAAGATTTCTATATTCATAAAAATTGGCCCATTTTACAGGTTTCACAATTACTTACTGGCCACTTGATCATGGCCAAAAACAATCTAGTCTTTATCTCAACCACATCTTAATACTCTTCATGCAATGAATTATGTCTTTGTCCACTCACTGATTCCAGACCCAATCACACATCAGAGTCTGACCTCAGCCTGAAAAGCCTTGAGGCTGAGGATCATTAGTTTTACAGGACAGAGAGGAAAGAATTTAGATGGCTCAACTCAGCTTCTTCTCCTTCCCAGAAATACAATCAGAAATAAATAGATGGTAGGGAAGTGGCACCATACTTCCTTACATTATTTCTTTGAAGGAACAAATTTTTCCATCTCGAACTTCCATAATACATGCATTACTTAAAGAAAACCTACAATCCAAAAGAAAAATGAGGTCAAAATCAAAAATAAAGAAGGAAAATATTTGTCCTAATAAAATGTTCCTGCTTTTGTTTAAATGTACAATCACCCACAAAATAGAGAACATTTGAATGTGCTGATGGAAGGTAGAAATTATCTATCAAATAACTTGGCAGAACACATTTCAATCTATTGTCATTATCTTGAAGGAAATGGTACCATTTTAGTTGACAATTTGTAGAATGAGCAATGAGATGCAGGTCCTATTTAAGTCATGATTTTCCTTATGGGAAGACACTGGGGAGACAACAGAGGAACCCTTAGTGTGAGCTTCCTTCCACCTGAGCCAATTATGGAAAACACAGACATAACCTAATGTCTAAGCACTATGTACATGATATATTGTTATTTTGTTCAAGGGCCCTGAGGCAAAAGAAAAATCAAAATAATTTTTACAATAGCACCTGTTTTAAAATAAGCAATTTATTCCATCCTTATAAAATATTTATGGATTTCAAATGGATGTCCTTGAATAAGGCCATTTCATTTCTGTTCTCCACCGAGGATAGGTTAGAGAAAACTCTAGATCTATTTCCTGTTAATTTAATACAGTTTCAAACCTTTTGTGAAAAAGCAGCCACCCAATAACTTTATTTACTAAACTTCATTCTTAATGATTCTGACTTAGTAGTTGTACAAGCAACAGCTCATGCATCATTTCACCTTATTGAAGAGAGGAATCACTTCTATGCAATAAAATAATTTGATTTCCATTGAGAAAATATATTTCAAAAAACCCCAGAGATTGAAGGAGCCTATTACTTTTTATTACCCATATCATAATGTTCATCTTAATTACTGATAAAGCAAGTTCACAGATGTAGTCTAATTGAATGTATAACTTTTTAATTGAAAAGGGGAAAAGTATGAGATTTGAGTTCTAACAAAAGGCTGGGACGAAACTGAAATCCTTCCCTTCCAAAAAGCTTTCCTGGAAGAATTGAGGTTCTTAAAAATGTCCTAATAGGCAGGTATCAATATGGCACCAAAAATGTATTTTAGGATTTGGAGAAATGAGTGAGTGTTATCGATTACAACCAGGGTTCCAGCCAGGTCAGAACGATGGTGCCTCATGAGTCATGTGGGAAAACACCTGAGACTATGCACAACCCTGCCTCTGATATCTTGGCCCATCTCCAGGCAAAAGATTCCACATTTACATAAAGAATAAAAGATGGGGGGGCGCCTGGGTGGCTCAGTGGGTTAAGCCGCTGCCTTCGGCTCAGGTCATGATCTCAGGGTCCTGAGATCGAGTCCCACATCGGGCTCTCTGCTCGGCAGGGAGCCTGCTTCCCTTCCTCTCTCTCTACCTGCCTCTCCGTCTACTTGTGATTTCTCTCTGTCAAATAAATAAATAAAATCTTTAAAAAAAAAAAAAAGAATAAAAGATGGGGCTCCTAAGTTACCTCAGTTGGATAGTCCAATGACCATTCGGTCTTCATGAACTCCAGGGAGAGGGGTCTTTGTGGTTGATCATCTTCCAAGTCTCCATGAGGAGGCTCTCTAATGGGAGATCAAGTTGCTAGGACACTTATTTCAATAAGGCCGATAGGTTGGACCATAGGAATTCTGCTTCCTGATAAGACGAAGCATCAGCAAAGTGAACTCAGCTGTGTCCCCTCCCTTCTATCCTGAAAAACAGCATAGATTCCCAGGAGTCTGTCCAAACTGATTTTGAAGAAATGGGAATCAGCCAATGTCTCTGGGCCTTTAGTTTTGCCCCCTTATAACCCAAAGCCTTAGCCTTCCATTTGTCCTCACAAACACCAAATATGATCCACCTGTTTTTGGCAGCCTGAACTTTTAGGCATATCAGTGCCAGTTGAGGAAAAGACCCTTCTAGTAGTAGTAGTACTGCATTATTGCTATACCTTCCATCTGCAATTGAACAGTATTTCTTCCATGTGCTTTCTTTCTCCATATGAAATTATGTGATGTTTCCCTGACACACTACAGTGGTACATGCAATGGCTAAAACCACTGAAAGAATATCTGAGATTCTCTGGAGTAAAATACACATATATATTTGCAATAGAATACTTGTGATTTAGATTCTTGTTATCTTGTATGCACATGAACATGAAACTGTTTACAGACATTCCATTTTGCCAAAATATCAATTAGTCTGACTCATCAAATCTTCTCTTTATATTCCGTATCATGTATGGGACATGTTTCTATTTATGCACCAGAGAACACCACTCAAACTTCCACTGAAAACAGCCTCTGAATACATAGATGGTAATCATATGCTTAGACAGCAAAGGAAGCCTTTCATGACTATTTTTAATATATCTATAACCACTTCAGATGTCTTTTTGCAAACCAGCTGCAGAATCAATGTGTTCAAAGTGGTATCATTCAGCCACTGCCACGTATCAGCTACCATTAATTTCTTAAAGGCCAGGTTCTCTGCGTACACCGAGACAGAAGGAGTAATATGACTTTAAGGGTGTGGGTTATAATTCAAGTATGACTGTATTAGCATAAAAGAACATAAGCTGCTTTTTCTGAATGCAAACATGGTCCCTAAACCAAGGATGTAAATTAGTATTACAATGAAAGCCTCCAGAAGGACAGAAGTTGGAAGTGTTCTCTTCTCCGAGCAGCAGGAGACTGTTCAGGTCCTGCTGTTTTGAAAACCTTTCTCCCCCCATGCAGGCTGCCCTGCTAAGAGAAATCCATTTGAATATTTTGGCAATCACAGAGGCCCCCACATAAATTATGGATACAGAAATGCAGAAGACAGTCTAACAAATGGAACACGGTGGAATCTGTTTTTCCGCCGCCATATGGTGTCGACAGAATGCCACTTTGTTTCTCTGGGAAACAGCTCATCATTAAAAAATAAATAGCATCTTTTCTGTGGGGAGAGAGCCCACAGTCATTATTTTGAAAAATAACAAACAGGAAACTCTGTCCTTTCATTTTACAATCTTTTTTTTTTTTCTTACATTATTATTATTGCTGCACACATAGACATTTTTTCCAGGAAAACTCAAGATGGCTTGTACCTTGGTGCCTGGGAACTCAACATCATGTTTTTCTAGATTTGGGGAGATAAGTCCAAGCACAATACACATTATGAAAAATCGGGGCACTTCATTATAGACCTTCTTCCTTCCTTTAGAAAAACTATTCTTTCAACCTAGCATATGGATTTTACTTTAGCATATGGATTTTTTTTTGCTTAGATTTTATGCTTATAGAAATAATGAATATAAACCATCCTGGTTTATGTAAGCTTAACAATTTCCAAGCTGAATTCACACGACTCTATTATTTAGGGAATGAAGTTGTTATTGGAATTCATTCTACAGTATATTTGATAACTGATCTTTTCTCAGACCCAGAAAAAATGTTATCATATCCCATAATTAAGTGTAATACAAAGCATGGGTATGCCTTTTTCCCTCTGATACCCTTTTTCTGACATTGTTCTGTCTGGCCCACATAAAAACTTTACTTTCATGCCCCTGTGTCAACCTTCTACATATGAGGGTGCTGAAAATTTAGTAGTGCTATCTGTGAACAAATCACAGTATTTTCAAATTAGCATAATTCCCAAAATGTTTTCACAAATATTATTTTATTTGATGTAAAGATAATACCCAGACTGGGTGGGAAAAGTTATCGTTTCTTCTTTGCAAATGAAGAAATGGAAAAGAGGGGTTTAAAAAAAAAAAAGTAACCTAGATTATTCACATTAGGGTTGAGCCCTGGTCTTTGACTCCCAGGTGAGGGCTTTTTTGTTTTATTTTGTTTGTTTTGGTTGTTGTTGTTTTCCTCTACAACAGTCTGCAAGCAGGGGCAACAGGGCCAAAGAAGATCTTCATCTTTGTTACTTATCTTCCATTGTTGCCTCAGAGAGGGCCTCTGACTATGTGGCTTGTTATTTATAATACACCTTCTACCTATTTCCTCCCAAATCAGGCGTATATTTTAAGACACAACAGGGAAGTTAAAGGTTTCTAAAAATCACTTACCATGGAGTAAGAGAAAAGTAGATATCTATTAAGGTTATACTGTGTTTCAAATGCAAATTTTTAAGATTCTGAGGCTAGAATTATCTACCTCTATTTGGTGAACTCGCTGAAGTGGAATTCGGGGTCACAAAAAATGTTTGAGTTGATAAGCTGCTTTTTGTTATGGCATCATGTCGTTCTAAAACAAGCAATAATTTTTATAATAGGTTGTCCTGTTGGAACACTAACTAAGAAATTTTCACGACACCAGGTAAATGTCGAGAGCACAAAATCTCGTCCTCCTGTGGACCAGAACTCAAGAACAGAAGATATGCATTCTGTCTTCTCCCCAAGCTATCTGTCAACACTAAATTTTGTTCTGTAATAGGACGCTGAGTCTGCCAAATTGAAAGAGTCCTCACAGTCTCATCTGATTGAATTCATTTCTATCACTTCTAAAGAAAGCATATTCAAAAATATAACTGATCTCAGGGTGCATATGTTATTTTATTTCTTTCCTTCAACTCTTCCAGCTCTGTCCTTTAATACTCCCTTAATTCATATTTGGGATGAGGATTTTACAAATTAAGAAGCAGAAAAATATTTTATGTCTGCAAAGTTCCAAAGCATATGCTTTGTTCCTTGTTTCTGGAAACAGTGTCTTCAAGAAATTGCATACAACTGGTGGATAACTCCACCGTGCTGTTGACCGCTTGTCAATGGTGGATGCTCATGGCTATGGGACATCAAGTGCATCAAGCCAAAATGTCATAATGTGGCACAAGCACTAAAAGTAAAGATTCAGAAAAAGATAGCAAACTTTCTATTGCTCATTCTCAATTCTCGGGTATGGTTTGCATCTATCATTTGTAAGATAAGCACCCAGACAGGGAAATGAATGAATAGAATACACCTTTGGATGTTGTGTCTGATAGTGAGGAAAGAATATATTTGGAGTTTTTATTAGATGAAAGCTACTTCTCAATCACCTGCATCCAAACCAACATAACGTGATTTTTAAACCTGACTTCCAGACTGAGAAAAGAAAGACACGGAGGAATATAGAGGGGGAAGTGGCCTAAGAAGAAGCTAGATGGTATGATTTAAAGTTGCCCCCTGTGAAAAGAACAGAAGACATAATAATTATAGTTAAAATTAAATTAAATTAAAACTTTAATTCTTCACTTGTAGGAGTTCATTTCATGTATTTAATAACCACAAGTGTCTAGTAGCTACTGTGCTGGTTAACATAGATATTGAATATTTCCATCAGCACAGACTGTTCTAAAGGACAGCCCTCCCTTTACTGGGTGTATGAGTTTCAAGGGAAGCATCATGCAGGTAAGAGAGATTTAGAATACAAACCACATGTCTGACTTCCCTCCTGAGGTTTGCTATTGTTTTCTTGCCTTATAAAACAGAGGCCTCAGTGACAGAGACTCTATGGGCTTTTTCTAGGAGAAACAAGCCAAAGGTGTTCTGTAGCTTTTAAGTGCTCTGTAAGTTGTTAAATTATACTAATAGTCATGCTCACAAGATTGTATCTATAAATTCAGTTCTGTGGACAATTGTTGAATCATCTTCTATCTCATGTTAAAGAAAGGTTTCTACTCTTATATTTGAGCTGTGAACAGTGGCAACAAACATAAATATAAATGTTTATTGATTTTTTAATATAAGCCAGGTACATGTATGTCTAGATTCAAGTTTGGCTATTGCTACGTACTTCCCAGTGAGTTGTATGCCCTTGGAGTAGATACTGTACCTCACTAACCTTAATTTTCCTAATAGGAAAATGAGATGATCATAGTCTCTGTGGGGACTGGATTAATACTGTCCATAAAGCTCTTAGGACAGTGACTAGCACACAGTAAGCACTCACTATATGTTAGCTGTTTTCATAGCCATTTTCCTGTCCAGACACTTTGATAAATATTTTACAGCCATTCTCTTCTGCTGAGTCTTAAAACAACCCTATAAGATATGTATGATCATTAGCTACACTTAACAGACAGAAAAAATAGGACTAGGAGAGGGTGAAAATTTCACCAATTTAATACAGGAGGAAAGAAGGGGGGAATTTGAACCAGGCACCCTATCTTCAAAGCCTGAGCATCTAACCTTGATCATGGTACCAACTTCGAGAGATTATGGGGATTTTATGAGATAATGCAGGTAAAGCATTTAGCACATATATTTTCAGCGATTACATTATTATTAAGCTAAGGCTCATTAAGCAATGTTTTTTCACTTTGGTAGTAATTTTAGTGTTTTATGGTGAGGGGGTGATTATGCTGTTATCAGAGTGGAAGTTGTATCTGATGTTTTAATATTACAGAGCATTTTATAGCCATCTAATAATGTATCTTTCATGGTTGATATGCCATTCCTCCTCTCAAATTTCACTGTGCTTAAAATATAATAATAATGTCATTCTATTCAAACAAACCAGGAAGCAAGTCCTACTTAAAAGAGGAGCAATGACAATACATTTCCTTTGAAACCATGAACTGTCCTTTGCAGAAGAGTCTTAAATGAAATAGAAGATGATCCCTGTATACGGGGAGCTGTCCTGAAAGTGGGGTTGAGAGGGTAGTTCTCAACTTTAAGAGCAACCCCCAACCCAGACCATGCAAATCCCTGCTGACCTGGCATGGAATGACATCAGAGGCAATGCCTTACAGACCACAATTTTCCAGCATGTTACTCCAGCCTGAAGCAGCCCGTTAATATTAGCATAAAGCAACATAAGTCATTTTGGAAGGCGCAGTGGAGGAGACAGTATTTTTTATTACTCCTTTTCAGACATATATTAAACTACAACTTTGGATACTTAAGCTGAATATTTCTGCACCAAATAACACCTTCTCTATGATAAGGCAAACTCTTTAGGATCCAAACTGAACACAAAGAAGCCATCATCTTAAAAATACAAGAGATGAGAGACCATTTAGAAATTGGTGGATGTCATGGTGAAAAGAATAAATGACCTTTTTGAAACACGTAACTTTTTCCTAGAGCAAAGAGAGTGAAAAAATCTAATTATTCTATCTTTCCAGGTAATACAGAATGAGATTTTTTCAAAACTGTATGGATATTCTAAAAAATTTCAATAATGGTTTTCTAAAGGCTAGAAGGGTCATTAATACATAGGATGATATTGTCAGTATCTAAGAAAAACATGATTGGTCAAAACACTAGGTCAAAAAAAAAAAACAAAAAAACCTGGCTGAATTTAACAAAAATCAAAGTTAATCCTGCACAGGTTTCCAAATTTCAATTTCCTAATTCCCTTGAGATATGGTTTAGTAAAAACTCATGTGGAAAATGAAGCATAGTCCTTAGCTGTTTGTATGCTAATGGAAGACAACGGTGTGAGGTTGCATGACAAAATGTGGTGTAATCTCGGGAAGTGTAAAAAGAAAGACTATCCAGGTCCCAGGAGGAGATAGAATATATTCTGTGCTAGAGAGATATAATCTGGAATTCAGGCAGTTTATACATGGATAGCAAAAAATATTAGGAGGGAAAGGCTCATACTTCTAAAAGAAGTTCTATGAGCAAGAAGTAGGAACCTGAAAATATGAGCTGGACAATAAATGCCAGAGAGAAAAAAGAGAAGAAACTATATTGATTCAATACCAATAATTGAATGTATGGACAATTTTTATTGAGTTATTACATTCTCAAGTCAAGTGCAGCAAATCCTGGATTGCCGTGTGATACAACCACAACTACACATTCCAGCTGAGCCTGACTTACTTTGGGGCCATGTTTTTATGGGTGTTTGCGGGGGCTGGGGTTTTTCATTTTGGGGTTTGTTTGCTTGGTTGGTTGGTTTTTGGTATTTGTCATTGTCATCACCATTGTCATTGCCATTGTAAAATGGGGGGGCTGGGGTTTTGGGTTTTGGGGTTTGTTTGGTTGATTGGTTTTTGGTGTTCACCGTCGCCATCATCATTTTATCTTGTTATACCTTGTTGTATCTCAAATCCGTGAGCTACCCCAGACCAGGTATCCTGTCATGTTGAGCTCTCCATTTCCCAGAGCAAATGAGACACACTCCAGGAGGAGTGTCCAGATTATTTGGTGATTTCCTCCATCATGCCATTTTTTCTGCTATTAGGTTAAACACTGCTCACAATCTGGAGGAGACTTTTTACTCCAACTTAGCTGTTCCTTCTGATCTTCCATATGGACCATCAAGATGTGTTATCATCAGCAGCCTCTTAAATGCCTTAATTGGAGAAGTTAGGCATTAGATATCAAGGGGGCACAGAATTCAACTGAGTTTAGATACTCCTGTATCTACCTTTCAAAATCCAAAAGAGAAAATTAAAAAAAAAAAAAAAAAAAGGCTTTGGGGTAGCAAAAGCTATAACTTAATTGGCAACTCTGCAGGGAGCAGGCGATAAATGTATAAGGAGGATAAGGGGTATCTCCAATCTTGCTCTGTTGTCATTCCCCATATACACATCCCTATGGAGCAGTATAGCTCTAACTGTTCACATCAAACCTGTTCAGGAGAAAGAAAACTATCAAATAGAAAAAGATATTCTAGTATTAACAGCACTTTCAGATATGCAGTTGAAATTCTTAATAAAAACTATTTCATCTCTTTCCTTTCTTCCCATCACAATCTAAGTTATTGAGGGTAAAAATTCAAATGAACATATCTTACCAAAATATTTATTCAAATAGGAATGTTAGTGATTTTCAGATGTTTGCCGGCAGAGTGGAAACGGAAAGATAAACGACTTTCTCGCCCTATTCGGGAGTTATTGTTGTGCTGCAGCCTGTGATGTCCCCGCGTTATCGAGGGGTACACAAATCCAGGCAGTGCATAATTTGGGAACCAAAAGTAAAATAGTAAAACATTTCTCACGATGCTTTCACCATTTCACCATTTTTTAGAAGAATTTAAATTCAAGGAAAGAAGTATAACTCACACTAGCTCTTCCCAGGCATTAGAATTCCAAGCACAAAACTCCAACCATCACTTCACAGGGTGCTAACAACACTTTGCAAAGAGCGGGTTGGAATCCCAGTCCATGGAACTCCCAGGCTTCTGGAGAAAAACTGCTGTTGCCCAAGTTCATCCACCACATTTTGCAGATTATCGCACTGAGGTCCAAGGAGGGAAGGCCGCCATAACTTTCCTTAGACCCATCTGGCAAAAGTTAGGAAATGAATGGCTTCCAGTCTTCTCACCAATGGACAAAATAATCACCTGAGCTGTTTGTTGCCATTTTAATCAGTTAGCCAATCAAGTCTGAAATGAGAGCTTGCTCAGTTATGCTCTCAGCCATGCGTTTAGCTCTGCTGTGAAGAACTAAGAGAACAGAGTGTGGTTTTACCCTCTGGGAAACCTGACTTAGACACACCTGATACAATTAGAAGACAATACATGAAAAAATGTTCATCATCATTAGCCCTCAGGGAGATTCAAATTAAAACCACATTGAGATATCACCTTACACCAGTTAGAATGGCCAAAATTAACAAAACAGGAAACAACATGTGTTGGAGAGGATGTGGAGAAAGGGGAACCCTCTTACACAGTTAGTGGGAATGCAAGTTGGTGCAGCCTCTTTGGAGAACAGTGTGGAGATTCCTCAAGAAATTAAAAATAGAGCTTCCCTATGATCCTGCAATTGCACTCCTGGGTATTTACCCCAAGGATACAGATGTCGTGAAAAGAAGGGCCATCTGTACCCCAATGTTTATAGCAGCAATGGCCATGGTTGCCAAACTATGGAAAGAACCAAGATGCCCTTCAACGGACGAATGGATAAGGAAGATGTGGTCCATATACACTATGGAGTATTATGCCTCCATCAGAAAGGATGAATACCCAACTTTTGTAGCAACATGGACGGGACTGGAAGAGATTATGCTAAGTGAAATAAGTCAAGCAGAGAGAGTCAATTATCATATGGTTTCACTTATTTGTGGAGCATAACAAATAGCATGGAGGACAAGGGGTGTTAGAGAGGAGAAGGGAGTTGGGGTAAATTGGAAGGGGAGGTGAATCACGAGACACTATGGACTCTGAAAAACAATCTGAGGGGTTTGAAGTGGTGGGGGGGTGGGAGGTCGGGGTACCAGGTGGTGGGTATTATAGAGGGCATGGATTGCATGGAGCACTGGGTGTGGTGCAAAAATAATGAATACTGTTTTTCTGAAAATAAATAAATTGAAAAAAAAACCAAAAACACAATACAGGACCTGATGCAATGAAGCAGGAAAACTTTCAGTAGCGTGATTACCGGTGCTTTGAAGGGCTCAAAGGTGTGTCTCCAGTAAAGAGAGGGGCTGTTCTCTCCCAGCTACATCATCCCCCTGTCCACCTCTTCCTGTCCTCATTGCTTCAGAGTCACTGAAGCGATAAGGTGCTTCAGACATGGCAGCTACTGCACCACGGCCAACCCCCCAGCTCTCCTTCCTCCCCTTCGCCGTCTAGCTGTGTTTGGGCTAATACTCCTGTTTCTGTCTGAACTCCCCTTCCACTGGCCCATTTCCAACTTCCCCCATGATGGTGTTAAAACCCCTGTACCCAGGAGACTTCCTCATCACCTTTTTCCTTGCCCACCATTCCCTTCTTATGCTTCTCACCAGAATCCATCTTAACCTACATGGGTGACGTGCGTGCTTTTGCTTTCTTTCTAACTAATCTCTGGGGGTCTCCAGAGGGCTGCCTGGCCCGTTCAGTCTTAGATGCTTAAAAATGAAAGACTATTTTATTTTTTTAAAAGATGTTATTTATTTATTTGAGGGAGAGACAGAGAGAGAGAAAGAGAGAGCACAAGCACTAGCAGGCGGAGCAGCAGGCAGAGGGAGAAGCAGACTCCCCACTGAGCAGTGAGCCCAATGCAGGGCTCAATCCAGGGCCCCGGGATCACGGCCTGAGCTGAAGGCAGATGCTTAATGGACTGAGCCACTCAGGCACCCCTTAAAACAAAAGAGCATTTTAGTAGTCCTGAGGATGGTCAGGATATCATATGACAAATTTCTCTAGTAGTACTAAATACGGCACCATGACATGAGGTCCATATCCTCACAAGAGAAAGTGCTTATTTTGGTACATACAGAAAATTTGAACTTTTAGTTCCAGACTGACTCTTGAATTCAAAAAGTAAAATATTTTTTGGCAGAACCTCTTTCCTTCCTCTCAAATGAGTTCTTCTGCTCCACACTCTTCTTTAAGCTAATGGCCTTCGCACCATCTTCATTTTTAGCATCCTGGAATGAAGGGTTCCCACAAAAAGAGAGCATTTACAAAGAGGAAGGAAAAAGAATAATAATTTAAACCTGACACCTTTATGCCTCTATTTTTGCCAAACTAATATGTCAAACTAATTCAATTTATCATGTTCATTTTTCTTCAACGGAAGACACAGATCTGAAGTAAATGAATATGTTCTAGATAATACGGAAGGCAATGCAAATACATAGTCAAACTTAGACCATTCCAGGACTATAATATAACCAGAGATATAAAATTTTAATTCAAAAGTTAACGATTCATATATCACTTGTTATCTTCACCTGTCAACACTTCTGACAGCCCATTTTAATATTTAGTATTTTTTCATACTTTATCTTGTAAAAAGAATTTTATCCCTTTCTCACTGTATTTTTCAACACAGTGAAAAAAAAAAAGGTCAGACTACAGTTTGAAATTTTAGGCATGAAGGATGATAACAATGGTTTCTAGTGATAAAAAAAAAAAAAAAATCCTATCCTGATGGGAAAAGACCGATCTTTTTTTCTTCAGCAAGAGCAGCAAGTAATCTCCAGAACCAATTTTAAATCCATCCTAATTGATCAAGGACGACTTCACATCAGTAACCTTGCTTCTAAAAATCAGCCAATGCCTAACAATGATTTTCACGTAACTATGTTTTCACAGCTAAAGATCAACCAATATCTAAACACTTTGAGTTCTGAAATTCTACCAACCCCTGAATTCCACAATTCCTAAATCCTTATACAAGGTCAGATCTCTGATCAGTGAGAGCTCAACCATGAAGCTCTCCTCTGCTTAGCATGCAGTAAATTCACAACTTTGTTTCAGATATGGAGTGATAGTCACTTTTATTTAATCTAATTTGACACCTCATTAGTATAGCATATTTAAAGACTTATTTACCTCCATTTATTTAAAACAGAATATAAAGCAGTTAAATATTATAAAAGCTAACCCATGGTCCAGGCTGCAACAGACAGGGGGCCCTCTATCATGAAATAAGCCAATAAAATTGTCTGTTTCACATGTTGGTTTATTCGAAAATAATATCTCTATCAGTCAGCCCTATTTCTGCACCTCTCTCCCAATGAGTACTAATACCTGAGCCTCAAGCAAATGATTCCACAGCAAGGAAAGGGTTTCTGGAATATCACAATATGACCACATGGCAGACAAAGTCAGGTCCTCCAAGAAGCCTTCACCTCAGGCTATCCAGACACCATATGCTTGGAAGAAGTTCTTCAAGAGAACTTGGAGAAGTTCTCTCCAATTGGTTCACAACTAAAAGAGAACAAGAGTGATTTCCCTTAATTCTATTGGAAGTATTTGAAATCATGAAATATCTTTTAAAGAACAATTTTCTTAAAGCTTTTATTTATTTATTTGACAGACAGAGATCACAAGTAGGCAGAGAGGCAGGCAGAGAGAGAGGAGGAAGCAGGCTCCCTGCTGAGCAGAGAGCCTGATGCGGGGCTCGATCCCAGGACCCTGGGATCATGACCCAGGCCAAAGGCAGAGGCTTTAACCCACTGAGCAACCCAGGTGCCCCAAGAACAATTATTTTCTTAACACCTAAAGGCTTCAGTGAGATGGAAGAGATGTCAGTCTCTTCAATTCAGTGAGACTTCAGTGCCCCCATGTACCATTCTGTTTCAAGTAGACATTTCAGATTTGTTAGAGGATTTCCGAATTACTATATATATAATCACCTACATCGTTGTCCCCCTTATTATTTTTAAATGCTGTTTACAGATTATTTCCACTAATTTTATGCATGTAAAGGGCACATAATTTGTGGAAGGCCCAATATAATATATTGATCGATGTATACAGGAGTCCCCCTTTCCTGTCTTGTTTCTGTGGTTTCAGTTCCCCTCCTGATGTATCATCATAGGGTCAATAGCAGCCTAATGTGCCATCACTCCGCCTACATCACTCACCCCACTTTATCTCAACTTAATGCTCCATCACACTGCCTAAGTCATTCACCCCACTTTATCTCGACCCAATGCTCCATCACACTGCTTATGTCATCCACCCCTCTTTATCTCCCCCTAATGCTCTATCACACTGTCTACGTCATTCAGCCCACTTTATCTCACCACATGGGCATTTTATCAACTCATAATATCACAAGAAGTGTTGGCACAGTTCAGTACAATGTTTTGATAGAACCAGAGAGATAGATAGCTGCATTCATGCAACTTTTATTACTGTATATCGTTATAATTGCTCTCTTTTATTATTAGTTAGTGTTGTTAACTTTTGCTGTGCCTAATGTGTAAATTAAACTTCATTGTAGATATGTTTGTATAGGAAAAGACATAGCACATATAGAGTTCAATACTATCTGCAGTGTTGGGCGTCCCCTGGGGGTCTGGGAACGTACTCCTCTAGGGGAAGGGGACACTACTGTAGTATGAGAGCCTGACCTCAGTAAGACTTATTGTGTTCAGAATGAGCTTGTTATCTGTTTTATAAATGAGAATCAGGTCCCCTAGCACACTGTGTTTAACCATGATAAATATCATGACTCTCCAAGATCCTTTATATCCTCTGAGTAAGCTTGTGTGCCATCTGCTGCAAACCTGCCCGCATGGTCTCCCCAGGTTCTCTGATTCCAGTCTCAATGCTTCTGCCCACGCTCTCCCCGCAAATATATGCTCTTCTTTTCCCTCTTCATCTTTATATGCCCAAACAGTTTCCTTCCCATCCAAGTCCATACCCAAAAGTAAGTTATCTACTACCACTTCGGGAGATCCCTTCTCCCTGCCCCGAGCTCACTTACACTCACCCAATGGATGCTTTCATTCATCCGTTTACTCAGAATCATTTTCTCTTATTAGGAAATAAGCAGACATTTGGTGATTACCACCTGTTGCCTTGTATTATTGTTATCTGTGTATCCATCTTAGCTTCTCTCCTTAGCTGTAAACCTCCTTAAGAGCAAATATGTGCCCTTACCATTATATGGGGCAGGATCCATGCTAAGTGCATGAACACCTTTGCCTTTGGCATGGTAGGAGGGCTCACAGAAGGTGAATCAAGTGAGCAGCACGTGATTCAGTTATCATCACATAAGTATCTGATCTGGGCTGGGTGATTTTGTTCACCAAATTCCCCTTGAACAATTTTTAAAATGTTCCTTCTGCAGTGGATGAATCATGAGCCCTCTAAGAAATAGAAGTTGAAGCAGTGTATTCACAGAGCACATGAAATAAATTTTAAAACCTCCAGCTATTGGTAATTGTCAATCATTTTTAAAAGTCTATCAATTTAGCTTGCATGCTTCTAGAATCCCATGTGCTTGCATATCCCTAAGGGCACCCTGTATTCCTGAGATTATTGCATTTATGGGTCTCTCAGAAGCATGGAAGGGAGCTGACAGAGGCTTATTAAGATAACTAACAGTAACTGACATTAGACCAGGAAGCGTACTGGCACTGGACCCTTTGTCCTTTCATTTTTGGAGGATAGAAAGATTGGTGGGTTTTCTTCATGACCACTAAAGGCTGCAGTGTGTACATTAAGAACTGAACTTTTTACTAACAAGTGTATCACCTGCAGTGGTATAAGAAACAGAGCCAGTGCTAGAGACTGAGACGACAATTCTGAGACAGAACCTGCGTCCACAGGTGCTCATATTTTTAGGCTTCTCAGTCTCTGCCATGCGTGGTATTTGTGGGAGGGGCTCCTCCTTTCATAGGCACCTCCTCTGGCCCAGGCCCACGGAGAACCAGGGCTCTCTGAAGTTTGTCCTCCCTCGGCTCCAACGGGCACATCCGTGCCAGCCTCCCTCCCTGTGTGGAGGTGCCTCCTGGGACCGTGGAGTCTATTCCTTCCCTCTCCGCCTGTCTTCCTGGAGCTCATCTCCTTACAGGGCTTCCTCTCTCACTAGGATGTAAATGACTCCCAAATCTATTTCTCTACTTTGCATGTCTATCTCTCTCCATCACAGGGTACTTACTGCATGCTGCTGGCAGGCACTCATTACTCAGTAAATACTTGCTGCCTGATTGTAGGATAAGATGGAAGTAATCTTCCTTCAGGTAAATGCATAAAGGGCTTTTCTGGGTCAAGATGGCTTTGGCCTTCCTAAATTCAAAACTAGAGAGAAAAGGATGAAATTGCTCCAGGTAAACTCCTTAGAGGAGAAACTGTATAATTTTTGTTCGGCATCTGCTATTTTTCTGCTCAGTATTGCCTTCTTGTTCTGGAACTTCCCCATCTCCCTCCAGACTATCTCCACAAGAGCCATATTACCATGCGCTCCTGTCCCATGGCATTTGACCCAAACTAGACTAAGGATCCCTCCCTTGGGACTTTTGAACTTGAAACAGACCGACTCTGTCTCTGGTGATGTCTGAAACTAGAAAATATAAAACTCCAGGTATAGTTTCCATCATCAAGTCACTAACTCAACAAATATTTGCTAAGTAACTACTATGTGTTGGGCCCTGTGCAGTGAAGAGCTAGAACAGAAGTCCCTGCATGCTAGCAGAGGAAAACGTGATAAGTAAATATGCAAGTAAAAATATAATATGTCATATGTGGTAAGCCAGAAACCCCCTATCCAAAGAAATCATTACCTCTGATATCCATACTCAGACTAGGAAGGAAAAGAAACAAAGCAAAAACAGAATGTTCATTGTAACACACTATTTTCCCTTTCCTTTTCTATGATTTTTAAACATGAAAACAACAAGTGGAAGTAATTATAGCAACGGCCCCTACTTAGTGAAGGGATTCAAGGTGTCCAGCAAGAGATTCAGTACAGCTGGTCCTCAGCTGACCAAATATCCGCCCTTTGAGATAAGCACTAAAAACCAGCCTGATTTTATAAAGGAAGAAGCTGATGCTTTAGAGAAGTCAAGTAATTTGGCCAACGTCACAGGATGAGCAGCAGAACCAGCATTAAACCCAGGCTGTCTCCCGCCAGAATCTTTGCTTTTCCCACTCACTCCGCCATACTGCTACTGAGCAGCCTTCCCACCCAGACGCTGTGCTAAAGTACATCTCGACGCAAGGAGCTCACAGCCAAAAGGAGAAGACATATCCACTGGGGACAAGTGCAATATGACACAGTTGCTGCCATTACACAGACAAAATTCTAAAAAAAAAAAAAAAAAAACAAATGTGTGTGTGGACTGGAATTCTGAGCCCCATTTAACCTTCTGGCATTGTTCAATGGCCAAGCACACCTATTTCCAAGCAGATCAGCTCTGACCTAGTGCCTGCTGCTCCTACATAAGGCAGGACAGAGAATAAGACCCCTCTCAGTGAAAGGAGAAAAAGCACCCCATTTCTGCCATGACACCTTGAACAATTTGTCCTTGGTGTTTGCTGAAAGTACAAGGGTTCCTGTCCAGTACCACCCCAACCTACAAGTTACTCAAAAGAGCACAATCAGAAATGTTTGAAGAACTTCCTCCAGGCCAATGCACTTGGACAGCCAGTGCTGAAAGACATGTCACTCCAAATATTAATTCAAACAGAAAGATGCTTTTTAACTCTCCGTCAAATATAAAATTATATTCCAAACTATAAGGATTTTACTGGGATTTTAATTTTTTTTTAACATAATGCCTTTCCATTATATTGGCTGCCAAGGATTTAAAGAAGGGGAGAGCAGGACTGTGGGCTTTTCCTCATTCCTCATTCAGCCATTCATTTTGTTTTTCCACTTTTCAACCCTCTATTTCAGCCTTCCCGCTAGAAGAGCCTAGGTCAGGAATTCTGCCGCTGAGGGCCCAGAGCAGAGGGAGAGAACCTATGGCCTGTGGCCTGAGCAGTGGCCTGCAGGGAAAAAGGGTGGGGAACAGAAATGTAACAGGAAAGTGGGTTAGGAAGGTGTCTTCAGAGTTCTCTTAGAAGCTAAAGTGCTTGGAAATTGAATGTCAAAGCCCAACCAGGTTTTTCTTCCCCAAGGGTACTTTTTCTCATCTGGAGAAATATTAAGTTCATTTCGACACTGCTCTCCTGGAATTCACAATTGCTATCAGTTCAGCGAGCAGAAGGACAGGTCTCCCCAGCCCTCTGTCTCCAGGCAGGACTCCCTGTGCTCTGGTCCTCCCAGCACGGACGCCCCGCCTGAATATCCACACTTGCTGGTTTCCTTGGTGAAATTATAGGATTCTGACGATCAAGAACCTTGTTTCCTTCATCTAGAATCCCCCCAGAGTTTGGAAAGGTGTGAAGTCAAGAAGAGCCAGTTGAAACTCTGGCACTTACATACAATAGTGACTGATCTTTCTTAACCCCTCAAGGATTTCATGAATTCAAGGAGAGGTAGTAATACGTGTCTAGCGAAGCTGCTCTGATAACTTTAAAAAAAAAAATTAAAATAAGTCACATTTTTTGAAGGACTGCCATGTGCTAGACACTGGTCTGAGTTAGTTGCAAGCATTGTTTCCTTTAAATTTTATAACAGACCATAAGGTAAATCTTAGTATGAACTCCATTATGTAGGTATGGAGATCAAGGCTTAGAGAACTTGAATAACTTGCCTTGGGTGCTTAGCCTAAAAGATACTTAATAAACATAAGAATCACGAGAGCTATGCTTTCTGGTACATTGACCCATGTATGCTAGAGAGGTACTAAATATTTTACTTGTTATTATTTCAAACTTCCCCATTTTTTCAGCTGAAGAACTGGATCTTAAAAAGATGAAGTCACTTGCTGCACCTACTCAATCATTTTGTAACAGAGCAGAGATGTCACCCCAGGTCTTTGGGTCAGAGTCTTTAAGATTAACCACTACTCACTCCACAGAGATGACTATTTCATATTTTGTTAACTATATTTTGTTAAATCAAATTGACTCTATGGGGGGTTTTTCATTCAAATACATTAGGTTTCTTACGAAGAGAGTATAGGCTTCAAGTTCTGTGCATAGTGTACCGGTTTTTCCTTCTAATTTCTTCATGGAGAGAGATCTAGAAGAGGACAGTAAGGGTGAGGGGTGTGCAGTATTCAACCTCAAATGCTCAGCTCTTGAAATGAAGCCAGGTCACGTCTCCTTAGTTTGGGAACCCAAATCCACAGCCTTCACTGCAGGCTCCCAAACTGCTGGAATCGATAGCTCCATTTTTGAGAACGGATGCTGCCCACAGCAAGGGAAGGCAAAACTACAAGCTGCCAAATTAATGGAAGTGTTTATCTGGGGTCTTGGGAACTGCAGTCCATGAGACACAAAGTCTAGCCAAACTGAAAATGTGCTCCAAGTTGTAGGCAAGAGGCAGGGTTTTAAAAGGCAGAAACTACAGGCCTACCCCAATTTTTTTTTTTTAAATGAATTATGCTTGGTGCTGGTGAGTTTAAGCTGAACATCTAATACATGATTGGGTAGTTAGCTAACAGGGCTTGTTCATCTCTCCTTCAGCCCCACGCAAAGGATGTTTTCTAGAATGTGGTGGATTATAGTTGTCAAAGTCACAAGTTCAAAGTTCTATCTGGTTGTAGATGTGTGTAGCTCTATTTGCCTTACAGCCTTCTGATTCCATCTTAAAATGATTCTGAGAGCCATGCTTACTCTGCTTTGAATATTCTTTCATGATACAAAGCACTTTGTCAGCCTTCATTGACCAAACAGTGGTAGTAACATAAAAAACTCGTAAGAGAGGGTTGATTAAGTTTGAATCCATCAACAGAATGCAACATCCTGCATCCATGAAAGCTAATTCTGAGGACCAGAGAGAGGCACAGGAGCATGCCTAGAATGTTTACAATATGACATTAACTGATAAAGTACAACATTATGCACACCATATGATGATATTTTTTTACAGTGTAAATATACACGAAAATTAAAAGTTAATATAAAAGGGGTGCCTGGGTGGCACAGTCGGTTAAGCATCAGACTTGATTTCAACTCAGGTCATGATCACAGGGCCTTGAGATCAAGGCATTGGGTTCTACACTCAGCGTGGAGTCTTCTTGTCCCTCTCCTTCCCTCTCTGCTCTTCCCCCACGCCTTCCACTTGCGTGTTACCTCTCTCTCTCTCTCTCCTTCTCTCAAATAATAAACAAAAAATTTTAAAAGTTAAGATAAAAGGAGTTAAATGTTATGTTATGCTGATACAACTCTGCGTGGTATTTTATAGATTTAAGGAATATCCTCTTGTGTTGACAGTAAAACATCAGAACTGTGGTCACTCTCCCAAGACGAGTGCCAAGGAAGAACAGGCAATGACTTTTCACAAATATTTTTCCTTGTTATTATTTCCCTGCCACTTAGACTAACAAAGAAGATCAACGTATATAGAATCACTGGCTTCATGGTCCACAAGACATGCCTACATGCTACTTTTTATCTGACACTTAGTAAGACAGGGATCTCCCATATATCTTCCAAACACTACTTTCTTTCCAAGTACAGAATATTCAGAAATCTCCCAATCACTGGGACATGGAGATGAAATAATGGGTCCATGACATGAACCAGGATTTTCAGAGCTCATCCAGGATTCCTTTCCCCGCACCAAGTGTTCTTTATACTCCAGTGGTTGTAAATAGCAGTTTGTGCACTTGGGGACCATACAGTTGACATACTGATTCTCTGAAGGTTATAGGAAATATGCTTCGTGTTTTATTTTTGATACTGTCAGTTTGGGTTGGAGGCGTGAATGTTACAGGACAGAAAGATGCCATCGGAAATGGAGAGCCATTTGGAGCAGGAAGGATGTCCTTATTCGTGTAGGTCTTTTTACTTTTAAACCATTTCTGCACTGGTCCCAGGAGAGTTTAAGGAGGGTGCACAGTTGTGCACTTTCCTTTCATTCTCCGGAGCACACATTTGCATTTATCAGCATCCCATATTCCTCTAAGCCCTATGCCTCTGTTCCCAATTTCTCCTCCTATTCCCTTCTCAGCCTCACATGTCTGATTTAGGGTAGTTTATCTCTGTGCTCCGTCCTGGGCTGACTCAGAGCTGTAGCCCTGATCACTCTGCAAAACGAACAGGTTAACTCCTGTGTCAGAGAGCAGGACTGGGGAGAGCATCTGGGAAATCAGTCATTTACCCAATCGTGTTTAACAGCCAAGACATCACACCTTTATTGCCTGTGCGTTCCTGGCCCCTAGCTCCACAGGGCCACAAGGGGGTGAGGGTGATGCCTCTGCCTTTGTGCAGAGCCTGAAGTCAGACAACACCGAGAAGGAGGCTCTCTGCTTAAAGTCTTCAAGGTCTCACTGAGAGTTAAAAACCAGCAGTGCTTGCTACACGCTTCTCCCTGCCAGTCCTATTCCATGAGAAGGAGGCGGGGTGTGCGTATGCGTGCACTCACGTGTGAGTGTGTGTGTGTGTGTGTGTGAGAGAGAGAGAGAGAGAGAGAATAATTCCAGGAAGTCCAGGCCTTTTGAAATGTATCAAAAATCTATGTCCACACTAACCTGGGATCTAATTTCCTGCCCCAGCCTCTCTGTTTAATAAAGTAAGAAGCTGCCTATCTCACAGCACTTTTCCCTTTATTCAAGTTAAGCCTTCCCTCCTGCCTTGGTTGTAGGTCATGATCTTGGCCGCTCCCTGCAGATTGAAAAGGTTGACTCCTAGATCTATACGTGACCAGCTTAATTCTAGAGAGACTGTCTGAAGTACTTCACGGTGGTTTAGTTTCCACGTCATTTATCACTGACATTGTCTCACGCATGAAAGTGCAAGGAGATTTAAGGAGCTGGCATTTGCTCACAAGGTCTCCTTTCGTGGAACGGAGCCCAACACGCTACTTAACTTGCTCTGAAACATAACTCCTCACCCTGCACTTCCGTCTTGGGCAGAATAGCACAGTCCTTAGCAAGTGGGGGGCTTTTCTCTGGAACTCTTAAGTCCTATTGTACTGAAATGTGCATGACTCCCACCGGGTTAGGTCACAACCTGTCTTTGCACTCCAAATCCCAGGCCTCAAAAACAGCCAGAAAGAGCCTGGTGTTGCAAGAACAAGTCACCTGAATGGCCAAGAAATCCTCTGACACCACGTAGAAGGCAAATCAAGAAAACACCGCTTCTCTGAGTTTGTAGAGAACTGGGTTTTACGACTCTTTTGGATTTTTCCTTCTTCAATTTATTTCCATGCTTGAAATTCACCACATTTTTTACTCTATTAACACTTTAAAAAAAATAAAATCATAGGTGAAATCTTGATGAGTCTATAGTTAGTTTTACTGGACTCCTCGTTTTAGAAATAAAATTTCTAGTTTTGCAAAAATAAGTCCCTGGAAGCAGGTATTTTCTGGTAAGGGAGTCAATATTCAGGAAGATACAAGTGCAGGGAGCCACACAAACTGTTCCCCAAATTGGAAATCACACCAAATCCACCTTTTCTCCAGAGATGCAGGTACCATATTCTGAAATATTAATATTATGTTTGGTCAACAGAATGTCCCCCTGTAGGTTCTGCACACCTCCTTCCTGAGCTTGGAAGACCTGGTGCAGTTCTGTCTTGTTACACATGCATTCTGAGCATGAGCCCCAACACATAAAAACACACTTAAACATGTGTTCATGGACACACACACACATGCATGCACACACGCATTGTTCCTAAATGAGAAAGCAGATCCAGTAGAGCAGTATATTACCCTGTTCTTCCATATATCATCATTTTACACACACACACACACACACACACACACACACACATGCACGCACACAAGGTTTCTGATATGTGGTCCTATATTGCCTCAATTAAAGAGATTTATTTATTTGAACATCAACATCCGCTGAAATTATGATTAGCCACTGAGAGGGAGCAACTCTCTGGAAGGACATGTATTACACCAGTAAGACTTATGCTAGGATGCTAGAGATAAAGCTTCTGTGACATTTATATGTTATCAGACATACTAAATTATTTTTAAACCTCCTGACAATTATAATTGAATATATATGTCACTTTATCTATTTGTTTCTAAACTACGGAAAAGAACTAATGAGTCATTCAATTTTGTCCACGTAGATTTGGATTTCTCTCAGTTTCACTGTGGATTTGCTCATCCATTTCTTTTTTGTGTAAATTTATACTCTCCATTTTTGTGAACCAGGGCCTACTTGTGGTTAAATAGGTTGCAATTTTTTTTCAGTTAATTGCAAGTTCTAGGAAGTGCCAATGTCTATTAATGCCTCTTCCCCCAGGCTGGAATTAATGATAAAGTTTCATGATTCAGGAAAATTCTGCTGAGTGAAGAAAGTCCCCCTGCTAAAGTAGAAGTTTTCCTGGAAGGTAATACAGGAAGTCATTATCTGACATTTACCTCCCTGAGGAAATCTGCATAACATCCTTTCTTACAGGGCAGACAGGATATGGACCAAGTAGCAAAGGGGAAAAACAGGTCTGGGGTAGGGGTATTATATGAAGGGCCTTAATTATCCATCAAGGGAACAGTCACTCAGGAGAAATAGGTAGAGAAAAGGGAAGGTAGAATGATGCCAAAAATCACCGATTATCTTTTTTGCTCACTGACCATATTCCAAAGCTGCTGCCCATGACCCAGGTCAGAAAAGGAGGGTTCTCCTATGGATTGCTGTTATATCACCAAAGAAAAACTTTACCAGACAGAACTAAACAGACAAAGAAGACTTTATTTAAGACTATTGCAATAAGAGACAGAGATTCAAGTCCACTGAAAATTCTTCAGTGTCAAATAATAGGAAGTTTTTAAGCTCTTGGGTAAGCTGGGAGAGAGCACTGGAGGACATTAGGGAGGAGGTTGGTGGATGTGATTAAGTCATCTGTATTTGCTAATTGTCCGTTATCAGAGTTAGACTCCTACCCTCCCACAGAAATGCCAGTCTCTTGGAAGATAAGGGTGCTATCTTTCTTGATAATTACATTTCAAAGGGATGGCTCCAAGGTCCTTGAGACATTCCTGGATGGTAAAACTGGCAAAAGGCTGGAAGATTTATATCTCAAAGGAGCAGAGAAAGAATCGACAACTATAAGTTTTCTAAAATAAGTACTCTGAGAAAAGAAAGATCAGGGACCAGTCTGAAGTTTAGTCAAGCTGAAGGGAAAATTAGGGCCATCTTGATCAATCTATAGTAGCTTGGCGAACATACAATGAGCCCTTGGTAAGTTTTAGGTTCTACACATGCACTACCTCATTTCATAGCAATTTGTTTTCCTCATTTACAGACGAGGAAACTGAAACACAGAGAGGCCTGGTTACCTGCCTATCGTTCTACAGCTCCAAGGCCGTCTGGCTTCGGAGTCTACAATCTTAGCAATCCGGTATGGTAGGTAGGCAACCCTTGCACCTCAATGTCTGAGTTTAAAATAAATCCTGTGGCAGATGTACCCTAAAGTGAATCCTAATAGGTGACACAGCTTGTGCAGGTCCCTCTCCCTAAGTGCAGGAAGAACTAGAGACAGCTCCAGATGATGGAATATGTCAAAGTTAATAGGATAGACTGCCATGATTATGGTACATTATAGAAGACGGAGCCTTAGCAACCTGGACTGAGAGATTCTTGTACAGGGTTTGAAGAAGGAAACTGCCATGTTATTAGAGTGCCTAAAAGAAGGCTACCTTGTAAGAACCTAAGCACAGCTCCCAGGTGACAGCCCACAGAAGAAGAGGACCTCAGCTGAATTCTGGTCTGAATTCTGCCAACAGCCACATAAGCTTGGAAGAGAACTCTGAGCTTCCGATAAGACAGCGTGGCTAACACCTTGACTGTAGTCCCCGGAGACCATGAGTGGAAGACCCAGTTAATTCCTGCCCAGACTCCTGACTCATGTGGTAACTTCCTGAGTTTGAGGGCTTCATCAACACCCCTGCTATCTTGCTGAGTGCTCCCGCTCTCGTTTAGTGCCACAGCCGCCTGAAAGTTCTTTCTGCCTCCAGTTCGCTCTCCTCAGAATCTGCCTGTCATGGTTATCTTTTGAAAATGTAGATCTTGATGGGTAATTCTTCCATGTCAAATGTGGTATTGGCAACTAAAAACCTGGAGGATGAAGCACAAACTCACTAAATATTGTAACAAGCTCTCCCAGATGGTTTTCAAATTACCCTCTTTCCTAATTTCTTGCCACTTCCTTCATAAGTTATTCGTTCATCCACTTTTTTTCAACCTATAGTTGCCTAATGCCTTTTGTCAGAAATTGTTCTGGCACTATATGTAAGAAATCTCAACGATAACATTTCTTTTTAAAACGGACCTCTAGGGGCACCTGGGTGGCTCAGTCATTAAGCGTCTGCCTTTGGCTCAGGTCATGATCTCAGGGTCCTGGGATCGAGCCCCACATCGGGCTCCCTGCCCTGCAGGAAGCCTGTTTCTCCCTCTCCCAGTTCCCCTGCTTGTGTTCCCTTTCTCACTCTCTCTCTTTCTGTCAAATAAATAAATAAAATCTTAAAAAATAAAAAATAAAAAAAAATAAAACAGACCTCTAACATCGTTGAAAAGACAGACGATTTAATTGACTATCACAGTGAAGTAGGGAAGCTGAAGGGACTCCATTTTAGAAAAGGCTCCCTCTCTGCTGTTTTTCTGTTAGGCCCCATATAGATTTATGTTCTATATATTGCCTCTGAATGTGCCAAAGAAGCTATGTTCCCACTTCAAGGGGGAAGCAAGGAAGTTCATCATTCTCTGTGTTTTGTCCTAGGTTCCAAACACTTAACGACATCCAAGGAGTGCCAAATTCCAAAGATGCTCCATTAGCTTTGAACCAACCTCAGCTGATATTGGCATCAACCTCCCTTACCTTTAGTAATTTATGGATGAACTCCAGTTGTTCATCTGACACTTGCCTTTGAGTAGGCCCTACTCCGGATGCCTAAAGGAACACATACCTCAGACCCCTTTCTAATACAAACCTCTACCCTAAGCAACAAAAAGACTGATTCTCCTTTCCTTCTGAGTCTCTTAGACACTCCATCTGCTGTTCGCTACCTGTCACTTACATTATTCAGTAAACACTCTTTCCACTTTCTCTGGCTCAAAGCTGATTTCTACCCTGCATGAAGCCAAGGATCCTCTTGGCTGGTCCTGTGGGATCTTCTCCAGGGGCTCTCGGACTCAGTCTGCCGGCATCAACAGTTCAACATAAAATTCCCTGGCTTGAAGAAGTCAAATGGTATAATTCCAGTTCTATCATTTACTGTCTAAGAATTTGGATAAGTCAACTTTCATCTCTGAACTTCAGTGTTCTCACTTGTAAATGCTGGAATTAACACCTAACATCTCAGAACATCACCGAGCAAGATTAAACTATGTGATACAAATAAACTTACTAGCATAATGCTGAATATAGAATGAAAATCTAATAAGCATTTGCCGAAATATTTGTTAAATTTTTTATTTCATTTTTTGTGTGTTTTTGTTGACACTTTCATATTGCACATGAAGGGGCTAGGACAAAGATTACAGGGGGGCAGTCAGGCAGAGTGCTTGTGGGGTAAGCCTTAGGGTGAGCATGGAAGGAGGACAGCGTTTAGAAAATTTAGAAACAGGGAAAAGTTTCCTGGTAGAGCAATGTGTATGATGACACAGATGCTTGAAACAGCAGGATGTTGCAGACACAGTAGTTGGGCTTGTCTGAGAAAAGGTATATGTGGGGGAATTAATTCAAAGGCCCTCTCATTTCTTTCCTCCAGTATCTACCTTCATTCCCCAACAAACTAAAACGAAGAAAAAAATTCATCTGGGACTGAGTATATGCCAGACATCATTCTGATCAATGTTTCAGTTTTTTCTTAGGGATAACTATAGAAGGATGCCACCCTAATACCACTGAGAAATGCTGGTGGCACACCATACTATTATATTATCTCAACCTTAGAGACAAACGTCCAACACTTCATCATTAAGCATTATGTTTCTTGTAGATTATCTGAAAGCTAACAATCTAACAGGGGAGTCTATTGTAAATTTTAACAATAAACTCTATACCTAATTTCTGAAGTTACTTTTAAGATCATGTGTAAAGTTGGTGATATGCTTCCTGTGAGTCAATATGATTTTTGTCTTTAATTTGAATGGTAATGAGTTACTTTACACCTATGAAAGTACTGAATCCTACCCCGTGAGATAGGTACTCTTGGTATCTCTATTTTTCATATGAAGTCAGTGACACCAGGGAAGGGTAAGTATTTTTCTCAAGGTTGTACAACCAGTAATGTATAGATCTCGGATTCGAACCTAAGCAGGGGTAGTGCTCTTCACTCCAGTGTGTATACATTGGCAAAGTCCACCACAACTAATTAGTAGAAATAGACATAGAAGCAAGGAAGCAAGTAGGGGAAAGGGATGGGTGCGCTGAATCATTAAATGAGAAAGAGTAGAACTTCAGAAATGCGAAGTGACTCTCCCTTCGATATTAAATGTTGCAAATGGCAGTTATAAGACGAGAACCTAAATACCTTCAGCAACACGAAAATTGTGTTTTCTTACTCATACATGGACTCATACTGTGTCCATGAATGTATTCATATATATATATATACATATATATATATATACACATATACACATTATACACACATTATATAGATATGAATATGTGTGTGTTTACATATATTTGTATGGATGGATGAATGGGTCATGAAAGTATTCATTTTGTAGAGGAAGTAATTTGGTGGCTTTGCCCTATAAAACTACGTGCTCAGTATTTGAATTCAACTAAATATTGATTGATTGGCCTTCCAGTTGAAAAAAGCATAAGAAAGCATCTTCTCACCACTTTGGAACTCATACAAGTAGTATCAGATACAGTAATTCTTACAAGCATCTTGAAGTCCTCCTGGGGGAGGGGAATGTATTTAAAATGAATGAAATAGAGACTACTAATGTATATTTGGAAAAGTGCTCATTTTAGAATACAGATAGTTAATTCAAAAGACCGAAGATGACTCTTCCCTGTATTTTTTTTTTCCAAAACATACTTCTAAACATATGTAGCTTGCCCACAAAATTTCCTCATTGTATCATTTAACACGTATTGCTTGGCTGCCTACTGAATATAATGTACTATTCCTAGGCCTCTGGGATAAAAACAGACGTGATCCCAGTCCCAGTGAAACTTAAGTTGTAAGAGAAGCAGATAAACAATATATGATACATTTGACAAAAATTATATATGTTCTATAGTGATAACTACTTGGGGACAGAAACACAGAGATCAGAGAAGGGGGTCTCCAGGGAAGGGCTGCAGCGTCACAAAAGGGAGTCAGGGTGACCCTTTAGAGAAGATGACAAGCGGGGGACCCCAAAAGATGGGATTAGAGCTTTCCAGGCAGAGGAAACAGTGCAGGCAGAGGCCCGGAGGTAGAAGTGTGCCTGGCACGCTTAGGAAGTGCCAGGAAGGCCGATGGGCTTGAAACATGACTTGGGCAAGAAAGCAGAGAGGAGGTAAGGGAGCCAGATCCTGCAGGGACCTCTGACCCACTCCAAAATGGAGAGCCACTATAGGGATTTGAGCAGAGAACTGTCACAGTCTGACCAATATTTCAGTTTTTTCTTAGGGATAACTAGAGAAGGATGTCACCCTAATACCACTGAGAAACGCTGGTGGCACGCTGTACCATTATCCTAACCTCAGAGACAAACGTCCAAGTTATTTTTAAGGTTATGTGTAAAGTTGGTGATATGCTTCCTGTGAGTCAATATGATTTTTGTCTTTAATTTGAATGGTAATGAATTACATGGACTGATTTTCTAATATTAAAATAATTTTGCATGCGTAGGGTAAACTCTCGTGGTGGTTTTTTCTTTGGTGCTTAGTGACTTTGGATTGTGTATAGTGCCTTTTCATTAAAAAAGAATTATTTGTAATAATTATTCTAGTCATATCATAAGGGTGGTTTTATCACAACAAATCGTGTTGGCTTGCCAACTAGTGAAATCAGTGAAAAATCAGATAGTTTCTGATTTTTATTTTTGGCTATTAATATAGTTCTTAAGATGAAAGCATCCTTGCATTATTGACAAGTTCTATCTTGTCATAATCTGTCATTGTTTAGAATACCACCAAATTCTATTCCTTGGCATTCATTTCAGATCTTTGGCCTTGTAACCAAAAGTGTAATTGGTCCATTTTTTGTCTTATACTAGCCTTTTCCTGTTTAGGTATAAAAGTTATGGAAGTCTCATACAATAAGTTGGGTGTTTTTCTCTCTTTTTATTTTCTGAAGTAATATATACATGATAGGAACTTTTAAAATTGATTTTTTTTTTTTTTACAATTTTTTGGTTTCCTTTTTCTTTTTTCTGATGTCTATTAGGTAAATAAGGATTTTTATCATCCATTTTTCTCCACCAATTTGAAGCTGTAAATTATGCTCCTAATATTCAAATACTTTATTCAAATTTAGCTCTGCATTTTTCTAAGAAAGTCTAAAATTATTCAATGTTTCCCTCTATGCAAAATTCATCAAAAACCTTAGCATGCTTTTAAAAAAAATGCATAGCATCACCATTATGTTATTGCTATTGGTATGTTTAGTTTTACCTTTTTAAGCACCAAAGGTGCTTTTTCATTTACAGATAGATTTTTATTCTTTCTAAAGGTGCTCACTTTTATCCTTTTTTCCATGCTGTGAGTTCCTATCTCTGCTACCTACACAGCACACTGCAATAAATCTTCTGGTATTATCCTATAACTGGTCAACAGTCTTGGTGTGACCGAATGCCTTTTCCTTACCCTCACCTGGGAATGAAGATTTAGCTGAGTATAAAAGTCTAGGTTAGCGGTGAAGCTCCCAGAGGATTTTGAATAAATGATTCTATTGTCTTTTGGACTTTCTTCTCGGTGATCTGTCTGCTCTCAGTCAAAAGACACTTCACATGCAGATAACTAGTCTTCTCTCAAGAGAGACTAGTTTTTAAGACTTTTTCTTTCTCTTGAATGTTTTACAATCTCACTTCTCTTTGTTCAGTTGTGGATTTGTTTTTCTTTTTCTTGCAGGGCATTTGTTTTTGTATTTTTTGTTGTGTATTCCCTAAGGACTCAGAGTTTCCTAAAATTGAGAAATAACAGCTTTTATGTCTTCATATATTTCTTCTCCACCACTTCATCCCTCTTTTATTCCAGAATTTCTATCAAACCTATGATGGGGCTTATCCAGCTACACCCACTCTCTCAATGATTTTCCAGTTTTTACAATTTTTCCCATCCTACTGGATTCCAGGTGATTTCTTCTGCATCATTTTCAAATAACTGTTTTTCCTTTGGGTCCATTTCATGTTTCATATAATCTGTTCTTTAATCTCAATATTTATAGATTTCAAGACTTTAATCTGACTGTTTTAATTTTTAAAATTTACTTTTTTCATCAATTTTCATTCTTTTCAATGTGTAGTATCCAACTATGTATCTTTTGAAGTTCTAAATGTACTTGTTTTGTTTTAAATGACAGAATTTATTTCACAGGAATGAACTGATACTAGAATTATTAGTTTTGTGAGCCTCCTTTCCTTCTATACATTTGATTTCTTCATGTGGTGAAGAGCTTTATTTCAGTCTCATTTGAGGACAGGGACTCTCTCCCTCTGTGCTCAGTCTTCTCGGCATAAAATGTCAGACTCAGCCTCTTGCCAGACCCCAGAACTTGGTGTTTTTTTTTTTGTTTTGTTTTGTTTTTTGTTTTGTTTTAAATGGGATGCCAGGGCTTTGCCACACAGTGATTCTCGAGAGTGTTACAGATTCAGCTGACGCCTTTACTGCTTTCCTTGTTCTGAAGTTCTTTCTTTTTCCCTCCTACCCCTCTAGCCCACATCTTCCTTTAAAACCATGGCTCATGCAGATCTTCTGCAAAAGATTTTCTCAGCTTCCTTTTACTGGCTGTGAGGAAGACACTGAGCCTACTTCTATCTCCCATCTAATAAGGAACACTTTTCTTCAGTTACCTCTTTGAGCTGAACTTCTGTCTATCCCTTGTTGCTTTCTCATCAGCTAGGAATACAATGGCCTCTAGCTATGAAAGGGTACCTTGGAGAGGCCAGTGCTCTGGTCAAGAACAATTAGACAGAAAGAGACACAAACTTGGACTTGAGGAGTCTGATCACAAAGAAAAGAAGGCACATTAAAGTGAGCACAGTTTTCTGTAAGCTATGTTTACCCTTAGGGATTTGCCTCTTCTTGGCACAGGAGTGAAGCTGAGATGCTTGGCAGAGCCTCACTGCTACAAGACAGAAAACTAGCAAAGATATTTAATACCTTGTGAGGCTGAGGGTTTGTTTTTTTTTTTTTTGTTTTGTTTTTATATGGAGTTTTGCAGCTTCCAAGAGAGTCATGTCTGGAGGAAATAAGTCTATGATGGAAGAGAGGTAGAGGGAAGTAAACTTGATACTCAATGGTTTAGACCCAGGCTCCTCATCCTCCACACTATGGACACGGCAGGCCAGATAATTCTCTATCATAGGGGGCCGTCCTATAGAACACTGTAGAATACTTAGCAGCACCCTTGGCCTTTAGGTGTCAGTAGTAATCTGCCCCCTACCCCAGAGTTGTAAAAACCAAAAATATCTTTAGATATTGTCCATCGTTCCCCGAGGACCAAAATCACCCTGATTGAGAACCACTAGATTAGACTCTTGAATCATTTTCCAAATACTTAGGGCAGGCAGAGTAAGAGACTAAGAAACCAAGCAGAGAAGTAGCTGGATCACAGGGCAGAACATTCAAGTCATGAAGTGCTGAGGAGATAAACCCTAGATTTCCCCAGGGGAAGTGATCCTGGCAAACAATCCAGGCTCTAAACTGGTACCTCTGGAGATCTGTATCTAAGGACTAAGATGACCTATTATTCTAGCCCGAGGTCAGTGGCAATCCAGTCTTTAACAAGCTCAGACTGTGATTAAAGATGATCTTTAGCTATCTACCAGAAAACAAAGAGAATGGTCCCCAAAGGAAGATAATGTCGGCCAGAAACTACATTTTTACACAATGTCTTACATTCAATCAAAACTTTCCATGCATTAAAAAAAGGACCCATGGGAAATAATACAGGTAATAAAATGGATCCATAGGTGACCCAGGTTCTGATGTTATCAAATATGGACTTTAAGATTTTTTATTTATTTGACAGATAGAGATCACAGGTAGGCAGAGAGAGAGAGAGAGAGAGAGGGGAGGAAGCAGGTTCCCTGCTGAGCAGAGAGCCCGATGTGGGGCTCGATCCCAGGCCCCTGGGACCATGACCTGAGCTGAAGGCAGAGGCCTTAACCCCCCCAAATATGGACTTTAAAATAAATATTATTCTGGAGCACCTGGATGGCTCATTTGGTTTAGCATCCAACTCTTGATTTTGGCTCAGGCCATGATCTCAGAGTAGTGGGATTAAGTCCCATGTCAGACTCTTGCTGAGCATTTAGTGTGGAGCCTGCTTAGGATTCTCTCTCTCCCCCCTCTCCACTCATTTGCCCACTCACAATGTTTCTCTCTCTCCCTCAAAATAAGCAAATAAAATCTTTTTAAAAATTAAATATTATTCAACAGACCAATATTATAAGGTCAAGAAAATAGGTGATGAGATTGAAATTATAAAGCTTATACCTCAAATAAATCTTCAAGTGTAACTTTTAGAACTAAGAAATATAAATGCTCATGAGAAATTAAAAGATGGGTATAACAGTAGATAAGGCTTTCCTTCTCTCATGGTCCTCCTCCCACCATTTCTCCCATTTGTCACATCTCCTTTGACTCTGATGTTCTTTCCTTCTTAAGAAGACCCTCGTGAATACACTAGGCCCACCAGGATAATCCAGGATACTCTTCCATCTCAGGTTCCTTAATTTACTTATATCTGAAAAATGTAACAAATTTTGTTGAATTTAACAAAAATATGTAAAACCATACATTGAAAATTACAGAACATTGTTGAGAGAAATTAAAGACTGCAAAAAAATGGAGATATATACCACATTCATAGATCAGATGGCTCAATATTTTTAGATGTTGATTCTCCCTAAATTGGTCTATTTTTATTTGATTATTTTCTTTTTCTCTGGGAAATTAACATGTGGATTCCAATATTTATACAAAAATGTAAAAAACCAAGAATATGAAAAATTCTGAAAAATAACAAAGTTGGAAGCCTTACTCAACCTGATTTCAAAAATATCTATAAAGCTAACATAATCAAGAGAGTGTTATACTAATGTGATTATATGTATACAGTCCCTGGGAGAGACCAGAAAGTCCAGAAGTGGAGTGACACATGTCAACAAACTCTGAGATGACTGGATATGCAAAAAGATAAACCCCAGCTCCTATTTCATACACTGTACAGACATTAGCCTGAAATAGATCATAGACCTAAATGTAAGAACTAAATATATAACATCTGAAAAAACACAAAGGAAAAAAATCTTTGTAATCTTGGTAGACAAAGATTTCTTACAGTATACACAAAAGGCACAAGCCACAAAAATTGGACTTGATCAAAATTAAAAACCTTTGCTCTTCAAAAGACACTTTAAGAAAATAAAAATAAATAAATAAATAAATAAAAATAAAAATACCAGTCATGGCTTAGGAAAAAAATACTTCAAAACATGTACCTCACATCAGATTGCATACAAAATATACAAAGAACTCTTTCAAGTCAATAATAAAAATCAAAAAATTCAATTTTTTAAAAATGGGTAAAAGACTTTTAAAAACATTCCAAAGATATATGAGTGATAAATAAGCACATAAAAATTATTTAAAATTATTAGTCACTAGGGAAATGCAAATTTAATACCACAATGAGCATCACTACAAAACTACCAAAGTAGCTAAAATTAAAAAGACAAACAATAGCAGATGTAGGGAAGATATGGAGAAACTAAAATTCTCATATTTTGCAAAGTGCAATTTATCTGGAAGTGCAAATTATATGATCACTTTGGAAAATAACTTGGTGGTTCTCAACTCTTTAAGTATACTTTTGCCATATGACTCAGCAGATTTACCAGTAGGTATTTAAACATATAAATACATACCTTCAAACAAAGACCTCTACTAGAATGTTCACAGCAGTTTATTTCCCAATAACCAAAAACTGAGAACAAGGTTCACACACACACACACGCACACACACACACACATCAATTGGTAGATTAAGAAATTGTGTCACATACATGTAATTGAACACTACTCAGTAATATTTATACATGTGACAACTTGGATGAACCAAAAAATGTTATATTAATTGCAAGATATTGGTTATAAATTATTATTTACTATTGACTCAATTTTTATGAAGCTCTTGAAGAGCCAAAACTACAGGAACAGGAAACATTATACTTGCTTGGGACCCTATGGGTGTGTTTAACTAGGCAGGACCACAATGAAACATTTTGGGGTGATAAAAATATTCCATATATATCCTGATTGTGATAGTGGTTGCCTGATTAGAGTGTTATAAAAACTAATCAAATTGTGTATCTTAATATGACAAATTTTATTATATGTAAATTATACTTAATTTTAAAAACAAAAGGAAGTAGATAAGGATTGACTGGTAGATTGATTACAATGCAGACAGATGATCTGAACTCAGTGTGATGAACAATATCGATACAAGATTAGCATATCTGTGTGTCCTAAATAAACAATGTTCCTGAGATTTATAAGGACTTGGATTGCTTTTCCACAGAAGTGTTTTCTTCTTTTCCAGTTCTAAGGGGTTCTAGGAAATCCTTTAGTAAAAGGAGTTATGACAATATATGTATTCTATTATATAGTAAAACTCTGCTTGGTGATGCAGGATAGAAGCAGGTAGAGGTAATCCTGTAATGAGTTAATATATTCCCTTAAAGGTGATGTGAACTGGATAAGTTTCTATATCTGACACTCAAGTGAGCAAAAGGAAAATGAACTAGCAAATATGATAAATATCCTCTGACCTAGTATTCTGAAACAAAAATAAAATGGAAAGCTTCAACACTATACATTACCCTTAAGAGAATCTACCCGTTATGAAATAATGAGGGTTCTGATCATGCCAGATCAGATGCAAGCACAATTTGCAGGTGTGCAGTTTCTCTTGAAAGAAGTTGTTAAACCATGAAGGGCATGTCAGAATCACTATCATGCTTTTCAGAACACTAAAGAGTTCACCAGGAAGGAAGCAGCACATGCATATCATATCAGTCCAACCTAGAGCACAATTTTGTTAAATATTCAGCATCATGAGGAGCTCCTTGCTTTACATATAGGATCTGATTCCCTTTGGGACTGAAGTGGTGTGAAATCCTTGTTATACAGCACCACTGGGGATTGGAGGGCTCTGGCTGATTCTTGTTGACACAGAAGTACTGTGAAAATGACACATGGATCAACAACTACAAAGACATTAGATTACATTCCATAGTGGGTCGTTATAAGAATTTTATCCAAAGTCCTACTAAGTGACCGAGAGAAAGTATTTACCGCAAACACAATAGACACAACGGTAAAATCTTTGAAATGGCATAACTGTGAGTCAATGATAGGCACGGAGTCATTCCAAGACATGATGAATACATATAAAACGATATTCTACCTAGTAATCTTGTACATGCAAATTAAAATAAAAATTAAATATTTTTTATCTATAAAATTGAGCTGGAGGAAAAGTTGAGGTTAAAAATGTCCAGTGTTGCCTAGAGTGGGGAAGATGTCCCACCGATTGTGAAAGACATTTGGCAGGATCTATCAAAAGGCAAAGCACGTTTGCTTGGATCCATCACTTCATTTTCTAAGGATTCTACATAAATATTGACTCCTATCTGCAAAGACTTTTTTGCATGATGTTTGAAAATGAAAATATTGGAAACTATTTTAATATCCATTGACAGACAAGTGGAAATTTAATTTATGATCCACCCACAGAATACTTTGCTGCTTTGCAAAAATAAATTAATAGATTAATAGTAGAGTTATTGCATGAGATCCAGTATATATTTTTAAGTGGAAAAATCATGATTCCATTTTATAATTTTTAACTCTCTATTATGCTGTTATCTGCTTTATAATGATCATAATCTACTTCCACATTGTTTTAAATCCAAAGGAAAAAGGCAGAAAAACATATGTGATGTAATTTGACCAAAGAATGTTTTTCTGCCTCTTCTGTTTCTTTATTCTTCTTTCCCTGTATTTCTTTGTCCTTCAACATTTATCTATTGATTGATTGATTGAAGGAAAGAGAGCAAGCAGGGAGAAGAACAAAGAGAGATAGAGAGAGAATCTCAAGCGGACTCTGCACTGGGTTCAGAGCCAGACATGGGGCTCGATCTCAGGACTCTGAGATCATGACCTGAGCTAGAACCAAGATTTTGGAGGCTTAACTGACTGCACTACCCAGGTGTCCCCCCTCAACATTTATTGGATGGTTTCTATGAACGAGTTATCATTGTAGGTATTAAGGACACTATATTCAAGATATAAAAACAAGTAAGCAATTACAACTGATTACTCTTGTACCACAGCAGAAAGAATGTGCAGAGCTTAATATGAGCAGAGAAATAAGTGCTTATGTTTGACTGAGGAGGAGAGGGAAGAGATCAGAAAGAGGCAACAAGGAAGCAAAAGTTTTCTAGGCAGAGACTTAGACAAAGGTGCTTCATGCAGAGGGAACCAGAATTTAGTATCAAATGAGCAAGGCTCCCTGATTTTTAGAGGTGTAAGACAAAGGAAACAATATACATTCAGATGAATGCCTTCAGAAGGCATTACACAGTGTGCTAAAAATCCGAGCCCACAGGTGGCAAACATGTGAATTCCTTAAATTTTCAATTTCCCACTAAGTAAATCCTAAGCATCCAAAAAGTCTTCTTTTCTCCCAGTGCAATGGAGATGCCTCAGGTTGTGTTTTTAAGCTCTCTATGTCTGTGAAATTTGTCACAATACTTTCACAATTTATAAGTCATCATGAAGCACAGATCGGCAGGGCTTCCTACGGTGGCCATCAGGTATGGACATCTCTAATTCCTAATGCCTGCTAGTTTTAGGGACTACATGATCTCAAAAGAACAGCAGCAGAATTCTGTAAGAAAGACATCTTTTCCCTACTTGCAGATAAGAAAAAGAAGATACGGTAAGTAATTTGTCCCACAGGAGACCATTCATAGTCTGAACTGCAAAAGTAAGTGATTTGTCCCACAGGAAACCATTCATGGTCTGAACTGAACTTTCAGCTGTGTACTTCTCTGCTGGCCCTGTTCCCACATGAGCTCTTTGAGCATCAAGGCCGTGTCTTATTCTGCTTGTGAGGATGGGGACCATGTTCACCATATTTAATAGTATCAAGAACAACAACTGTTTTTTATTCAGTAAATCCATAAAGTGTCACACCAGTAATGACCCCTGATCACAAATTAGGCCCATGTTTCTAAGACAATGATTCTAAAATTGTTTCCTTGCTCAAATGTAGATTCAGTCATTATATTAAAAATGAGTTCATAAAAACGAGTTTTACAGGCAAGCAATAATATTGTGTAAGAAAAATGAAAAGGTTTCCCTGATCTTAAAGAGAGAAATATTAACTACCCCACTTTTCTCTGTAACACTTTTTAAGTATCTCACTTTGGGCATTTGCCACATTCAACTTTATACCACCTTTTGCACTGTATGTTTCTTGTGATACAGTACAAGATCCATTTGCTATCTTTCTAGCTTCTTATTCCTTACTTGATATACAGTAATAATTCATAGAGGGAATTAATGGAAGATTAAATATCACTAAATTACACAAGCTAGACTTTCACACTGGATGTGTGTAAGGCAGGCTTCAAGGAGCTCAAACATGCTTGTTGACTTTTGAAAAGAATTATGTTTTTATGTAACTAAAATAAACACAATATTCATCAAGAATATCAAACTAAGTCTACTTCAAAGGGACACGAAAAACCTGGGGCAATACAAGAACACAAACACACAATTATCTAAAGAAAAGAGAAAAGGACGGGAAAGTATTTGATATGGGGTGGGGAGGAAAGAAGAGAAACTATTCTGAGCAAATATTTTAATGTATGTTAAGTATTTACCTGCTTCAAACTATTTTAAGAAAGTTGTCATCCCTCTTCAATCTTTGTAGAGTTTACTGTCCTTGCAGGGAGCAGCTCTTGTGTGGGATGTGAAAAGTTGGATGGGAGTAACAGGATGGGAGTAAATGCACATGAGAAATGACAATGAATCTATATAGGTCAAGTGTTACCTTACAAGGTATTGGGCCTGGGTCACAGTCTTGGAGAAGCAGCTCTAGAAAAAGGCTAAAGAAATAGAATTCTGGATCTACTGGTACTTTTCATTCACCAGATGGGGTTCCGGTCTAGAGACAAAGGTAGGGGATGGACCAGCAGTGGGATGGGCACCTTGAGTGATGAGACTGTAAGTCGCTGGACCACAATCTGCTCAAGAATATGTTGCCAGAAAGATGACACCACCATTTGACATCCCAATAATTTTCTTGGTAACATATGCAATCAATTCACAAACCCAGCCCAGCACAGTTGGCCAGGTTGGGGGAATGGGTGGGAACTTATTGGCACTTCGAAGAGGACAGGTGGAGAAGCTGAGGATTAAGCTGTTTGCTCAGCCAGCAAAGAGAGAGATGCACCAGAAGCTTCTTCAGCTGTTCTCCCACTAGTCTAGATCATCTATTAAAGAGCCCTAGCTCGACCATGGAATAATGAGAATTCCAACTCCACAATCATGAGTGATTTTAAATCCGTCTTTAATCCGCCAGAGAGGAAACTCCTTGAGGGGAGAAAATGCATTTGTTTTTGTCTCTCTCCATAAAGATTTCTGCATTATAGATACTGTCTGAATAACAGGATGGGAGTAAATGCACATGAGAAATGACAAGTACTATTTAAATGCTTCTGTCTGTTTCTTAAAAAAATAAAGTGAAAAAATACAAGTTTTATATTAAAGAAACGGAATTTCAGGATGCCAATGTCACATCCTAAGAATAAAGTTTTACACCCCATAATAATTCTTAATGACATCCTGTTTCTCTGAGGACCCTCTTTTATCTTCTTTTTTTAATAAAAATTGAGTGTATACTAGTGCTTTTGAGTCCTCTGTGGAATGCATCTAGAATACAAGTGGCGTCATCAGGAAATCACAAAAATGTGAAATAGAGCAAAGTTAATACTGTGTTGTTATTTTCATGGGTGAATCTCAAAGTTTGGGGATGCTCACAGCATACTTCATAAAGCATAAGATTAAAAGGGTCACACCCGGCTTTATGGAACTGCAAGACCATCAGAGTAATTAGGCCCCCAAGGAGCAGAAATGTGGAATGGGGCCATGAGACTCGGGCAAAGTGAAGCCTAGAGGAAGCACCTACCTTTGATTCTGTTAGCAAACAAAGAAGAAGGTGGGGGCTCATCAGATCATATCTAGGGTTTAGTGACCTCCTCACTGATACAAGAACAAACCTGGCAGGCAAAGACACACCAGACACGCTTCTCCTCCCAGGCATCCATCGCCAGAATACCCGTGCATACAAGACAGCCAAGGCGTAGCAAAGCAGATCTGCGCCCAGAACTTGAGAGAAGGGGACAGAATAGGGGCTGCACTGGTAACTTAGCAAGCAGGGCCTGGGAGGCGTCAACCAGCCAGGCTCTGGTGGACTTTCTGGATTGGCTATGGGGTGAAAACAAATGACAGAAACAGAAAGGGGAGCTTGAAAAGAGTAAAGGATGGGAAGGAGGCATTAGTGAAACAGATACAAGGATCTAATGAGTATTCCTCAAAGTCAGGCTTTGTTGGCATGGGTTTGAAATCCAGGAAATAAGAGTGAAGAAGAGGCTTTCCCAGATGTACCCAGAAAATCAAAGAGAAGCAACCTTCATTAAAGTGAAAACTACTTGGGATAGAGAGAGAGAGGACTGCTTCCAAGGTACAACAAAGGAGGAAGAGCAGGGAGGCCATCACTCATCGCTGCTATCAGCAATGGACTTGAGACAGAAGTAGAGCAGATGAGCACTGCTTCAGACACTGAGAAAGAAAGCTTCAGGATCCTGAGAAGAACAGAATATGTTAGGCCTTCACTGAAGGCTTAGAAGTAAGAATGTGCATATAACAATTATCAAAAACAATTCTGCCAACATGCCAGTTACTGCACCAAATACTTTCCATAAATTTTTGTCATTTAGTCTTCACTGCAAACCCAAGAGACAGATGCTACTCTCATTTCCATCTTGTAGATAAAGAAGCTGAGGAAAGTAATTCTCTGCTAGTCGTGAATCTGTTGATTCACTTTAGGACTACTGATCACCAACCTTATTTCCTTCTTCTTGATGGTATTATGTAATTCCTGACCTGAGATAGAAAAGTCAGGGACATGTAGAAGAGTGGAAACTTTCTTGCTGGATATGAAAATCTGCAGAGTTGGAGAAGTCTAAAACACTTGCAGTAACTAATTTCAAGCTTTCCTAAGTGAATTACCATAACATACATCCACATGAAACTGATTTTTCCACCTCCGTTATTTCCGCCTGATGTAAGGCCATGATCATCTTTCTCGTAGGTTAGTGCACTTATCTCCCCACTTCTTCCCTTATCCTCATCTTATCTATGCTTATCTCAGCACCTACAGTGATTCTTTTAAAATAAGAGTCAGATTACATCCAGAGGCATCATTTATCCCTGTGGTAAAAGCCCAAGCCCTTATAGTGAGGATCCTTATAGGATCATGAGACCCTACATGATCTAGCTTTCCACCTGGCCTCTCCTCCAACCTTACTTCCCCTAGTTCATTCCCCTGAGGCCACAGCAACTTCTTGCGTGTTCCCAGGCCCCTTGCACCTGCTGATCCTTTGGTCAGGGACTCTCTTTCCCAGACACCCATGTGAATTCCCTTCACTTCCTTCAGGTTTCTGTTCAACTGTCATAAATGAGACCTTCCTTGATCATCAAAATAAAACGGCATCTCCTCCCAGCGCCTCCATTCCCTTGCCCCTATCCAGAGCACCTATCACAGTCTGACCTTTTAGTCTGTTATCTGTTTGTTATCTGATCCCACTCCAGGAACATGAGCTTCATGAGCCTTTTTCCCCACTGATTTATCGTCGATGCCTGTAACAGTGCCTCGTGCAGGTTCAGTAAGTATTTGCTTAATGAATCCATGCAAAACAGGCTCCACTTCAGGGTTGGCATCTCCTTGATAGTTTATTATGAATCATGAAAAGTCTAACTAATTACTGTGAGAGAAGGAAGCAGGACCTCTGGTGGGAAAAGCAGAGAAGAGGATTCTAAGTTAGGAAACTGAAGGACAGCAACAGATGGAGCAGGTCAATAAGCAACAAAGTAGACACTAAAATCATCTTATCCCATTATGAGAAGCTGAGAGTATAATTCTCAGGAACAAGAGACAAGCTGGGAGTCTAACTCACAGGCTTCTTCAGGCCCTGTTCCTTCTGCTATTGACATGTGGAAGCCTAGGGACACACTTTCCGAGAAAATCCTTGTAACTCATCACTGTCCAATCAATCAGAGCTCTTGAATAGGAAGTGATGAGGAGTCTGAACAGTCCTGGATTAGAAGCCATCCAATTAGACTGCTGGGCATTTGGAGAAAGCCTGATGGCCTCAGCACAGGTACTTAGGCTAATAAAGTGCACCATGTCCACGTGGTGGGGGGGGGGGACCCGCTTCTTTAAAATCGCTGCATTACTTCTGACAATTTAGCCTTTCATGTCAAATCTCCTTCAGTAAATCACATCAGCACACCCTATCTGATGGAAGTTTTCACAAAGGTACATCTGACAACTTTGAGGTGATTTTTAGGTCAAATATAACATGATTCAATATGTCTCTTATTGAAGTCCAATTTAAATCCATCAAAAACAGCGCTTATTTTTCAAGAATACCAGGTGTGCCTTTTATGGGTTTCATTGTACTAGACGGCCCTGCTATTTTGGGTGATTTTCATTTTAGAGGTGTTGATTGTTGGCAGATGCTCAGGATGAGACGACAGAAAAAAGTTTTTAGAAGTCCCTAAGAAAGTTTTAAAAAGTAGGAATAAAGAACTCAGCAATATGAGAGCATGGAATCTAATAAAGTCCAAGTCTGGACTAGTGTAGCATTAAAGAAAATTCTGTACTCACAGTTGGAAAGCCTTATGGTCACTGTTACCTTGGCAAAACAAGGAAATCTCTCTCAGCTTCCATTTCTTCATCATGAAGGTGAGAAGCAACCACCCATTCAAGAGACCACCAATGGGCAGGACATGAGAGAGAGTTTCTAAAATGCAGGCCATAGGCTGTAAGCACTCAACACATCGGGATGCCTACCACCTGTTCCCTCTACTGCACAGTTTCCCCAGTCATCCCTCCAGTTCCTTCAGCTCCATCAAAACGAGGGTAACTGGACTGCAGCTTTGTTGCCACCCACCTGGTAAAAGAAGTCATCAGGTCATTGCTATCCCCTTTGGTTATTTACTCATGGAAGACATCTGCTATTGTAAAAACTGAGTGAACTCTTTTGATGCTCCAATGATCTTGCTTCACAGTTTTGTTTTACCACGTATGTCTTGGGGATCCCAAAGGCCTAGGCATCCCTCTGCAAAGTGGCCCCAACCATGCCTCTCTACAGAAATATCCAACCACACCCCACCTTGACCACAATTCCACTGCTGCTGTTTAATTTGTAGCTGCTGTCTGTGACAGCCTCAGCACACACACTGTCTTCTTCAGTTTAAATAAAACAAGTGGTGACACTATACCTGCAGGTAGCCTGCAAGGGAAGAGAGAGAGAGAGAGATCCTGAATCATTTAACAGTGTTTTTTAATTCTACGAAACTTAACATATTAATGATATGTAATTTAACTTAGGCAAACTGGGCCACAGGATAATCATATCTTGAATAATCCTTCTCCTTTATTAAAAAAATTAATAAAGTGAGAGTATGATGAGGCCTCAAGCCTTTTTTCTCCCCCTCCCAAATTATAACTGTGCAGCAATTGAAACATGTTTGAAAATAAAATCAATCAATCCAAGCTTCATCAAGGACAAATCATAGGTCTCAGAGGACTGCTGTCTGCATGCAGGGAAAGGGTAGACAGCCCAAGTCTGGCCAGGGGAGACTGGTCTTTAGAAATCTTGACTGTAGAGGTCAGAAGCTCAGAACATGGAACAGTTGTCTTCTCCTAGGCCTCCCCAGTGCTTTCTCATCTTAGTGGATTTCATTTTCTTGGCAAATGTTGGTAGCATATCAGTAAGTCTTTTTAACACTTCTTCATCCCTTAGTATCTCAGTTTCAAGATCATTAATAAAACAGCAGCTTGAGAAGGTAGCACCCCAGGCGATCCACAGTGATAGCGGGTAGGGTGGCTGCATGATTTTCACAGCCATTAGCATAGATGAAGTTGAATTTCATAAATAGGGTATAAACTCCGTGAAAGAAAGGTTAACTAGGAATAAGCATAATCTTTTGCCCCTATAGGAAGTTAAAGCAAAAATAAACATGGGAAGTTTCCAATATCTTCTTGTCATGAAAGGTTACTTTCCTGGTATAAAAACCACTTACTCTTATATTAGAAAAATTGGGAAAATATGGAAATTGTAGAGAATTAGAATATTTCCTAGTTCCCTAAGTTCCTTTTCTTCCAGTTTCTTCATACATGAATTTTTTTACCTTTGTTTTCTCCTTAATGCCCCACAAATAATACAACTCTGCATGTTTTTCTCACTTAACTTTACTGTATTCCCCCTTCTCATTTTTGTTCAGCCTCACAATACTGGTTATCAGCACATTTTGTGACACCGAGTAGCTTCTCATTGGTCAAAAAAATTACTGAATGTTCTCCCCAGATAACTCACTTATGATCAGAGCTTGTTTTCCTTATTTATTCTGAAATTCTCCTGCACTGACATGAACCCTCTCCTGTGAACTCCCTCCAGAAACACCCCCAGTCGAAGGCAGCTAATGTTATCAGAACTTGCACTCCATCTGGGACACCAGCCCCAGACTGTGAGTGTAAGACAATGGTTTCAATCTCTGCTAACACTGAAGCATGTTTGAGAATTCAATCAATCCATCCAAACTTTGTCAAGGACCAGGCATGCCTCCATGGAAATGAAGTTAAGTGCTCAAAGACTTTTCAGCCATTCTCATGTCATTTCCAGATAAAAACATTTGGTTTCCATTTAAGCCAATGGAAATGCCTCAGAGACACCAGTATTACTTTACCAATGCTGAAAATTATTGCTTTATAATATATAGAAAATTATAAAGCCTTTTAGCTGTGGCTCTAGTAGAAATAAGACGTGCTGGATATCAATCTATTTAATGTCAGCTATTAACCTTACATTTAATTGATTTAGTATTAATTAGATATTTAATTATTTTTAGATATTTTTTATCTTTTCTCTTGGTTTCTGAGCTGCTGTTCAGTCCTGGTTCACTTATCTCACTAATTACTCCTTCTGAGTGTCTGTTAGGCCTCTCCTCTCATATCCCTACCTCCACATCTGGAGCTCCTGTGGGCTCAGTCCCTGGACCCTTCCATCTACACATTCTTCTTGATGACACATGTCATCTCATGACTCAAAATGTCCCCCATTAGCTGAATTTCAAAATATCTATATCCCATCCTGAAGTCCAGATTACAATATTTAGCTAGTGAACTAAAAAATCAACTTCTTTATTTGAATATCCAACCTCTTTTAACTGACCTGCCCCAACTACTAGACACTTGAAAGCTCATGAATCTTGCTTTTCACTTCCCTTAGGTCTTAAACAAGTGTGAATTTACTTGAAAGGTCTTCCCCCTGAGGAGGACCTTTTTTCCTAAGCCCCATCCCCACTGCCCTCTGCCCTGCTCTGTGGTTCTGCAGAATATTTCCTATTATCTGACATACTTTACAACTACTTGCTTACTCGATAGTGCTCTCTTCCTCCTCCTAGAATATAAGCTCTAGGAGCACAGACTTGGTCAGTTTGTCCAGTGCTATGTCCTAGCACTTAGAACAATGGGCTGACCCCGTATAGGCACGCAAAAGATATTTTGAAAAAATGAACGTCTGAATAGGATAGAATCCAAAGCAGATATTGATGCATAAATTCCAATTCTGTCCCAATGAGATCAGTATGACTTAGGTTGGTTTTCCTTTGGTCACTCTGGATCATTTTTCATGAAACTGTTCATGGTCACACAAATATGGGCCTGAATCCCAATCACCTGCCTTCTCGTCCACTGCCATGGAATGGGACTCAGAGCAGTAAGTGTCATGGAAAAATGTTTCCAAGGGTCTATGTAGTAATGTGGGTTTTACTTCAGAAACTTAAGAAAAATCTAAGAAAAGTTCTAGGCATCTTAATGTATTTCTTTTATTTATTCATTCTTTCACAAGAACGGTATAAGTACCTTCTATGTACAAAGTTCCATAGTTGTGATCTCAGTTGTAGAAGTGGCTTATACACAAAGCAAACTCGTCCAAGCCCATAAATATGGCTGTAGGAACAGGAGCACAGATCATCTCCCTCCCTTCCCCCCATGTCCTTCCTCTCCGGTGTCCCTCTGATAATGCTGACAGTAAGTCCCCATAGCTTCAATCTCAGCAGTTGCCTACCTGTGCCTGACACTGTGCTGACACTGTGTCCTGTGTGAATATAAGACCCTGTGCCTATTCTCACAGAATTCATAATTTCACTGGGGGGATAAACCAACAGACCTCAAAGAATTTCTACCTTTTATAGTTGGAGAAGGGCTGAGACCAGACCAGTTGGGGTGTTCCTTATCGGCTCTTGTCCTGCAGTCTCTTCCTGCATTTTCAGTATTTGATTGGCTTCCTAAAAAAGCACTCTGTGTGTATCTACTTACTCCTTTTCAGTCACCTGTTGTATGATAGGGGAGTTCCAATGGAAATTTAAACCAGTAGAGAAAGGTCTGCCCACTGGTCAATTCTGGACATTTCTAACTGAAGCATGAGCTACTTTGCAAACCTGGATCCATGTTTCCTAAATAGGGCTCTGTCTGGGCTCTAACCAGGCTTGGGATTGAATTCACCCTCTAAGAACCAGTAAGTATGAATGAAAGGCTTAAGACGCACCTTTCCTGAATTCATAAGGTTAAGAAATCCCTCTCTGTACCCCTATAAATCACCTAGTTCATGCAATTACATCATTCTCCAGGATGACCATAATGTAAATTTTAATATTGTCAGTTGCTAAATACCCTAATGCAAAATAAAAGTCTCTGGACTAAGGTAAGGAGCAATACTAATCGATAATTTTATTAAGCACTTACTGTGTATGAGATAGAACTATAGATACTTCATTTTTTCACTCATTTGATCTTCACAATATATTAGCACAGATGTGTCATGAGCTCGGATGTTTGGGTCTGTCCTCCAAACGCCTGACATCTAAGAACTTTTTAAAAAATTCTCTAACATTCTGCTTGTCAAGAACATTTTGGACCATACTTAACAGCAGAATGCCTCCAGTCAGCCATTCATTATTCCAAATGCACTAATTTTTAAACCAGCTGTGTGATCCTGAAGTACAACATGTGAACTCTGAAATTTCTGTGTCTCTTTTCAACAAATAGGGCATGCTCCAGGGAGAAGACATTTACTGTTGAGTGCATTTAGATGAAAACTGACATTTCTTATGGGAGTGCTTTAGCCTGGGCTACTATGGTGTGAAACGAGACCACAAATTCATAATTTAACAGTTCGGTTTTCAGCAGAGGTGGTGACATGAACACCGAATGTTCACACTCGGAATCATTTCTGGCTCCATAAAGAGATGCCTAAGATGGATAATAGCACGGTTCAAAAGGAATAATGACAAGGGAATACAGTTCTGAAATGGAGAAAGGAAAATTAGGATTGAATAAAGAAAAGAGAGAAAGAGTAGCAACTTCAGTCATGGCTGTTCTTTACAATAAGCATCTTTGAGCAGACAATGTTTCAAGTACATAACAGCTTTAATTTTATGCAGATTACATATTTACACGATAATAAAATGGAAACTGGCTTGGTGGGGATACTTACTGCCAGGAAGAGAATTATTAATCAATATGTCTGTCTAAAGCTGTCACATCAATTACTTGAAGCCATGTAGAAAGTCAGATTTGCCCACTGTCATCCAAATGTTCTTTAGGACTATATTTTACAATTAAAAAAAAAATGGATGAAGTATAGCCAAATCCTACTAGGTAGGAGGGAGGAAGGGAGAGAGCGAAGGCAGAAGGAAGGGAGGAAGGGAAAGAGAAAGGAAGGAAAAGAAAGAAAAGAGGAAATAACTCTTTAAATATCCTCACAGAGCAGACACACAAACGCATGAACTGTATCTACCCATACTGCTGGGGGAGGGGGGGGGCACCCTGCCTCACAGCTGAACCATTTTTGGAGGGCTGTCTTGACTTGTCATCTAAGACAAAGCCCCCAGCACGCAAATCTGGAGTAGCATTTTCTTACAGCCTGACTGATTTTGATCAGCCCGGTTCTGACCTTTTTTTTCTGTTAGTCTAAGATCACAGAAAAGAAAGCTGGATTTCTATTACAATGTAACAAGTCTTAAAACTGATTTGGCTTTGCAGATTTATCAATGGCACTACTGTCAGGACCTATAAGTTGCTAGTTGTTTCCAGGCCCTCCTCCAACATCACATTTTTCTTGAGCTTCTTCTTCTTCTTCTTCTTTTTTTTTTTAAGACTTGATCTATGCAATTAGGAAGAAGGAAGAAAAGTTGACCTCTAAATCTCCTTGAAAGTCTCAGACTTGGAATCAAGTTCTCTTTAGTTCATCTTTATAGGAGCTAGAATTTTTCTGTCTTACATAAGAACTTGGCCCTTTCTCCCCCATGAGATTCGGCACCTTCATTACCAATTTCTTTCAGATGTACCTTCTCTCCATGCCCCAGCCCTAATAAGAAAAGACAAACCTCAAAGGAAGCTTAAAATATTTAATGACTTTGACTTTTAAACATAACCCAGATTAGATAATAATGTCAAGTGATAATTCAACACACCAAAATATAAAACGGAACAAACTGTACTCTTCTATAAAGTTTAACTCTAGTCAACTCCCACAGATTTAGGGCATTAGTTGTGAGAAGGGAAAGGGGCCAGGGTAAAATGTGAGATGACTTCAATGTCATTCCATTACATTCAAGTAGTGACAGCTCACAAATACAACAATTTTGCCAAGGAAAATTTCACAGAAATCCCTTAATTTAAAACTACACTGGGCATGCAAGAATGCACATATTATTCTACACATATCGTGTGAGGATAAAAAGTGCACATGCAGAAGGATGGACCTAAATTACATAAACTGACCTGCACTAGTCATGAGATCACTTTTTTAATAATCTCAAAAAACATTTTGTAGCTAAATTAAGAAGGAAGAGGGCACAGAAATCAGCACCAAAATCAAGTCACAAGAAAAGCACGGTGAGTACCCCACTGATGGATACCACTCTTGCTGATACTGGGCACCACCACCATGGAATAAATTCCAAGTAGTCTTCACATCCCTGTCTCTTGGGACAGGAGCAGCCAGTTGGCAAAGCATACCAGGTAAGATTCACCTTTTCAACAATAGAAAAGAAAAATGGAGCCTCTGGCTTCCTTTAAATTCTAGTGTGGGCCTTCCACTAAGATTCATCAAAGTGCAATGCCCCCCAAATAGGAAGAGGATTGGGATATTTAGGTAGATTAAATATGACAAAGTCTCCGAGACAAAACCAGCTTAAGTGTTCAGTGTGAAACATGAGATTATTTAAAAGAGAGATTTCACTAGATTCAAGTAGAGACAAGTCCTAAGAAGTATCCCCTAGCAGGAAATTTATTTGAACTTGCTTTAATGAGTATGAAAGAGGTACCTACTTGTATGCACAGATAATTCTGTCCAAGTCCTTTAAAATAATCTTATTTCTAGTCTCAACATGCCTCCTTTCAGTCTCAATTGTGATACTAGATTTCTCAGACTAATTCTTTCAAGACTTGTACAAAAGAAAATGCAAACAAGGTGAGAGGAAATTATTTACTGTAGATTTTAGTGACCTACACTCTAGGTATATATGTATACGAGGGATAGAGATCGAAGTAGGGGGACTTGGTTTCTGTTTGGAAATGAATGGATCAATAGTTACTTAAATGTTAATAGTTTCTTTTATGACTAACACTAACTAGTCATACCTACATCAACGAATATAAGTCTAAGGCAACTGACTTTAAATTTTTCTATTAGAATGTTTTCGGAATTATTTTTTTTTTTTTAAAGATTTTATTTATTTATTTGTCAGAGAGAGAGCAAGCGAGAGCGAGCACAGGCAGACAGAGTGGAAGGCAGAGTCAGAGGGAGAAGCAGGCTCCCTGCGGAGCAAGGAGCCCGATGCGGGACTCGATCCCAGGACGCCGGGATCATGACCTGAGCCGAAGGCAGCTGCTTAACCAACTGAGCCACCCAGGCGTCCCTGTTTTCGGAATTATTATCAATAACAAAGACATATGCATTATTCTCTGATTCCTTTCTGGTGGATATAACTTTTGAATCCTCAAATGTCTTTCTTGATCTTATCCAAACACTAATGAAAATCCTTAAATCCCTGCTTTATGTGCAGTTGAAACGGTGGCTATTTGGTGTTTATGAAACAGATAGGGACTGGACACAGGTCGCCTCAATCCTTATTGTAAAACCCAGCATTCCTTGAGAGCTGAAACTCTATGCCACTTGACCAGCATATCTTGCAGAAATGTGGAAGGAAGATACTTATTGAGGGGGAACTGGACTAGGAAGACGAGAAAAGACAGGACCAAATCAGTCTGTGCCAAGGTATACGCCAGCCCTGACCTTTCACTAAAGTTTCCCTCATTATAATGCTAAAAATCATGCTCAGGGTTGGAGACTCAACATGCTAATGAGATATGTGATGCATGACAAAGCATGTTCTGTCTACTGTGACTGCATAGGCAACTTTGTTTCTCTCCCCACCTCTACATGCTTAGACGTTGTTCCTTTCCCACCTTAGCCTTTGTAAAAATTGTCCCTGGCCTTTGTTCCTGGAGTCAGCCTAAAGGACGCTTTACTTTGTGCTGTCTCCCTTGTGCTCCAGCATGAGTCCCAATAAAAGTCTTGCCTGGAATTTCCACTTGGCCCCAGTCGATTTCTATTAGTTGGAGGGCCCAAGGACCCGAGTCAGTAACATTTACAGCAGTTAAATCTCTAGAGATGAATGACACTTTTAGTTCTGCCTTGAAAACCGGGACCTCCATACCCTAAAGTATCTAACCTTAAAGCACCCTTACCCTTACCTCACCCTTACCCATGTTTAAATGCATTCTTATCACTTGAATCTGCTTTCCTTAATTACCAATTACAAGAGACAATCTTATTATATTTCAAAATTTAAAAAAAAAATACTGGTAGCCAAATGGGCTCAAAATCTGTCTAAGATTTTACCTTCCTTTATTCCTCTCCACACTAAAATATCAGCTAATCGTATTGTTACCCCTAATGTCTAGGATCTGGTATCTCCAAACCCTTTTCTCTCAGGGTCCTTACCCAAAACTGTATCATGTGAACTTCTTATTAGCAAACAATACATTACTTATGGAACTTCATTATAATACAAAGGTATCTTCCTAAAGAAGGTAATCTGAGACTTTTAAACTCTGGCTGGATAGGATTTAGCAAGTTGAAAAAAGTACATTTGATATCAAGTAATCGACCTGGGTAACTTTTTATATTCATTAAAATGTATCACTGTTTATACATTTCAAGATGCATTCTCAGTCTTTTTGGTTTGAAAACACAGAGGCATATATCAATGTATATGCATGCAGAAATATAGAGAAAGAGCTAGTTATTTTACACAAAGGAGCTATGAAGTTCTGAGCCACAAAATCATACAGATCTTACCTATCAGTCTGGTTTCTATAGTATAGACATTTTTGAATGGATGGAGCACTCAAATATTCAGCATAATACTTTTTTTTTTTAATCATAATACTTTTTAATGTCACAGATCTTTGACTCCTCTTTGATATTATATGGTTCTTATTCTGTTAGGTTTCTTTTCTCGCCAAAAATCAAACAGCCTTCCTATTATATTCAATTACAGTCAATAGTCATTTATGGAGCTCCTAATACATGCCTATTTTTTGGCAAATGATGAGGACAGAAAAATTTAAAAGAAAAACAAAACTGAGGCTCTGCTTCCAAGGGCTATTAGGGATATGAAGAAATAAACAAGTAATTATAGCTCATGAATCCTATTATAACAGAGTAACTCAACAGTCTCCACAGAGGCCTAAAGGAGGGAATAATCGTCCCCAGAATAGGGAACAGAGCTCTACTACTGAAAAAGATCCAGGCAGCTTTGAAGGAAGAATACCTTTTTTAAAGCATTTGAACTTTATCCTGCAGATTTTAGGCAGGAGAGTCAGATTTCACATTTAGGAATTTCATCAGGGAACCAGTGTGAAGAAAGGATTAGGAGAACACAAGGTAGGAGTTGAGGAGACCTGACAGGCAAAAATTCGTGGCCAATGAGATGAGGGTATGATAAGAGGGAGGAGGGGCTGAGAATAACTAAGAATTTTCAGAGTTCACTGAGAGAGGGAGTCAAGAGAGGGATGAGGAAGGAGGTGGTTCATTTGGAGACATGCCTCATTTCTGAGCTTAACCTGAGGTCTGTGAGTGTGCAGTGAAACAGGTCATGAGGAGCCATAGCAAAATGGAAAGAAATCAGAGTGAAGTGACCATTTTCAGACATACAAAAGAAAAGATAAGTCAAGCAGAGGGAGTCCATTATCATATGGTTTCATTTACTTGTGGAGCATAAGGAATAACACGGAGGACATTGGGAGATGGAGAAGAGAAGTGAGTTGGGGGAACTCAGAGGGGGAAACACACCATGAGAGACTGTGGACTCAGAGAAACAAACTGAGGGTTTTGAGGAGGGGGTTGGGAGGGCCTCGTGGTGGGTATGAAGGAGAGCGCATATTGCATGGAGCACTGGGTGTGGTGCATAAACAATGAATTCTGGAACACTGAAAAAAAAATAAAATAAAATGAAATTTAAAAAAAAAGGTATGTTGGCTTTTGTGAACTAGCAGGGTCCTATTTTCCTTCTGGCCATAATAATGATTACCATATATTTATATATCTATTTAGAGAGCTAAATCATCTAGCAAGGTTTGTCCTTCTGCAGAATGTGAAACCAAAATTTCCACATATTTAGCAATTAAATCAAACATGGGGACCCCTGGACTTAGTACCTCTTTAGCCTAGGATGAAGTATAGTTGATTTTCTTTCAATTCATTCTCAAGAATATTTATCTTCATTTCAATGTGATTCAAAGCAATCAAAGTTTACTGGGGGTCTACTTGTGATCACTTCTTGGAATAAAGGCACAAAAAAAAAAAAAGGAGAAGAAAACAGAAGATGACATAAGAAGTGGATAAAATGAGTTATTTTGTAATAAATGCTTCTGTGATAGGTATTACATACAATATCTGGTTAAAGTCAGAATCCCTGTCAAGAATATTAGGGCCCAGGGGGTGAAGAGACAAGGGAGAGATAAGATCATTTTGCTGTTTATATTTAAAACAGTTTAAATAAAAAATTTAGTTTGCCTCTAAAAATGTAATTTTTAAATTATAACTGGAATTAAAGTCACAATAAAATTAAAAGCACAACCAGTACAATGTATTGCAGAAATCATGTGCATTTAATACATAGACACTATCAGAAGCCAGCTAGTGTTTTCCACAAGTAGGACTCAAAGCAGAAAAGTGAGAAAGAAGTACAGTTGGACAGCAATCAACAGCAATGAGAAGAAAATTCAAATGCAACAGGTAATTTCCTATTTTCTTGATGAAAAATACCGCCCCCCCTCGAAAAGTAAGGTAGTTCCTAAAACAAAAGAGTTCCTTGGCTTTATCTCAAAGTCTCCGGAAAGTGCCTTCTCCCACCTATTTAATGCCACTCATCTGCCTGAAAAGCAGGTACTCCCCTAACTCCCTGGCCCATCAAACACCAAGCCACGCCTTGCATTTGTCCATGGCTCTCACTTGTCTTTCCTCGAAGACTTCGCTATTCCCAGAATAGTCCCGGTCACCAAACTGTGTTCAGCTCTTAGAAGTTAATTCAACAACCACTTATGTAAAGTATCTTGCTCCTGCTTCACAGAAGTAAAGGAAACCATCAAAGGTCCAACTCACTGACAGAAGTCTTGGCACTTGTGATCACCATTATCTAGTACAGGTTCTAGATTACCCACAGCTCCATCAGCCTGTAAGCAATCCAGCCAACACTCCTGCCCATTCGTTGAAGGATCACCCCACCAAATGACACGAAATCACTAAAATCTTGGTGCTGACCCATCTGTATTAATTTTTCTTACATGGAAACAAACTCCTTATGCCTTCTTAGCCTACTGCTCAGAGTTTGAGTTAGTAAATACAGCGGAAGTGTGTGGAGAGTCAGTCTGCCTAGAAAGGCATGAAGTACAACTTAAGGAAGGTCAGTCGGCAACCTGATTTGAAAGGGAAAAGCCTCCTCTCAGAGGTGTAACATGTAGTCCCATATTCTCTTGAAATAACAGATTCCAGAGCTATCCCTCCAGGAAATGAGTTTATGTAAACGAGAACATTCTGCTTTGTGCTGCTGAAGTCACAGAGTCTACCAGATGTTCACAATCCCAAGGCTCAAGTAGCATGATGTTGGTGAGTATTTCATAAACCCCAATATTGGAAAGATTCAGCACCTACTGAGCTTTCTTTTCCCTATTCTGAAAAAATTCTATACATTATGTTTCACTGTACCAATTTTATTTAAAAAATGTAGCTGCCTTTATTTAAATGCCACAATCCATCTTATAATAGTATTTAAGGGGCTTCTGTGGCACCGTGCCAGATTTATATTATTAGAACCTAGGCATTTGCAAATGAACCTCTTTCAATTAGAGTTTCAGGAAGCAATTAAACTGTCTAAAGTGTATTAATGAATACACTGGAATTGGGAAGCCGATCCTCCTAATACCCCCGTTATTAATGCACCATCTGCTTTGCTGTCTTAGGAGCATCCAGGATCTCTAACCTCAGGTCCACAAAACCCAATCATTTATTCAAAAAGGTCACAGAAGCATAAGTTCATAATCAGGCTCAATATTCTATACAATAGGTGCATATTATAGATAAAGCACATATATTTTCTTGGACTTTTTTACGGATGCAAATGAAGATGCGTATGAGTTGGTTTTTGTGTGTTTTTTTTTAATTCCACATTCCATATTATGTGTCAAAACACTAACAGCTCTGTGAATATATTCCTGGATCCGATGTCCCTGCTAAAAGCAAGGGTGCTATCTGTACACCCTGTGATTTGTAAGGGTATCATTTGGATCTCTGATGATGTTGTCACTTCTCATTAAGGAATCACATAGTTTGCTACTGTATTCTTCTCATGAGGAGTGGTCCAGGTGCTGAGACGGTTGCTGGTGCCTCTTGCCAGTGCTCTGCTCGGGGTCCCTGCCACAGGACAGTGTTCTGGAGGGGTGTATGCTTTGTGAGATAGTTCCTGTTGGCTTCATGACCAAAGGAAGCCAGGTCTGCTCGATTCAGGCTAATGAGAGGGTGGAGGAGAGCGTGGGGAAGACTGGTGTTTGCCCCACTCTGCCCCATGCTGGAAAGTCTCCAAGTCACCAACTCCACTGAGCACAGTGGCTTTGAGGATGCATGACTGCTGAGGCAGTCACAAGGGAAGGAGAAGACATATTCTCTGCTTTTAAAGAACTTAGAGTCTAGTAGAGGAAAAGGGACATAGGCCCAATGAAGTACGGAGTAGAGATGCGAAGCAGGAGTTTAGGAAGGAGGAGGACCCATGGTATTTGCACCACTGAGGAAAGCAGACAGAACGAATTTTCCACAGAACCCCGGACTTCCCCTTATTTGTCATTAAGGGTTTTAATGCGTTAACTGGTGTGTCCCCCCCCACAAATTCATAAATTGAAGTCCTAACCCCGCATGCCTCAGAATGTGATCTTATCTGGATAAAGTTTGTTGCAGATATATTTAGTTAAGATGAGCTCATACTGGAGTAGGGTGAGCCGCTGACCCAATATGACTGGTGTCCTTGTAAAAGGGGGAAATTCAGACGCAGAGGCACACTCACGGGATGAATGCCATGTGAAGATGAAGGCAAAGATAGGAGTGACACAGCAGAAGTCAGGGAACATCAGATTGCCCGCAAACACCAGGAGCTAGGAGAGAGGCATGGAACAGATCCTTCCCTAGCACCAGCAGAGGGAGCAAGGCCCTGCTAACACCTTGACCTAGGACTTGGTGCCTCAGGTACTGTGAGCCAGTAAATTCCTATTGTTGAAGACACTCAGGTTGGGGTATTTTGTTACAATAGCCCTACAAATTAAGTATTATCATGATGAATTATGATAGACCTGACTTTCCTTGTGGATTATAAACTCTTTGAAAACAAGAACAATGTTGGAGTCTTTTGGGTTGTTTTGTTTGTTTGGCAAGTCCCTGACATAATACTATATTTATAATATGTGTTCCATAATTCTGAGTTGACTGACTAAATTAGGAGGAGCAAATCAGGGAGAAATTCTAAAGGTTCAGGTGACAGAGAAAACTTGAGCGAACCTGAAATAGAAGGGGAGTTCTGGCAACCATCGGGGCGAGGGTTAAGGGGCTTTAGAAGAATCTGAGGAGGACAGGAACTCCACATTGGCTTCTGCAGGGAAGAAGGAAGGTTTGGGCAGGCAAATCTGGTCACAGACCAACCGTGCCCTCTGACGAGTCTGTTCATGCTGAGATTCTCCGCACAGAACAGGCTCTTTAAGACCTAACCCATGGGCCATAGCCAGCACACACCTGCTCACACAGAAAATGTTCACACACACACACACGGACAGGTCGAGCCCTGCTCGCAGGTGAATACAGTCAGGTGCCTCTCCCATTCCTTCCCCCCCTGACAGCTCACTCACTAGAAGTCACAGCGACTTCTCCTCTCCATTGTTCACCTGTTCTTTTCAAGCTGCGCTTCTCAGACACAGATGGTGTGTGGAAGACAGGGCACGGCGGGCAAGGTGAGAAGGCCAGAGGAGAGATTTGTGAAGAAAAACACACTCACACTTGCTGAGCTGAAATCCATCCGCGAGCTCGCTCTGTGCTCAGTAGTCTACCTACATACCCTCCCCGAGCTGGGTTTCATAAACCCCCATTTACAAAGGAGAGAGGGAGGCTCAGAATTATCCGCTCAGAGTCACGCCACACAGCAAATGAGTAAGGGAACTGAAGTTTCACCCGGATCTATCGGACTCCAAAGCCTGTGCTTCCTTTCTACTTCACCAAACTGCTGCTTATTCTGGAAGCAAAATAAAATCAACACTCTCTTCTGCACTGATCCATGTTCTTCTTTGATTCTTGCCTGTGCCAGGCTGGCCCTTTAAACGAGCTGGCCCACTCAGCCTCTGCCTACCAGCCGGCACAAAAAAAAAAAAAAAAAAAAGCTGGCTTCAGACAACAGTGGTTTGCCAAGCAATCTCCTAGGTTATTTCTGTCTTGCATATTATCTATTAATCTGATTACTTCTCCCTGGTACCTCAGATTTTTGGCTCTGGACCTTCAGCTCTGCACTATTAGAACTGGTTTACTGGCCATTGGCTCCCCGTTCTGACCTTGACTCTCTCTTGTTTTTGTCCCCTTAAAGCCTGGGATAGAGACCCCCTCCTCCAACTCCAACCCTTCTTTGAGTGAATAAGAGCCTCCTCCATCCTCACTGACCAAGCTAATCATCTTCCCTTAAAGAGATGAAAGGCACTAGAGGGTTTCCCATAAATATGCAAATGGACATGTGAGTGTAGAAGGGTCCTAGAAGAAAATCCAAGTGAACTTGTATTTCACACTGGCCTTACCACCAACCGGATGTGGACTTTGGAGGAAGGCACTGGTTTCTCCTCATTATAAAAATAAATGTGCTGCACAAGGGACTTGTGAGTTTCCTGTGGAGTTAAAAATCTATAACTCTTTGTTAAAACATACAAAACAAGGACCTTTATAGCACTGTAACAACTGTGTTTACACTTGGCCATCATTAAGAAAAAAAAGACATTGGTGACTTACAACAAAGCATCTCTTTCACATACTTGTTTGGTTTTTAAAAATTGACTTTGGGACAATGGATCATACTGCTCTGATTCTTACAAGACGGTATATCAGGAAATATAATACAGTCTAACCTGGAAGCATTAAGGAAAAGAACAGATAAGGTGGGACTATTTCTGCCAAAATATTTCTGCCAAATACTATTTCTGCCAAATAGTAATTTTCTGAATACACTCTATATGGACACATTCCCTAGATGTGCTTTTGCATACACTGCCTGTCAAGATGCCTATATTATATAGAATATGCAGCATTCGCATTATTTTCAGCAAGTGTTACTTTCAATCCTACTCCATGCGTGCACCAAAGATAAACTAAAGATGAATAAAAACTCAAGGACCTTAAATCTAGAGACTGCAGGGGTCCTGTTCTTGGAGGCTTTCCAATTGATTTGATGGACAGTGTGTTTACTTGTGTGAAAATAACTCATTACATAGAATATCAGATCACTAAGTACTTACGTAGTAGTTTGGTCAGTAGTAGGTTTACAGCATTTTTGCAAAAAAAAAAAAAAATCCCCACATTTTTTACATATATATATATATATATATATATTTTTTTTTTTTTTTTTAATAGGACTGGTCCAGGGAAAAGGAGGAGAAAGATTGAGTAAGAAATATTTCATTTCTTTGATTTCAGTGAAACCAGTTCTCCAGTTGCCATATTAGAAATTCCTCATGGAATATCAAAAAAGGATAGTATAACAGTTCAGTCATTGTCTCTGGAAGGCCTTGGGAAAAGTGCACATAACTGCTCCAAGGTGATATCCTAATAGCTTCTCGTTAATAGACTCAGGGATTAATGTTCCTGGTAATCTGGCTGGCAACGTGTATCACTTATCCTTTTCCCAATTCAATACCGTTCTCAATTATCGTCTATCCTTTAAATAATCATTGAAATTCCACTTCTTCCATGAAGCCTGTCCTGAATAACTGGGGGGAAAAAATGATTTCCCTTCCATGCAAGGTGAACAAGGATTCTGCTTTGCCAGGACTGTTGCAATTTTAGCCCTAAGAGTCCATGTTCTGGGAAGCTCCTCAGTCTCGGGGACTGTTTGTCACTGATAGGGACTGAACTGTGTCCCCTCAAAGTGCTTATGTTGAACCCCTAACGCCCTGGTGGGATGATATTTGGAGATGAGGCCCTTGGGAAGTGATTAGGTTTAGATGAGGTCATGAAGGTTGGGCCCCCATAATGGGATTAAGGTCCTTATGCTAAAAAGACACCAGAAAGCCCTCTTTCTCCCTCTCCCCACACCCACCACCTTCCTCCTCTCTCTCTCTGCCAAGTAAAGACACGGCAAGAAGGTGGCTGTCCGTGAGCCAAGAGGAGAGCCTTTATCAGAATTTGACCATGCTGGAACCCTGATCCAGACTTCAGTTTGGAAGAAAGGATTTTCTGCCCTTTAAGTCAACCAGTCCATGGTATTCTGTTGAAGCAATTCATATAGTTACCTACCTCCATATTCCTGCCTATGAACAAACAGCTTCCAAGGAATGTTCCTTTTATGTGAATTTTTATTGCCTTAAATATACTTGGCATCACACACTTGGAAGTGTTTCATGAAGGCTGGAAAGGGCCATAACTATTTGTGTGTTCTTTTAGACAGTTTTAGATTCCAGGATTACCTGTTTTTCACTTCTGTTGGCCCAACCACATTGGAAATGCACTGTATGCTCTTCTAATCCACAGACAAGAGCGAGTATTGGGTGGACCCAAGAATGAGGCTTATTTCATAGCTAGTGATTAGAAAAATAGAAAATCAGTAACATTTACTAATTCTCAGACATTTAATTTATCTGGCTTCAATCAATCAACAAACAAGTATTTACTGAGATCTCCTCTGGTTGGTTTTTATAAGCAGGAGCTCAGGATGGATTTTTTTTAAAAAAAGAAAAAACTGGTTTCTGACCCAGCTTTGGCACTTCCTTGTTGTCTGAGTTGAATATTTGATTAATCTCTCTGAGTTTTAATTTCTTAATCTCTAAAATAAAATAATCCTATCCACATTACAGAAAAGCTACGAAAATTAAATAAACACTGGTGAATAGTGCATCATATCTTGTAAATATTAACTAAAATATTGTAAAATAACTAGTAAACCTTGTAAAGGTAGTCACAGACCAGCATCGTGTCTGTAAATACTAATTAAACATAATGAATGAACTGAGGCTTATACTCGTTGTAAAGGAGTTCACTAAAAAAGAAGAGAATAGAATCCTGCGATGCCAAGTTAGACCTGCAGGCAGAGACCTTCTTCTTTTGGGCATTGCTACTCACACCCAGAGCTTCAGGTACCTTCTGCCCATCTAAACATCCCACACTGAGAGCTCTAGTTCAGATCTCTCCCTGAAACTCCTGATGCATATGTTGAGCTCCACTTGTATAACTGACAAATACATGCAACTCAACAGCATCAATACCAAACCCATGATCTCCTATCTCCAATGTGGTTCTCTTTTACTTTCTTCCATTAATAATATCACCTTTCAACTACTGTGCACACCAGAAACCTTGGAGCCATTCTGGCTTTTTTCTCTCCTGAACCTTCACATGCAGGCCATCACAGAGGCATCTTCATCTTACCTCCTAGACCATTGCACCTTTCTTCATTGCTACCTTATCACCCCGTGCACAGCTGCCAACATTTCTTCCCTGATTCCTGCATAACCTACTCAATAACCCTCTCAAACTCTTCTCCAAACACTTTCTCATGTCTAGTCTTTTCCCAGATAGCCTCAGAGTGAAACATGCACAAAGAAAGCAAAAACAACAACAAAAAACTAAGCCCATGGCCCTGTCCTGCTCTGAAGCCTTCCATGGTTTCCTACTGCTCATTGAACAAAGACCAAAGACCACTGTTCTTTACAAAGTCCATAAAACCTGGCCTGCCTGAGCCCTGGCACCTGGGTAGCTCCGTCTCACAGCATACATGCCTTCCTCTCAGAATCGCATAGATCTTCTGGTTGCCACTGCAGAACTTTACATTCCCTGAGGCAAGAATATTCTACTTTTCTCCTATCCTTTTTCTAAATAAATCAGGATTATCCTTTTAAATTTCAACTAAAAAAAATTACTGTGCCAGGTGAGGCAAAATCCCTTGCATTTATCCAGAGAAGCATTTAAGATAGTTTTCAATTTTATGCTATTTGCAACTATTTATATCTATGTCCTTCACTAGACTATGAGTTCTATGAGGGCAGGTGTCCATTTGTTTTAGCTCACCATTGTGCCATGGGCCCCATTACATACAATCTTTGGCATATAGTAGGTGCTCAATAATACTTAGCTGATGAGTGAGTGAATGGATAAACAGCGAATGTTACAGCCAGATCATCACTCAGTGTCAAAGTGTCTGGAAAAGAAGAGAAAGAAGAAGGAAGCTTTGGAGAGTAAGAATGTTTTCCCTGAGGAGGCAATGGCCATAGGAGGCTATGACCTAGCATGTGGGACTGGGAGGCAGCAAAAAAGAGGTGTGGGTATGAGGCTGCTTTACAGGTAGTGACAGGAACAGTAAAAAGTCCTAGAGGCTGGAATGAGCATTTCATATAAGGAGAACAGTGAAGAGATTCATAGCTCTGCCTAGGAGAATGAGTGTGTGTAGATACAGGACCAGAGAAAAGGCAGGGTGCCCATTGCGAAGCCTGGAGGGATGCACATCATTTGTCTTTATTTCTGGCTATGATTGGTTTTTCAAACGGGTGGTTTAAATTAAAGAAAAAACTGAAAGTTTTCTGGATGGACAGTGATGAGCAAAAGTTCTTTTGCAGAACGACTGTCATCTGTTTGTTTGGGCTGATACGGGCTTTTGTTTTATTCTATGGAGACAAATGACTCTATGTCTCTCCGCCAGTTACATTATTAACTATACTGGCATTTTATTTCTAAGTCAAGGGATAATCTGAGGCTGAACAAAGAGGAAGCACTGAGAAGAGGCCTTGCCACAGGCTGCTGACTACCTGACATTTCACAATGAAGAATCATTGCCGTAGCAATATTCTGAGCTTCTCAACACTCCAATCAGAGAACTGGTATGATAAAACTCAAAGTAAGTTTGTTCAACCTGCTATCACACCACAGGTATAAGGAATCATATTCCATGCATTTAAAATAATAAAAGCCCACTCCTTTCTTGGTCAATGACAAAGATACATTGGGATGCCTACCAACATCCAAACAGCATCCTGTGTAGCTTTCCACATGAACTGCAGGGACTAAATGTTATGATATAAAGGGCAGTGTGAGTTGAGGAGGTAGAAAAGTTATGGTAGAAACAGTTGTGGCTAGATATCGTAAGATATCAAAGGCAAAGTGCAGATGTTTAAATACCAACATGGTTCAGAGCCCAAGCTGCTGATAAAGACAAAGACCCAGTCAATTGAGGAGGATGAAGATAAAGGACAGTGAGCTCCATTGAGAGTGGTTGGAAGTCCATGATACAGCAAAAGAGCAGAGAGTTCAGGAGACTGGCTGACACCAGTTCTAATGACATTTAAAATTGTCTCTGAAAGTACAATCCCCAGGAGCTTGATACTTGATTCTGAGAAGAAAGTATGAGTTCAAACAGCAGGATCGCTTGGGTCATAAGTGTTATTGTAAACATCCATACCTTTGTCCCAGAGTATGACAGGATTCAATATCTTTATTGCCTATTCAATATCTTTATTGATGGCTGAGATGAAGGAATCGACAATGTGCTCATCAAATTTGCAGTCTATACTAAGTTAGGCAGATTCACAAATACCCCCACAAGACAGGAATATAATTTGAAGTGATCTTGACAAGCTGAAATGACTTCCTAGTGGGTCACTTTGGGACAAGAAAAAATAAGCAAGGGTTCCAAGCTGTCCACAAGCTAAATACAAAGACCCTTAAAGTCAAACTTCCCTCACCTTTTCTCTTTTCCAGACTGCCATTAAAGTTCTAGATTACATTCTTAACACAAAAAAAATATAAAGGAATCTCATGAAACAAGAAGGGTTCAGAAATGCACAATGCATGAATAATCAAAGGGAAAATGATAAATTATGTCCATGCATACAGAGGATGCTTAACAGTTGTATATTCAATGGAGAAGGAGGGCAGGAAGGAGAGAGAAAGACAGCAGAAAGATTAAAAAAAAAATGGTAGCATGGTAGAGAACAACTGAGACTCTTATGGGTAAAATCTCTGTGATATTTAAGGGAAGAATCATTACTCAGAGCTGGAAAGAGTAGATATTCATCAATTAAAATAGGAATGGCACCAATTGGCTTCCCAATGTCCGAATCAGCTTTGAAATTTTATGATACCTGACTTCATAACTGGTATTTCCTGTCACTGGGAATAAGCAAAAATCACACTTGGGATGTGAGCCCATGGTTATAGAGAAGAATCGAGATGAAGCCTCCCCATGTATGCCTCATTCCTTTACTGTGTTCTTCGACCTTTCTTCCCCCAGCACCACAAGCTGCCCACATTTTCTTTTTATTTTTTTAAGAAGAATACAAAAGATTCACCTTCTTCAAAAGATTCACCTCTGATCTGCCTCCAAACCGAAGCAGGATTGGAGAAAGGCTTCCGTGCTTCATTTACAGCAGTGGTATTACACTCATCTGCAAAGGTTGGAAACTTCTCCGAGACCAGGCCAGACCTAAGACCAATGAAATCAGATTATCAGGAAGTGCATCTCAGGCATTAGGCTCTTTTTAAATCTTTCCAGGTGATGCCAGTGTGCAGCCAGTGTTGAGAACCACTGCTTTCTACGGTGCCTGGTTATTTTCCTTCAGGCAGAGCACCCTCAGAAGGATCCATCCCCAAAACAGCCCATGGTGGAACCCTAAAATATTTTCTTCACTTAGTTAAGGACTAGAGACTTACTTAAGGACTAGATCCAATTCTGGTTGGATCAAACACCAGCAATGCCTCTCACATTTTAATATGTATACAGATTCCCTGGGGATCTTGTTAAAAGGCAGGTTCTAATATAACGGGACTGAGGCAGGCTTGAGATTCTGCACATCTAATAAGCTCCCCTCCATGTGCTGCCAATGCTACTGGTCTATAGACCACAAGGATAGCTGGAACTATAACTTCAAGCTTACGTTGACTAATCAACATAGCCTCCAATCAACTTTAATACCCATTTAGCAATGTCCTTGGCTCTTAATAAATGGAGGCTGACAGCTTACTCTCCTTGTTCTGCAGGAACAATAGAATTCTTAATCCAAAGAAGATATAGTCAGGTGACTTATCTTGTGATGGTTAATTTTATGTCAACTTGACTGAATCACAGAGTGCCCAGATACTTGTCTAAGCATTATTTCTGGCTGTGTTCACATATTGGAGATATATAGATAGATACACATCTATATATCTCCATTTGGCTCTGTTTGTCTGGAGAAACCTGATTAATACAGTAGCCCTTAAGACTATCTTGGGAAGTTCATGATTCTGGGCCTCAATTATAATGTGTAGAGACTTTTCCCCATACCACCAATTCTTGGACACCACCTGGTTTCTACAGTTCAACTCAATTCTGACACTATCTACTAGGAAACAGCATCAGATTCCTTAGGCTAAGGACTCAGATCCACCAGACTGCTCTCAGCTTCAGAGGCCAGGCCCGGATCCACGTTGTCACTGTAATTTTAACTGATCAACTATAAATCAGAGGTTCCCATGACCTCCTCCTCAGGTTTCCTCAATTTGCGAGAGCAGCCCACAGAACTCAAAAAACCAGGTTACTTATGTTTACTCATTTACTTAATTATTTTTATTAACATATAATGTATTATTTGCCCTAGGGGTGCAGGTCTGTGAATCATCAGTCTTACACATTTCATCACACTCACCATAGCACATACCCTCTCCAATGTCCATAACCCAACCATGGTATCCCTACCCCCCCCACCCCAGCAACCCTGTTTGTTTATTGGTTTATTATAAAAGGATATGACAGAGGACAAACATGAATATATAGATAGAAGAGTTATGTGGGGCACCACTCTCCCAGCTCCTCCACGTGTTCCTCAACCCAGGAGCTCTAGAACTGCTTCAGTTGAGTTTTTGTGGAGGCTTTATAACGTAGACATGATGGACTAAATAAATTAGTTACCACTGGTGATTGATTCAAAATCCAGCCCTCTCCCATCCAAGGGGGTCCAGGAGTGATGAAAAGTACTGCTCTCTAATCACTTCATCGGCTCCCCTGGCAACCAGCCCCCATCTTCAGGTGCTTTCCAAAAGTCATTTCACCTGTCAAAGGACACATTCCTTGCTCTCCTCACAGGAAACTCCAAGGGTATTAGGAGTTCTGTACCAGAAATCAGGGACAAGACCAATTATGTATTTCTTATGATAAATCACAATATCACAGGAAGTGTTTCTCAACCTGTAATATGCATGTTAATCACATGTAGATCTCTCTAAAATGCAGATTCTGATTTAGCAGTCCTAAGAGGGCATGCCAGTCTATGCTTTTCAACAAACGTTCAGGTAAGGCCAATCCTGCTGGTTTAAGAGCCATGTTTTGAGTAAGAAGATCTAGGGGGACGTTTTATCGACTATAAACACAGTAGAATCTGAACTTTGGAGTCCCCAACTCAATAAAAAAAAAAAAAAAAAAAACTCTGATTCCTGAGGTCTTCTGAGCAATAATTCCCAGGCACATAATCACCTTGGACCATAATTTTCCTGCATCACTAGAAGCCAGTTTTTGAATAGATCTAAAATTACAACCAAAAAAAGCCCACCATAAAAGTACCTTCCCTTAGCCATAAAAGTACCCAATCCCAAAGAGAGCACTATCTGTGTTTGGGGAGTTAACCATACTTAGGATCTTCAATAAAGTCCTATGGAATCTGTAAGCATCCAGCCTCTGACTATAGGGCTCTGCAGGGCAGGGCGGTGGGGCAGTGTGGAGGACTAAGATTTCCCTGATCTCAGAAAACCAGAGAAAATCAAGGACCAGGAAAGTTCTGGTCAGAACACAAGGATATGGATCAACTCTTCAACACAGAATTATCTGGCATCACCATCATCATCGTTGCCATCAGTTCCTCTTTTTTTTTTTTTTTTTTTTTTTAAGGGAAAGAGAACTCAGCATTTATAGAAACATTGTCTTTTTCCTCTCAATTCTAGACACTTAAAGACCAATTGGAAGTATTCAGGAAGAAACCAGAAAGCACACTGCTCCACAAACTTCAAGACTTGACTCCCAGCCCCAGGTTAAATTATGCTATGAATTTGGGACAGTCTCAAGTTTTCCAGTAACTAGTTTGAAGCTCTGCAGAGTGGGAATATCTTCATAGATGTTTCATGAAGCTCACATAAGATAATAGATATGCAAGTGTTTAAAAAAGCAAAACCTTCCTAAGGTTTACACTAAACTTGGAACCTTCTGTTCAATTTGATAAAAATTCATTGAGTACCAAACTTGACCTGGAAACATTACAAGGATGACTTCTCTAGATTGCCAAGAAATATTGTCATAGTAACAGAGTTTTGGGCCTTAGGAAACACACTGGTCTAAAGTCATATAGGAAAGGCTCCCTGTTTGGCAACATTCACTGCCTTGACCATGGTGACCATAGAGAATAGTTTATTCTATGAGGTTTACATCTGTACATAGTATGAAACTGTTGGAGCACAAGGTGAGGAGGAAAGAAGGGTTTCTTCTTCGGGTGAAGTTAGAGCCTCTCCTCTCAGTCATGAAAGATTATCCTCATATATGTAGTATGGGCTTTGTCACGAGACTAACACAGGTCCCAATTCCACCTTTGCTTTTGCTACTAGAATGACACCCTCTTTTTTAATTTTTTATTTTTTATAAACATATATTTTTATCCCCAGGGGTACAGGTCTGTGAATCACCAGGTTTACACACTTCACAGCACTCACCAAAGCACATACCCTCCCCAATGTCCATAATCCCACCCCCTTCTCCCAACCCCCCTCCCCCCAGCAACCCTCAGTTTGTTTTGTGAGATTAAGAGTCACTTATGGTTTGTCTCCCTCCCAATCCCATCTTGTTTCATTTATTCTTCTCCTACCCACTTAAGCCTCCATGTTGCATCACCACTTCCTCATATCAGGGAGATCATATGATAGTTGAATGACACCCTCTTTAAGCTTCATTTTCTTTATCTGTAATATGGGAATATTTCTATTTCCTTTATTTTCTGTCATTAATAAAATGAAGTCCAGGACTTCCAAAGAGACAATTTCCAAAAGAGAACAGCAGTTCAAATAACCATTTGTTTGGTACTCCTGCCTGATACTGCTGCTAGGATTACCCTAGCTTCAAGAAGGCATGGCTTCTGCTATAAGGAAAGAAACAGGAGAGCCAAAATCTTTATGTAATATAATTCAAGGATATGTATATATATATATACACACACACACACGCGCACGCGCGCACATACATACACAAACATGCGCGCGCACACACACATACACACACACATATAGTGTGTGTGTGTGTATGTGTGTGTGTGTGTGCACGCGCCTGTGTGTGTATATATATAGTGTGTATGTATATATAGGGTATATATATAGTGTGTATATATATAGTGTGTATATATAGTGTGTATATATATATAGTGTGTGTGTGTATATATATGTGTATGTGTATAAATGTATATATGGAATACATACACATACATATATACACATATAGTCAAGAATCTCAAATTTTGAGAGAAAGAGAAGAAAAGCAAAAGCCCACAAAGCATACACTTTGAGAGTCCACTTTTAGGACAGCTTGCCTTCTGAGGCACCCACAGCCTGGCTCCCATCCTACCTATGAGCAGAGTACCAAAATCAAAGAGCTATCTTCCCATTTTCAAAGCCAAAATGGAGAAGATAAAGTGGTGGGGGGATCTGTAAATCTTGCCACTCTAATTTATCCAGTGTCTACCTTCCAAAGTCTGGTTTTTCAGGCTGAAATCATGCTACTCCATCCATGATGTCCCACTCCTACAAGAGATACCAAAACAAGCCTTGGAATATTGTGATAATATTGTGATAATAACAGAATCTACTTTTCAAAGAGGAAACCCCAATACACAGTGCGAGGGAATCATGGCAATATAATCTTGTAATTATACCCCAAAATAGTAGCTACGGCTATTGGTCTTGTTATTATGAGTTAGATATTGTAACTTCTAGGTTAAAATATTTACAGAGAGAAAAAAAAAATTGTGGAGAGGATGTGCGTTGACAGATGAGCCCCACAGAGCTGTTTATAACATCTTGGCACCTTTTGGTATTGCCCTTTGGTCACAAGAATGCTTCTTGATGGTACCTACCTAGAACCAATAAGGAACAAAGACCCATAACACTGTCAGCGTTGTCTGTCATTCAGCACAACTGAAGTCATAAAAGACTCAGCATCCGAACATTAGTCAAAAGAGGCTGACACAGAAGAAGTCACAGTCCTCGGCTGCAGATGACACTAGTTGGCCCTGGTGGCTCTATTTCTCAGGCATCTGTGATGCCCTGATTCAGAGAAGGATTATTAATCACACAGTTTAGGAAACCTCTACAACATGTAATGAGTTTAGTAACTGAGATTTGTGGTGATGACCCTAAACAAAAGCAAAAAATATCAAAGTTGGGTCAATAGTATAGATTTCTCCCTTTTTAACATTGTCTTAATGATCACAGAGAGGGCTGTTCTATTTTGATATATTTTTGTTACATTCCAGTTGGCGTTTCATGTTGATCTCAAAACAATTCATTTAAAAGGTGCAGCCTGGAAGTACTGCTAATAAGTACATGGGGTGATGTTCTCACTGACTGTCTGTTTCCAAAGGAGATAGAGGGGGTGTGTAAAGAAGTGATGGCCTTTCATCTTTCTCTGAAAAACAACCCATTGATCTTATCCCAAGTTAAATCAACATAATTTTGTCTCCAAACGTTCTTGAAAATGCTTCATTGCCACTTGGGAAAGAGAACAAATGCCCCTTTGTTCCAATTTTGGAATTCAAGCCGTGGGCTTAGGCTCCATTGCACACAAGTGGGGTAGTAGAGTAGTGGGAACACAACAGACTACAGGTGGGTTTTCCATTTAAATGGTTTGGCATAAACTGATCAGATGGCAGGTTCCTGAGCAGAAATCTAAACCCGTGTTTGAGATCAAGTGTCACGTAAGAATCACCTAGTAGCCATTTCTAACTGTAAACAGGAAGCTGGGAGAAATTCCCAATCCACCTAATCTTTTCCAAAGCTGCTACCCCCATGCTTAGCTGTTTTGAGAGGACCGAGGACCCAAAGAGCAGCCACCATGTTATTTACCACACACTTAATTATAAAGTTCTCATTTTGTTCCATGATCAGAGAAAGCAAAACATTGTTTACAAGAGGAACTACCACAAAGGGTCAGTCCTGAGAAGTGATTGATGCATTCCTGCAAGAAGACTCATTCCAAGCCTGGAGGTTGATAAACACACTTCTCTCACTCCCCGCGGTGTAAACGTACAGCTTCTGGAGTCAGTGAAGTGGCACAAGACTGGAGCGGGGCTCCCCTGAGGCTGTGGGGAAGGCCAGCAGCGAGGTTGTATGGCAGCTACTGAGCAGGAGCCAAGCCTCCAGGCAGGACTGCAGCCATCACGGGCCCATTAGGAAACTCATCACTCGCTGTCAGAGGGTGAGACCCCCCAGAGGGATTGACAGCCTCGGCTAGCACATGACACATGCACACATGCTCAGGGCTCTGCCAGAGCCTGGGAAACCCCCACCAGGGGGTGGCTCTGGAACCACCAGGAAACCTAAGGCCCTTTTCCAGACCCAAAGATCTATGCGCTGAGGTCTAATAATACAAGGACAGGGCTCTTCTATCCTCTCTCCCTTGACTTCTGTTCTTGGATTTTGGAATGCTCACATCTTTGCAAATTCCTTGACAAGATCAGGACCTAGCAAAACTATAACCAGGAGAAACTGCCGTGGTGCCACTTTTCCTCCCATCTGCCTAGTCCCCTGGTTCTTGCCATTCCAAAGCAGCCACCGCAGGCCACGCAGCAGAAGGAATGATCAATCCACTGAGTTATGCTCCTCCTGTATTTTCAGTCCATTAATGAGTCCTGATGTCCAGGAAAGTTCTCAGGCTTGTAATTTCCAGCACAACTGCACATCACAACCCACAAAAGTTAAAAAGGCAACAAGTAACTCCATAGGCTGCTGAAAGTCTATAATGAGAGAAGAATAAATGAAACAAGATGGGATTGGGAGGGAGACAAACCATAAGTGACTCTTAATCTCACAAAACAAACTGAGGGTTGCTGGGGGGAGGGGGTTTGGGAGAAGGGGGTGGGATTATGGACATTGGGGAGGGTATGTGCTTTGGTGAGTGCTGTGAAGTGTGTAAACCTGGTAATTCACAGACCTGTACCCCTGGGGATAAAAATATATGTTTATAAAAAATAAAAAATTAAAAAAAAAAAAAACCTGAAGAGGAGGGTAAAGGGAGAGAGACTATTCTAAAGCTTTCTCCAGAATCACACACTCTAAAATTTAAGAGAAAGTGTAATTAAGGAGTTAATTTGGTCTTCTGATTCCCCATGGGCTCCCACAGACCTCATATCCAACATGCTCTAAATCATTCAGTAAACATTTACTAGGCACATGATAATGAAGTCTGAATAAAACAAAGATTCATCCTCCACCAGTCAGGGTTTTGGTTGCAAACAACAAAAATGATGGTTTCTTAGAAAAGTACTAAGTAGTTTACAATCTCAACATGTAAATGAGGAGCCAACTACAGAAAATGGGCAGGAACCAGAACCAGAGGCAAGATCACAGTATAGGAATGGTCTGCATGGGACACTACTGATGTTACCATTAGACACCAACTCCTGGACCAGAGCCATGTTCTCCACCAAACAATGGTTCCTGTACCCACCATGGCTAACACCAATTCTCAAAAGCCCGAACTGATGGGCATCAGTGCTCTAAATTAGGACTCTGGGTAGGACTATACTATCACTTATTTTAAATCATGTTTCCATGCCCCAATATTGGGAGCAAATGAGGACTATTTTCGAGAATTGTAGGTCTCTGTAGCCAGAAACAGGGCCTCTCATCATAACTCGCATGATGATACATTCCACCTGAGCAAGAATGTTAATATTCCTGTAAAGAAAGAAAGAAAAAAAGAAATGTCTACCAGAACCTTCAGTATGAAGTAGGAATTGCATATCTTAAGTCTGGTCATGTATAGATGCATACATCTGACCCCAACAATGTAGGATAGAATCTACAGGTGAGGTACTTAGAATAGATCTTGATACCTAAAGAAAGAAAATGCTACTCTGGCTGAGAGCTAAGAAAACTTTCATACTTAAGTAATTTTTAGGTGAACCTAGAATGATAGATGGGATTTCAAAAGTTCTAAGAAGATATTCCAAGGAAGAAATACCTTCTGTAGATCTTCTAAGTATAAAATGAAACTCTGTTGGGAAGAGGCTTGGATTAGTGGACAGATGTTTAATACATAGCTTGAGAGCTTCTTCTGCCAACTTAACTTTCTGATAAATCAAGCGAGGGTCTTTCCAAAATGGAACAAATTCAAATGACACTCAGGGAAAGTGCTATTTATCACCAGGGAAAAAATATAACAGGAAAAGTTATGCCTCATCAGGTTCATCTTAACTTCACTTGTATCACAAATAGAAAATTTAACTAGGAGAATACATAGCGTCTCTGCTTTTGCAACATACTGGGTACTTATTTAGAACCAGGAGTCATGCTAGCTATAAACACAGATGGAACCAAATAGAAAGATGTTGACTCAAGGCTCAGTGTGGTTTCTAGGATCTTGAAACGGTTGAAAAACTGCATACAATCAATTAAGTTGAAGTAATTAATCAATTTCACTAGGGTTGAAGAAGATCTATTATAGAACTTTTCTTTGAGAGAAGGAAACTCTTTCCATAAAGTACCAAAATACTTAACATGGCTGTCCATGCTGGGATTGAATTGATCTACTTTCATCACATTTTTGTCCATAACCAATGTTGAAGTTTTACTTATAAGAAGTAAAAACTCAAATTCAAGAGCAGGAATTTTTCTTATACAGAAAAGTAAGAATCACAATCTCCTGTCTAAAAGAGGGTGAACATAATGGCAGGGGTCTGAAACACCAGATATATGAGGAATGTGAGGAACAGTAGAAAGACCTAGAATGCAAAGGCCAGAGAAGATATGATTGAGGGTAGTCTAGAAATTATTTTCAAATATCTGGTGGATTACAAGATAAAATTGGCAAAAATTAAAGTATCCAGTAATGAATTCAGCTATAAACAAGAACAGAATTATTCAGGCAGAATTTGGGTTATGCTCTGTTGTGATTATGGTAACTGTTGAAGTGCTTCAAATTTCTAAGGTAAAACAACCTGATGGAACGGCTGCACATTAATTTGTCTAAATCTCCTAAAAGTCAGCAAAAGAACATTTATATAAATAATTTTTTTAAAAAAATAAGTGTTTCTTGAGTAAATGAGTGAAAGATTACTGTATAAAGGTCAGATTAAAGAAGAGCAAAATCTTGAGTTCCTTCAACACAGATTAAGTGCCTGTTGCAAAAGTTTTCACAAGGGCCTAAAAGATCCTATACTGTCTGTCGGAGTTATCTACTTATTCCTAGAGATCAAAGTAAACCCATTTCTATTTTTAAAAAATCTGAAAAATAAAATATGCTTTGAATAAATAAGTCTTTCATGAAGATTGGATAAAAATAAATCAAGATCTTTGCCAATGTCCAAGTGACCTAGCTGTCCCCTCTCATGTTCTCGCTTATCTCCTTTAATACCATGTCCCATCAATCACTCTATCACAGTAATACTGGCCTCTTCCAACACCCAGGCATGATCTTTCCCCAGTGCTTTTGAATTGGATGCACCCTTTGACTAGAATGTTCTTCCCCAGAGAAGAATCCCTTTTCTCCTTCAAGACATACTCAAATCCCACCTTGTGGGGAAGGCTTTCTTTGACCACTCTATTTAAAACCCCATGCTCTCCCCAACCATAACATATACATGTGTGCACGTACACACACATATACACGCACACACACGTACACAGCAGGGATAATCTCTTTGCCTTGCTCTTAAATTTACATGGTACTTACCATCTTCTAAAACTCCTACCTACTGACTACATTCACTGTATCTTTCCCCATTTTAGAATATAAGCTCCAACGAGGTAGAATTCTAGCTGGTCTATACACTGATGAAGTCCCAATGTCCAAAATGGTGACCTGGACTCAGTAAACCTCAATAAATAATTGTTGAATGAATTTAGGTATATAGAATTGACCTAAGGACTAAGTCAGGATTCAATATCACCAAGACAACTGTAAAACACACTTGGGAGAATATATATATATATATATATATATATATATATATATATAATGAAACATAAAAATTAGAGGTTTAAGAAACATAAAAGGAAAAGCTCACACAGTATTTAGCAGGAAATGTATATCCTTACATTAGAACCAAGAACAGACCAAATATCCATCTTAAGAAAGAAGATCAACATAATAAAACAAACTGAAATAACTTTAAAAAGAAAAAATAATAGGAATAGAATTAATAAAAATAGAATAGTAACATAAAGAGTTTAACAAGTTCAAAATTGGCTCCTCAAGAAGCAAGATGGCAGAAGAGTAGAAAACTGAAATGACATCAGGTGGCAGGAGTTTAGCTAGATAATTATCAAACCATTCTGAACACCTATAAACTCAACAGGAGATCAAAGAGAAGAAGAGCAATAATTCTAGGAACAGAAAACTGACCACTTTCTGAAAGGTAGGACATGTGGAGAAGTGAATCCAAAACCATGGGAAGATAGACCATGGGGGAGGGGCTGGCTCCAGGGAAGCGGTAGAGCAGTGGAAGAGTGAAGCACAAAATCCAAACTTTTAGAAGTCTATTCCACTGAGGGACATCACTCAATTGGGGGTGGACCCCTCACAGGGACAGTGTGGTCTCAGGACCCACAGGTTCACTGAAAGATCAGGGGTGTCTGAGTGTGGCAGACCTCGCAGATATTGGAGTGGGGAAGCCAACTACAGAGACAGAGCCAAGGAGTGAGCTCTCAGCTCAGGGTTACATTAAACAGTGATCCATGGCACAGTTGGACCACTGGTCTTTGAGCAGGGAACCCACAAGTGGCAGATCCAGGGAGACTCAACTTCCTCCTCTAGAGGCAGGAATCTGCTGGGTCTGGAGAGTCCAAATGGGGCTGTGCATCAGAGACAGAAACCCCCAGTAACAGGCCAGGTGAGCCCAGAGAGCAGCCAGATATCAGGGACATGGGAGTGATTGACCCCTTTTCTCTGAGGTCACACTGAGGAGTGGGACCCCAAGCTCTTGGCTCCTCCAGGCTGGAGACTGGGAGGCCACCATTTTCATTCCTGTCTTTCAGAGCTCTACAGAAAGCTTTCAGGAAATAAAAAATACTGAAAGCAAACTTGAGCAAATGTCTTAGCTGGGCCCCTGGACAGGGCAGTGCAATTACACTTTGGGCAAACACATTTGAGAATCACTACAACAGGCCCCTCCCCCAGAAGATCAGCGAGAACATCCAGCCAAGACCAGGCTCACTGATCAAGGAGAAGAGTGGAATTCCAGAGGAGGGGAAAGCAATGTATGGAATTCAATGGCTTTCTCCCCATGATCCTTTAGTCTTGCAAAGTTAAATTAAATTTAAAAAAAAATTTTATTCTAATTTTTTAAACCTTTCCTCTTACCTGTTTTAATGTTTTTTAACTAGTTTATCTTAACAATACAATTCTGAAAAAAATATTTTTAAACCTTCATTATTATACTCATATATTTTTTTAAAGATTTTATTTATTTATTTGACAGAGAGAGATCACAAGCAGACAGAGGCAGGCAGAGAGAGAGAGAGAGGGAAGCAGGCTCCCTGCTGAGCAGAGAGCCTGATGCGGGCCTCGATCCCAGGACCCTGAGATCATGACCTGAGACGAAGGCAGCGGCTTAACCCACTGGGCCACCCAGGCGCCCTATTATACTCATATTTTATCTTTCATTGTATTTAACCTAATTTTTTTGTATATATATAGGGTTTTTTCTTTCCTAAAAAATTTTGGGATGCAATTTCTTCTAATAGATCAAAATATACCCTAAATCTTGCACAGGGATTTTTTCTAGTCTCCATACTGAGCACATTCTCCCCCCCCCCCTTTTTTTTTCTTCTTTCTTTTTCCACCCAACTTATCAATTCCTTTTTTAGAAATTTTTAATTTTCAGCTTTACACTCATATTCCATCCCTTCATTGTGTTTATCCATATATATATGTGTGTGTGTGTGTGTATGTGTGTGTGTGTGTGTATATACATATAATGTTATTCTTTCTTTAAAATTTTGGGAGGTAGTTTCTTCTAAGAGACCAAAATACACCCAAAACCAAGTGGTTGGCTCTGTTCTATTCACCTGTATGTATGTATGTGTGTGTATATATTTTTATATATTTATATTTATTTATATATGTATATATTAATACATATATAATATATTTTATTTCTTTGTACAGAGAATTCCCCCTCAAAAATCAATAAAAATATGTCCAGACCCTATCATCTAACAGTAAAACTTACTAGTCTTAGTAAAAAAGAGAAAAACCTGAAAGCAGCTCAGGAAAAGAAGTCTGTAACATACAATGGTAGAAATATTAGATTGGCAGTAGACTTAACCACAAAGACATGGCAAGGCAGAAGAAACTGGCATGATATATTCAGAGTACTAAATGAGAAAAATATGCAGCCAAGATTACTATATCCAGCTAGGCTATCATTGAAAATAGAAGGAGAGATGAAAAGCTTCCAGGACAAACAAAAATTAAAAGAATTTGCAAATACCAAACCAGCACTATAGGAAATATTGAAAGGGGTCCTCTAAGCAAAGAGAGAGCCTAAAAGTAGTAGACCAGAAAGGAACAGAGACAATATACAGTAATAGTCACCTTACAGGCAGTACAATGGCACTCAAGTCATATCTTTCAATAGCTACCCTGAATGTAAATGGGTTCAATGCCCCAATAAAAAGATACAGGGTATCAGAATGGATAAAAAAAAACAAAACTCATCAATATGCTGTCTATAAGAAACTCATTTTAGACCCAAAGATACCTCCATATTTAAAGTGAGGGAGTAGAAAACAATTTACCATGCTAATGGACATCAAAAGAAAGCTGGGGTGCAATCCTTATATCAAATCAATTAGATTTTAAGCCAAAGACTATAGAAAGAGATGAGGAAGGACACTATATCATACTCAAAGGTTCTGTCCAACAAGAAGATCTAACAACTTTAAATATCTATGCCCCTAACATTACAGCAGCCAACTAAATAAACCAATTAATAACAAAATCAAAGAAACATGTCGACAATACTACAATAGGTAGGTGACTTTAACACTATCCTCACTGAAATGGACCAATCATCCAAGCAAAAGGTCAACAAGGAAATAAAGACCTTAACAACACACTGGACCAGATGGACATCACAGATATATTTAGAACATTTCATCCCAAAGCAACAGAATACATATTCTTCTCTAGTGCACATGGAACATTCTCCAGAATAGATCACATCCGGGGTCAGAAATCAGATCTCAACTGGTACCAAAAGAATGGGACCATTCCCTGCATATTTTCAGACCACTATGCTCTGAAGCTAGAACTCAATCACAAGAAGAAATTTGGAAAGATCTTAAATACATGAAGGCTAAAGAGTATCCTACTAAAGAATGAATGGGTCAACCAGGAAATTAAAGAATAATTGAAAAAATTTATGGAAACATATGATAATGAACACATAACTGTTCAAAATCTGAGGGACACTGCAAAAGTGGTCCTGAGAGCAAGTATATAGCCATACAAGTCTTTCTCAAGATACAAGAAAGTTCTCAAATACACAACCTAACCCTACACCTAAAGGAGTTGGAGAAAGAACAGCAAAGAAAGCCTAAACCAAGCAGGAGAAGAGAAATCATAAAGGCAAAGTAGAAATCAATGAAGTAGAAACAAAAGAACAGTAGAAGAAATCAACACAACTAGGAGATGGTTCTTTGAAAGAATGGATAAGATTATAAACCCTTGGCCAGACTTATCAAAAAGAAAATGGAAAGGACCCAAATAAATAAAATCATGAATGAAAGAGGAGAGATCATAACCAACACCAAAGAAATACAAACAATTATAAGAACATATTATGAGCAACTATACACCAGCAAATTTGATAATCTGAAGAAATGGATGCATTCATAGAGACATATAAACTACCACAACAGAACCAGGAAGAAATGGAAAACCTAAACAGACCAATAACCAGTAAGGAGATTGAAGCTGTCATCAAAAATCTCCCAACAAATAAGAGCCCAAGGCCAGATGGCTTCCCAGGGGAATTCTACCAAACATTTAAAGAAAAATTAATACCTATTCTCCTGAAACTGTTCCAAACAATACAAATGGAAGGAAAACTTCCAAACTCATTTTATGAGGCCAGCATTACCTTGATCCCAAAACCAGGCAAGGATCCCATCAAAAAAGAGAATTACAGACCAATACACTTGATGAACACAGATGTGAAAATTCTCACCAAAATACTAGCCAATAGGATCCAACAGTACATCAAAGGATTATTCACCACAACTAAATGGGATTTATTCTGGGGCTGCAAGATTGGCTCAACATCTGCAAATCAATCAATGTGCTACAATACATTAATAAAAGAAAGAACAAGAACCATAGGATACTCTCAATAGATGCCAAAAAAGCATTCGACAAAGTACAGCATCCTTTCCTGATCAAAACTCTTCAAAGTGTAGGGATAGGGGGTACATACCTCAGCATCATCAAAGCCATCTATGAAAAACCCACCACAAATATCATTCTTAATGTAGAAAATCAGCTTTTCCGCTAAGGTAAGGAACACGGCAGGGATGTCCATTATCACTACAGTTATTCAACATAGTCCTAGAAGTCCCAACCTCAGCAATCAGACAACAGAAAGAAATTAAATGCATCCAAATCAGCAAAGAAGAAGTCAAACTCTCAGTCTTTCCATATGATATGATACTCTATTTGGGAAACCCAAAAGACTTCACTCCAAATCTGCTAGAACTTGTATAGGAATTCAGTAGTGTCAGGATATAAAATCAATGCACAGAAATCAGTTGCATTTCCTTACACCAACAACAAGACAGAAGAAAGAGAAATTAAGGAGTCAATCCCATTTACAATTGCACCCAAAATCATAAGATACCTAGGAATAAACCTAACTAAAGAGTCAAAGAATCTATACTCAGAAAACTATAAAGTACTCATGAAAGAAATTGAGGAAGACACAAAGAAATGGAAAAATGTTCCATTCTCCTGGATTGGAAGAACAAATATTATGAAAATGTCTATGCTATCTAAAGCAATCTACTCATTTAATGCAATCCCTATCAAAATACCATCCATTTTTTTTTCAAAGAAATGGAACAAATAATCCTAAAATTTATATGGAACCAGAAAAGACCCTGAATAGCCAGGGGAATGCTAAAAAATAAAGCCAAAGTTGGTGACATCACAATTCCAGACTTCAAGCTCTATTACAAAGCTATAATCATCAAGACAGTATGGTACTGGCACAAACACAGATAGATCTATGGAACAGAATAGAGAGCCCAGAAATAGACCCTCAACTCTATGGTCAACTAATCTTTGACAAAGCAAGAAAGAATGTCCAATGGAATAATGACAGTTTCTTCAACAAATGGTATTGGGAAAATTGGACAGTCACATGCAGAAAAATGAAACTGAACTCTTTCCTTATACCACACATGAAAATAGACTCAAAATGGATGAAGGACCTCAATGTGAGAAAGGAATCCATCAAAATCTTTAAGGAGAACACAGGCAGCAACCTCTTCGACCTCAGCCACAGCAACTTCTTCCTAAGAACATCACCAAAGGCAAGGGAAGCAAGGGCAAAAATGAACTATTGGGACTTCATCAAGATCAAAAGCTTTTGCACAGTGAAGGGAACAGTTAACAAAACCAAAAGACAATGGACAGAATCGGAGAAGATATTTGCAAACTATATATCAGATAAAGGGCTGAGTATATAAAATCTATAAAGAACTTAGCAAACTCAACACCCAAAGAATAAATAATCCAATCAAGAAGTGGGCAGAGCATACATGAACATGAACATGAACAATGCACATGAACAGACATTTCTGCAAAGAAGACATCCAGATGTCCAACAGACACATTAAAATGTGCTCCACATCAGTCAGCATCAGGGAAATATAAATCAAAACCACAATGAGATACCACCTCACACTAATCAGAATGGCTAAAATTAACAAGTCAGGAAATGACAGATGGTGGCAAGGATGTGGAAAAAGGGGAACCCTCCTACACTGTTGGTGGGAATGCAAGCTGGTGCAACCACTCTGGAAAACAGTATGGAGCTTCCTCAAAAAGTTGAAAATAGAGATGCCGTACAACCCAGCAATTGCACTACTGGGTATTTACCTTAAAGATACAAATGTAGTGATCTGAAGGGGCATGTGCACCCAAATGTTTATAGCAGCAATGTCCACAATAGCCAAACTATAGAAAGAACATGGATGTCTATCAACAGATGAATGGATAAAGAAGAAGTGGTATATATATACAATGGAATACTATTCAGCCATCAAAAGAAATGAAATCTTGCCATTTGCGATGATGTAGATGGAACTAGAGGGTATTATGCTTAGCAAAATAAGTCAATCGGAGAAAGACAACTATCATATGATCTCCCTGATATGAGGAAGTAGAGATGCAATGTGGGGGGTTTGGGGGTAGGAAAAGAATAAAAGAATAAGTGACACAAGATGGGATTGGGAGGGAGACAAACCATAAGAGACACTTAATCTCACAAAACAAACTGAGGGTTGCTGATGAGAGGGGGTAGGGAGAGGGTGGTGGTGTTATGGACATTGGGGAGTGTATGTGCTATGGTGAGTGCTGTGATGTGTGTAAACCTGGAGATTCACAGACCTGTACCCCTGAGGCTAATAATACATTATATGTTAATTAAAAATTTTAATTAATTAAAAAAAACAATATTCAGTGAGGAGCATAGAATTCAGTATGAAAGATGAAAAGAAATTAATATGGAAACACTAGCTGAAACTTTATTCTGAAAAGTGAAAATTAGACAAAATAAGTATTTTTTTGAATATGCTATTAGAAATGGGAGCAAGAAAAAAAAATAAGTATGATACAGACCAAAATTAAAAGATAAAACACAAAGAGATATGGACAAAGAAAGAGAATATTACAAATAAAATGAGGAAAAAAGAATAGAATTAAAATTCAAATCAAAGGTAGTAAAGGGAAGATTTGATTCTGTGAAAAACAAAATCAGACATTTAGAACAACTTTGAGAAGTTCCTAAGAGTGAGGAGAAAAATAAATAGGAGATGGAAAATAATGGAGGGAATAGTAAATATAGAGATTCAACCTCACCACAACACACATTTCTAACTTTAAAAAAAAAAGAACCCTTTGTAAAAAGTCATAATCAAGACAATTTTTTTTAAATCTAGAGTTGGAACAGATATATGATGTATATTAATCAACAATATATATCAACATGATATATATTGACTTGAGCCCTTAGGCTACATGCTTGGTAAAAATCAATGATGGGTATACGCCATTCCTGGTAACTTGCTGGAAATTATGTTAAATCATATATATATATTTTTTTAGTAAATATGCCAGAAAATACACATTTCAAAAAGATAGGAATATACAGACCTCTTTGCTATTCATTATGCTACATCAAAAGTGTAAACCACCTAATGTTTTGAGGAAAGAAATGTTGAAACCTAAGTATTACATACACTAATAAATCGGTGTTCATGTCTTAAAGGAACAGAGAGGGAGTTAAATATTCAGGAGATTCAGACATAAAGCACTGATATGCCTACCCCCTTTGAAACAATTTTTTAAGACAGATTGAGTAACTCAAGGAAAAATCAAAATGAATAAAGCTCAATTAGGAAAGTTATATGGAAAAAAAAGTGATCTGACAGTCTTTTTTTTCCTCATTTGGACCTGTAATTCAGAAACAGTTTGTTTATGTGCCAAATTTAGATTTTGTATCCCAGGTATAAAATGGAACCTTTTTTGCTCCTCAGCAAATTTATTTCTTTTCCCAGAACTGGGCAATTCTCTGAAGACATATCCTTCCTCCACCATCATGTAGAAATCTGTTTGAAGAGAAAAGCATATATCCACTGTGATAAAGATCACTAACACTGGTTCCAGTATTTTCAAGTTTTTGGTTTAGGACCAAGAAAATTACTAAAGTCTTTCTCTCCCAAACACAAGAGCACAGATGCATAGAACATGTGAAGAAGGAACTTTTATATCAAGGTAATTGAATAGCTGATTTTTAGAATTTAAACTCCAACTTAATAGCTCTAGTAAATTTTCCTTATCATAGGACAGAACAATAAAAATTAACCAGTGGTCAATATTATTCCAAGCCTCTCTTCATTTCCCCTTTGTTCTATGAATAGTAAGTAATCTGCTTTCACCTTGCTTTAAATATCACCATGTTCTGTAAAGTAGGAACTATATTAAACTCCAAAGAAAGATTCTCAGAAAATATGATTTTTCAAAGTTTATCTTAAAATTATAGAATTTTTTATTTTCTTGTTCTTTGTACTTTCTCAATATTCCAAATGTTCTACATTTCTTTTAATATCAGTACTACACTATAGGTTAACTTGAATTTAAATAAAATTTTAGAAGAAAAAGACAAATTAATGTTTTAAAACATCACAAGGAGACTAAAGTTATATAGATACAAATTAAATATAATAAAAAATTATAATTTTTTTTACAATTCACTGAAATGTTAATAGTGACTATCTAGTGACATTGCAGTAAGGAATGAACATTTTTCTTCCCTTTAGATTTTTTTAGGCTCTAAATTTCTAAGAGTAATGTGTTTTGGAATTGTTGTTTATTTTCACAAGATAAAATTAATTTAATATTTATTTACATACCAAAAGGATGTTCTACCTATGAGAAGGAAACACAGGAACACCTTCAAAAAGACGTTCCTGAAGGAGCCCAACAAAGAGATTATTTAGAGATTGAGATAGAGTTAACGGAACTGACAAGGCATGATGAGACACCCAGTTAACACTCATGAACCTGAAAGAGTAAGAGGAGGAAGTGGTGCTCTCAGAGCCCAGGGAGAGCTGAAACTGGGCAGTAAGAACAATTTGATATGTGCTGTGACTGGAACAAAGTCACAGCCAGATTTGTGGTAAGGGTTGAATGCTCAGGACTATGCCTTTCTATTCTCTTGCCCTTGGAGATACCACCCACATATCCCTTGCCTGAACACAAACATAGCAAAGGGCAAGAGAGCCAATGAGATGTAATGCTTAGAGGTCATGTTCCTGGAGCATGGAGTACAACACAACAGGGTAGAAGGGGGATCTGTGGTGAAGAGGTGGACACAAGTAACTGGCACAGATCTCTACTTTCCACATCAATATCAGACCATTGACCTGACAACCTACATTGTTTTCTGGATTCTAGTCTTCACCTCTAATCCTTACCTGGGCATGACTATTTTCTGTCATGCAAAGAATAAATAGTCGTACAACAATCCAGACCCAAGATAATGACTTGGACCAGAATGACAGTATTTACATGGGTGAGAAAAGTGGTCTATTTCTGCCTATATTTCAAAAGTAGAACCGGTAGGTTTTGTTGATGGTTAGGTGAGGACCAGAAAGAAGAGATGGTTGCCAGCAAACTCTGTGGCATACAGACAGACACAAGATAATTGAGAAGAGGAAGACTTTAGGAGGAGCCAGATTTTGGAAAAAGGATCAAGAACATACTAAGTTTGAGATTTCCATCGAATATTCAACTGGAAATACTGAGTAGTCAGTTGGATATACGTAAGCATAAAATTCAGGGAGGAGGTTTGGGCTTAGAGCATAATAATTGTAGCTGGTGTGTGAGACGATGAGATTGAATGAGATCATGAAGAAGTAAGTGCAGATAAAGTAGTAAAAAAAGACCAAGCTCTAAGCCCTGCAAAATTCCACCATTAAGAAGTTGGGGAAACAAGAAGAAACCAACATTGAAACTGAGAAAGGAGTGGCCTGTGACATGAAGGAAAACGGGGAGTGTTTCACCTAGAAGCCAAATTGAAAACCGCATTATCCATGATCCAGTAGGAAAAGAGAAACATCTGTATCAGATACTCCTGATACATCCAGTAGGGTGAGGGTCTAGAAATAATTATTGGATTTATCAAATGGGAGTTCTTGGTGATCTTATCAAGAGTGGTTTTATTGGAATGGTGGAAGAGAAATCCTGCTTTGGGTGGACTCAAAAGAGAACAGGAAGAGAAAAATTGGGGGATGGTGTATGTCATAGATGATTATTTTAAGGAGATTTGCTCTTAAGTAAAATGAGATGGTTGCTGATGTGGGGGGTCAAGTTATGTATGTTTATTTGTTATAAAGATAGGAAATATAATAGGATATTTGTATCATTATGGAAATATCCCATTCTCTAGAGTGAGGTATTCCTCAGGGTATCAGAATATTTGACAGCATTTTCTGGAAAAAAAAAATTTAAGTACCCGTGTCTATTCATAAATCCCCTTAAGATTTTGAGAGCTGGTCTCTAAGGAGCTGATTTTAAAATTTTGCCATCTCCAAGTGAGACACCCTTAGAGAGAGATAAATAACATTTCTGATGTCTTACAGGATCAATTGACAACAGACACTTCCTCATAATCAAAGAACCCATGATGGATTTAGTTCTGCCTTCTCCACAGCCTGGTTCTGAAATCTAAGAGACTTCTAGAGTGGAGGAGGCCATGCAGAAAGAGATGTGAGTGGGAGCCGAATGTGACTTCCAGATGATTCCTACTTAAATGTCAAGTTGACTGCATTTTGTGCCATCCAGTTCACCTCTCTGACTTCTTTATGCAATGAGAAAGAGAGGAAATGTAGTAAGTCATGGATGGCTTTAGTTTTTCTTGATTTTTCTGAATTTTTTTCATCACTGTCATAGGGATCTGTACCAGGGAGGGGGGAACTTCCACACACCACTGGAGAGTCCCATCTCTCTTGTCCACCGACTCTCCTCTCTATAAATATATCCTTTCCATTTCTACACAGCTACATTTCCTGGCAAAACACAAACTGAATCAGGGGTGAAATTGCAAGGAAGACATGGAGCTCAGTTTGGACAATGATTAAACTCAGATGTAATAACCAAGGAACCATGTAAGCCACGGGCAGGGAAACGAGGAGTTGATTAGTATGGTCCCAGGGTTAACAACTAGTGAAAATGAGAAAAATGATTAACAGCAAGAAAGCATTGAACAGTGCCATTCCCTGCTAGGTCCTGACGGCCAAGGAGCCCAGGAGTCCTCCCGGATTCCACATTTCTCTGCTTCCCGCGTTCAGTCTGCCTCCAACTACTGCAGCAGACAACATCTGACTTTTCTTGAAGCACTTTTTTTTAATTTCTGCAATCTTAGGCAAGCTCAAGACCTTGGAGCCTTATAGCTTAATGCCTGTCTTTGCCTTGTGGCTGACTCTCACTCCCCAGATGGCTCCCACCAAAGAAGTTTCTGTACTGCAGAAATACGCAATTTACTCTCTTTCCAAGCACTTCCAAAATCAAGTTCAGAGTCCTGGTCTTAAGTTTTAGAATTCCCTATCATCCTTGTCCCTGTCACCAACTTCCTCTCTAAAACCCCATAAGCTCATGCCCTCCCTCCTAACCCATTTCTTGGGTTATACCCACCTATACCCACCTCTTCTATACCCCTCTACCCACCTCTTCTCTTCTGTGACCCCCATCTCGGAGCTGACTGACTTCACCTATGCTATATGTTGTGTTCTCAGAGATCATACACTCACCCAACCCCAATTTATATGATTCTATGATAATCTTTTAATAACTCCATAAACACAGCACACACGAAGGGGACAGCAAGCACTTCAGCAAAAAATAATAATAATCCATATGGTTTACTACTACAGCAAATTAATGGGTGGAACTCATTAAACATGACTTACCCAGGCAGGAGTGTATCTTTGTAAACCTTAGCTCATTAGCATGCTGGGCTAAGGAGTGCAATCTTTAGCAAAGAATCATAATGTCCTATGCCTAATAATGAAATAGCCCTTGCCTCGGCTCAGTGAGAAAATTTATAGAGCAAATTTCCAGAGGAGAATAACTGATGTGCTTTGTATGGGCTGTTTTATCAAATACTCACTCCTTTGTATGCACTTAGAGCAACTTTACAACATGGCATAGAAGGCCTTCCCCAATCTCTCCCTACTTTCTGTCCTCTGTCAGAACTCCTCCACATGCTTCCTGCACTCAAACCTGCTTCCTGGATTCTATCATCCTTCTTCTAAACTGGCCACACAGTCCTCTATGCCTTATTTTCCCTTAGACTCTTTTTTCACTTGCTAAACACCCACGCAACTTTCAAGATTCAATTCAAATGTCACTTCTCCAGCAAAGACGTCCCAGCTGCACATCTCCCAGCAGAGGACCAAGTACCCACAACAGGCATTTACGCTGGACTTGTGGATTGAATGATTATATTTTAGATTTTGTCCAATATATTTTGTTTCTAGACCTTCTGGGTATAAAGGTTTCTTTGGAATTCATTCAAAGCCAACTCCCAAACCAAAGTCCAAAAGTAAATATATAGCAAAAGACTTAATAGTGTTTGTGTAGCTGCAGGTACTACTCATTTCCATCACTATGTACTTTGAGCTGGGCTTTGGAACAAAAATCCTAATAGTAACCTGTGCTCTGATATTACTATGCATGGATATTTCAAATTATATAATAGCTATATTTCTAAAATATTAATCATGCTTTAAATCACTGGTGTTAGCCCCTATTGGTTTAAAAAAGTCAAAGAAAAACACTTTTGCAAAATAAAATACATCCTAAATGTGAACAATTATCCTCAAATGTATCTAGCTTGTAAATTTAAATTTAGGCAAACCCACTTTTCTCAAGTCAGGGTCCACCAACAATATTGCTTATCATTCAGAATAGAAATCTAAGTGTATAAATTTATGAAAGGTAAGAAATAGGATAATTTGTAAGAAGATGTAGAACTGAGCAAGACATCTCAGTTATTCCTCCCTTAAAAACAAGGAAAAAAATGCAGTAAAAGTATTAAAATACTCTCATATTATTTATTGCATTTAATCTCTCCAAATCACTACAAAGTAAGCAAGGAAATTATTATAACTATTCCACAGATGAAGAATACGGAGTTCAGAGAGACAAAGGAATCCCACGTTATATTGTGTCAAAGGTAAGACTAAGCCAGGCCAGAGCACTTCCAAACCTGTGCTCTTTGAGCTCTTCTGTTGAGAAGAAAGCCACATCCAATGTTATAGCTATAACACTTACAACTTGATTTGATTTGTGAAATTGTCATTGCAATGAGTTGAGTGTGTAGAAGTTTAATCTATTAGTAGAACAGAAATATTTATTCAGGGAACCTCAACAAGAATAACATTATTGTTAAGTCATTGTAAACAGGTAGGTTTCACTTAAAAAAAATGCATGTTATATGTGAAATGAAATATTACTTACTTAATTGTAATCTTCAATATACAAAAACTGATACATGCCAGAAATTGAATCCTTATTTCAACTTTCATGACAACCTGCATGGTTAGTAATATCACTCATATTTTATAGATGAGAAATTGAAGTCAGAGAAGTTACTAAATTATCCATGTTGACGCAGAAAATTTACTAGTTCTCTCCCTCATTCCTGGCAACATGCTTTGGACAGTGAATGCTCATGATAAGTATTTTTTAATAAATGAATGGCTGAATGAATGAATGAATGAATGAAGTGGTAAAGCCACGGTTTGGTTCAGGTGTGTCTGCTTCTAAAGGTCATATTTTTTTCCTTGCACCATACTCTTTACTTTATAAATAAATGTACTTCTGGCTCCTATAAATGAGAAAATTTGAAATATAAATTTTGAGAACACAATCTGTTATGTAAGGTGAGGGGATCCCGGGTTGTAAAATGTACTCTGTCCTGGTGGCATTGAGACCTGTCAGATCTGAGCTCCACTCTTGCGTTTAATCACTTGGGTGCCTTGTCTGGATATGGACAAAACTTTGGTTACTGAGTCAGTCCGCCCCCTCCTTTCCTTTGGCTCCCCTGACTCCATCACCACTCCTTCTCTGGGATCTTTTCCTAACTCTCCAGTGTCCTACTTAACATTCAAATTAATGCACAGGAGTACTCCTTGTCTATAGGATTCTGGGTAGGAACCATGAGCAGCTTCAACAAGACTGCTATTCCCAGTAAGGAGAGATGGCTAGCCACACATGAATGCAACCCATTCTATCATATGAAGGACTAAACTTATTTATATATAGAACAAAGATGGGAATGAAAAGTGTTTGCCAAATCATGAATTCCTAACAGGAAATCAAGTGGTAAGTTAAAAATGCCTCTTTTTTAAAGGCAGAGACTATCCTCCATATTCCTGGGTCTGTTGCTGCAGTTAAATTGTTAAAAAGAAATCAAAGATAAGTTCACAAATGAAGAGAAAATGAAAAGGAAAAAGGCAGACCATTGCAACATGTCACCACTGACCCTCCTGGGGACAATTCACCTACCCGCAAGCTTAGCCTAGCAGGTAACCTGGCCTCCTCCCTATTTTCACAAAGTCTCTTCAATTTTATTATTGTACAGTAATTCCATGGAGTCTTTGACTCCATCTCCTAACCCCACGTGTTGTCAGAAGATAACCCAGTATGTTGGGAAGGCTCATATACAATTACAAAAGACCTAGAGAGGCACATGGGAACATGGGACAAGGCTACAGAAGTAGAGGAAAGAGATGTTCTTATAGAACACCAGTTCAATGGAAGAAACACCAAAGGCAAAAGGTCATGTGTAGATAAAGTCACAGCACAAAGTTTCATTTCTTAAGCCTTTGGCCTAACACTCTGCTCTGCAAAGCCTTTGCACCACAGACCATATCTAACAGCCTGAAGGCAAAACCTACTCTGTCACCACCGTGAACTGGGTTTTCTCCAGAAAGAAGGAAGCAGCAATTCAATCTGGTGTTTGCATAGAAAACACAACAGTGGAGAAAGAGAGGTACACCCCAGAACATCTGCTCAGAGACACCATCTGAGAAACAGCAAGCACTCACAGGATGGAAACATCTGTATACAGCTTTGCATTCCAGGAGTCTTGAATTGAAGGAGAGGGGGAAGCTGGAGAGAGGAGCAGGGACAGGAGGGACCTAAACTAAAAGGAAGTTTGACGTAAATGACTCAGAAAATATAGAAAGAGATGCTGAGAAAATGCACAAGTTAGGGAAGGGGAAGTGTCTCTGGATATACTCTTTTGGTCATCTTTCAGCACAAATAATGAACATGGCTCTTGTGAGAAACTCAGTACACTATACTCTATGGAACAACTAGAAGGAGCACCAAAGACCCACAGTTTGCTGCTAAATGGTTGCTCAAATTGACAGAATATAAGCAGAAGCTGGGGGAAAACCAGGTCCTTCTGACCCAGCAACCATGAGGATTCCTTAACACAACACTTGAGTTTCTTTGCAGTACTTACAGATATTATTCTCTCATCCCTAAGGAGTTCTCCACTGGCCTCTAGGACTCCTCCCTCTGGATTTTCCGAATAGTCTTCTGTACAGTTATCCTCAACAGTCTTTGAGGATTACTTCTTTGAGGATATCCTTCTCCAGTCTTTCTTTATCCCTTATATATTCCCCATGTTTCCATTTTGCCCTTCATGAATATTAGCTGGGGACTTAATATTCTCCCTATATAATATACCTCATTCATTTCTGCTTATACATTTATGCTCATAACTCCTAAACTTCTATATTAAAACAGACCTTTTCCTTAGCCCTAGATCTATATATAACCAATATTCTTTTTTACTTCTTCACAGGTACCACAATCAATATTTCCCAAAATAAGTTTGGCTATTTGACATTTCCAGAGGCTGCTGCTTCCCATTTTGTTCTAAGCTGCATGGTGCATGCCTTTATGCTCCCATAATTTCCAAAGCATAGTGTTGTTATAGTTCTCATCACAGAACACTTGAGTTATGGGTTTGCTATTCTCCCCCAACAGACTGTGAGCTGTTCAAGGACTGGAAATGTCTAACTCAAATGGATCTAAATATGAGGTTGGCAGTTAATGTTTCTTGAATGAATAAATACAAAGGCTGATCTAGTTAGAGGTACCCCACAGTATGTCACACAAGAAGGAAGTCATTATAAATGCTTCATTTTCTCTCACTCTCAAGTCTAAGTGGCCAAGCTATATATTTACTTACCTCCTACATAACTTGTGAATATGTTTTCCATTTCCATTTTGAGTCAGTCCCCCAACCCCACCACACATCCCTCATACTACCTCTATCCTGTTGCAACTGTAGAATATCAAGAAGCAATTAGTGAGTGGAGAAAGCAAATTAAAACCCCTAACTGTTGAATTGAGAAAAAAGCAACCAAATTCCTCTTTCTGCCCAGGGTAGAAAAAAATTTCCCAAGCAAAGGAGAAAAGAACCATTAACTTTATATAAATAAGTAGTTTTGATTACTAGTGGGACTTGGCATTATAGCTATTAAACTAAGATTGTTTGGGGGACTAGACTGAACATAGACTAGTTCCTGAACAGTGACTAGAGAAACCATAGAACTTTCCTTATCTTCTATCTAAAGAGAAGGGAAGGAAGCAGCTCCCAAAGAAAGGATTTGAAAGGACAGAGAGAGAATAAAGTGAAGTGGTTTTATTATTGTGCTCTGCCAGAGTTCTGCTTATTCAACACAACACTTCCCTAATTTGTAAGAAACTATTTTAGAGTTTAGTCGAGCTGTAGTTTAAGTAGTTAACATAACTCCATGGTTTATAGGCATTTAATTAAAAAAATTTTTATTTTGACTTCACAGCTTTTCAATTATAAAGCTAGTATTTCTTCTCCCCCATGTCTCAAACAATCTGAGGGCCATTGTAAAGCTAATGGGCCCTAGGCATGTGCCTGCAGAGCCTAAACAATAAAGCTTCATTGACTCTTTATATTCACTCAGCCAAAGTACACTCTGAGAAATCTAAATCTGATCATGTGATTCCTCTATCTAAAATCCTTTCATTAATCCTAGCTGCGTACTGGATAAGTCCAAATTTCCTAATAGGTTAGCATGACCTTCACAGTCTGGCCCTAGTTACCTCTCCAGCTTCATCTCTTGTCAGGACATGCCGCCATGTTCCACCATTGCTGGAATCTATGCAAATGGAGACATGAGGTTACTTTCAACCACCACAATTCTGAACATGTTTTTGCATTGTCTGAAATGTCTTTTCTTGTCTCATGTATCAAGTGAAAGACTTTGCCTTTTTAAATAATTTTTGAGAATATCAGCAATTCTCCAAAACCTTCTCAAATCTCCTTTCCTACCCCTAGTTACAATTTCTCAGCCATTCCCCTATGATTGTTTTTGATCTCATGCTCCTGCCAAAATATCTTTTACATGGCTGCCTTAACATCTCGACTTGGAGCTTCTTGAAGGTAGGGGTTTGTCTTGAAGGTAGGGGGTAGGGGGTAGCTTCAGGTCTGTTTCTCAAGCTTTAAACCTAAAACTTGACACATCTGGCTTAAATAAACTTTGGTTGAATGAATAAATTAAATAATGTGGTTATCCATCCTACCAATGTAAATTACAACGATTTACAGCCATATAATAAATAGCATATATGTTAGAAGAAGAAAGCTTAGCCCAAATTAAGTAAAGAAACTTTAAGAGAAAAAGACCTTCAACTGTGTGATTATATAATGACTTAAACCACAGAGAATGTGAGAAAAACATAGGTGATTATAGAAAAGCAAATATTATTCCAGGTTAAAGAGGAATGAGATTGATACTGGAATGTGAGACAAATTGTCTTGATATCAACTGCTGGGAAGATTCCATAAGGTATTATTGAATCAGTTTTGTGTGATTCAAAGGAATCTATAGGGGAAAAAACAACTATTGGGAGCTAACATTCTTTCCTAAAAAGAAATCAGGTCTAAAATCACTACTTATTTTTGCTTTCTTAAAGTTGTTTCTCTGATAATTCAGGACAATGAGGTAGCTATAAGTGAAAATTTTTCATAATACTTATTTGGATCTTTGCAATATCACTTTAAATAAGAAATAGAAATACTGAAATATGACTTAATTCAAGTACTGTCACAGAAGAGCAACTTCCTCCCTCCCTTGGAGAAGCAATAGCATTCTCCAATCTGTCTGAGAGAAGGAGAAACACCCCTTCCCATGTGTTTATATTACTACTAAAAGCTAATGGTAAATCAGAACACTAAGAAAAAGCCTTCAGTACCATTTCCTATGTAAAGCACAAGTAAAAACAACTCACACTAGAGAATTTTGATGGCTGTGTTATACTAGAAGTACCATCTTGGAACAACTACCAAAAAAAAAAAATTCCAAATGAAATAAATATTTACCAGATTGATTCTATCATCCACAAAAAAAGATGTGTCCATTTTCTTTTGTAAAATATTTACTTCAGTCTCTTCTGTTCTTGAACATACCATATCTCTGACATTTAATTAAAAATTATGAGACAAACAACAAAAGCAAAGAAAGAACTCATTGTCAAGAGATAAAATAGTCAATATAATGAGACTTAGAGATGACTAAAACTATCAGACAAGGATATTAAAATAACTGTTTAATTAATATTTTAAGGAATCTAGAGCAGTGATCAGCAAACTACAGCCTACAGGACAAACCCAGTGTTATTTGTAAATAACATTTATTGTACACAACCACATTCATTCATTTATGGCTACTTTTGCCTGATAGTGGCAGAAGTGAGTAATGAGAGAAACTAGAGAGTACATAAGGCCTAAAATATTTAGTATCTGGCCTTTTACAAAAACAAATATTGCTGACCTCTGGTCTAATAGAAAAACTTGACAATGTGCATAAACAAATATGGAATGTTGGCAGATATGGAAACCAAGAAATGGAAACCAAAAATTACATCAGAATTGAGTAATTCCTTCAGTGGGTTCATCAGCAGAGTGAAAACAGCAAGGAATACATTCGTGTGCTTGAAAAATAGAAATGATCCAAACATAAATGCCTATAGAAGTGATCTGGATTGAAACAGAGAAAGATAAAGGAGGAGAAAAAAAAACAGAATAGTGAATCCAAGAGTAGTGGGACAGTTAGAAATCATCAATGGAAATATAATTAGAGTCCCAGAAGAAGACAGGACAGAGAAAAAATTTGAAGTGATCATATAAAAGAATTTACCAACATTGTTACATAGACCTACCACTTGTTAAATGATCATGCCCTATAATCTAGATGCCTAACTCACAGAATGACATAACTTGAATAGAAGACTTTGATAATATAATGCAGAGTCCTGAATTTCACCTTGTCCTTTATACATTTTTGCTCATTTCTATAAAAATATAGGTTTACTAATCATTTTTTGGATGATATTGATCTAAGTAAAAAAATGAATGAGTGAAAGAATAAGAATCAATAGTATCTAGATGGGCTTGCTGGTTCAATAGACAAAGCTATAAGTATAACCACAGACTTGAAATATATTATACAAACCTATAAAAACAGAAGATGAAAGAGGCTTGGCTTAATTACATTACATATCCAAGACACAATGGAGTTACACAAAATCAAGTCCAAAACAAAACAATAGCTATGTTTTATGTAACCCAAATAAATGGATATACTCCCAAGTGGTTATCAACAGAGGCACAGATTCTAAAGCAACTAAAGTAAAAGACTCTTTCTAGTCTTTGATTAGCTTGTTAAAATTGGTAGGACATTTGACAGTTGCATTCTTTATAGGTAGACAAACTACATTGTGTTCAAATGTAAATTGCAAGAATAAATGAGGAGACTTTAAGTCATGCCAATGGAATTAGAAACGTTTAACTCAAGTAAGGTCAATGCAATCAAGACATTAAGCAATTCTCACAAGTAGAATAATTAAACTTACTTTATATGACTTCAGGAGCTAGAATTGAAACATGAATAAAAGTCAGATTCAAGTTCAATAAGGCCAAATAATAGAATGGGCTACCTTATAAGGAAATAAGCTTCCCATCACTACAGATAAAACTTCTCATCACCACATAAAAACTTGATCTTACATAGGATTAGTGGTTATGTATATAGCTTGTCCACATGGACATTTGAGAAAGCCACATGGAAAAGAGAAGAGGGAAATAATGATGGCTATGGTAGGACCAATCACTAAAACAGAATTGTATTTAGGGGGAAACATCTCACATTTTGTTTTGGACATGTTGATTTTGAATTGCATGGCAGATAACCTAGCAGAAGTGTTAGGTTGGCAATTAGTTTTATTGTTTGGCTTTTAAAGGAGAGGTCTAAGTGAGAGATAAGTTTGGGTGTTTTCATTGCATAGGTCAGAATTGCCCAACAGAAACATACCGTAAAATTAGTTATAATAATATATTTTATTTAACCTAATGTATTCAAAACACTATAATTTTAACATGCAATCAATATAAAAACTATTGGGATAACTACATCTTTGCTATTGTTTTGTTGTTACTTGTTGAAATCTCTTGTGTGTTTTATACTTTTAGCAAGTCTTAATTCAGATACTTATATTCCAAATGTTCAACAGCCACATTTGGCTAGTGGTTACCATACTGGACAATGCAGGCATAGATCATCATTGATTTTTTTAAAATAAATAAATATAGAAAATAAAAAAGGTTAGGAATAAGCATTGAGAAAGCCCAACAAAAGGAACTAAGATAAAGCTAACAGAGAGGACAAATCTGGAAGTGTATTGTTCTGAAAGCCAAGAGAAGAAAGGGAAGATGTGAATGGTCAGTTTTGTTTAATTCTGATGAAAGTTCAGGATTGACAAAATATCTTTTAGATTTAGTGTTGTAGAAGGACTGTGTGCCATTAGCAGAACTGCAGCCATATGACAGTGGATTGAAAAATGACAGTTTGTACTCCACTCTTCCCAGAATGAGCAGTAATGTGCTCAAACATTGTGGTTCTCTGCCCAGTCTGCCAAGGGCTTTGGATCTCTGCTGGATAATCTATTAAAGAGAAAGAACAATTGGCAGGCTTCAGGGTGCCATCTCAGGAGACTCCAGTTCAAGGCACAGAAATGAAACAGCTGCAATGCCTCCCTTCCATGCACATCATATTCTTTTACAGTGGATTCTTTCAGAAGATGTAAGCTTTCTTCCTATTCTTCAGTCACAATCCAGGATAAAAATTGTTCAAACCATAAAATAAGGCATTTCAGTATTTAAAAGAAACCTTTTCTGGACATATTTGGGCAAAACTGGGATGAGGGAGCATCTTTGTGCACAAGGTTGAGATTGATGATGACTCTTCAAAACTAACAGGTAAGCAATGGATGCATAGGTGACCTTGCAGTGGTCACAAGGAAAAAAAGACCTGTGTATATATGGCCTGATCTCAGCTCCATCCAGGAAGATCTTCTCTCCATTAAAATGAATGCTAAGCCCCATCTATAAGACTCTATTAAATAAATCATATTTGCATGTTCTGTGAACCACAGCAAAGGCATAGCAAGGTTCGCCAGTGCCTTCTCTTAGAAGCTTTCTCATTGTTATCTGCAGGGCTGCCTCCACTGGCTGGGGACCCCAACACTACCACCATTACAAGAGAGGACATCCTCTGGAGAAGAAATGGGCTGGAATGAGATTTGCAGCGATAATGTGTCTTGAGTACAGATGAAATCTTGGTCCTGAAGCATTAGACTTCTCTGAACCTAACTTCATGTTCATGCCAATGGATTCAAATAAACAATCCATAAAGATTCTATAATATGGCTTATTTGCCTACAGTTGACATATGGCAAGCCTGTGCTCAATCGTTTACTTATACACCATGTGGCAGGGAAGAAAGAGGCCTGGGTTCTAGCTCTGTTTGATACAGAGGAAAACCAGCCCCTCTTCTGGTCCTCAGTCATCTCATCCTTTCCAGTTCTGACATGATCTGATGCAACCTCTATGGGTTCAATGTTCTCCAGTTTCCCTATTATCCCAGGTTCCCCCTAGGATCTCTGTTCTCTTGAAAGTGGTTTTCTCCTGCTAGCTCACTCAGAGGATTCATGATGACTGCGGTTGCCATAGGAATGATTCATCTATCATAAAGGTGTCTGCATGAGATCACAAATACTCCAGGGAGAGCTAGAAGTGGGGGAAGTGGTATTCAGAACCAAGAGATAGATCGGCTCTGAAAGTAGATGGCAGCTTAATGAGAGGGGGAGATAAAGTGCGGGCATTTTCTATAACTCTCACATGCCTGTGCACCGCTCCGAGATGCATAAGTGCAGATCCACCGTCAGATTTGTCTCCCGTGATCCATTCCATGCCCACTCGAAATACCTCCTCCACAAAAATAGAATGTAACAAGTCATCTCCAAGGAAGCCCTCACTTACCAATTGACAACACTGGGAGGTCAGGAGAGCCCAGAACCATCCTGTACACTGTGCCCTGAGCATCCACTGCTGGCTGCTGGTTTATCATCATTCATCTGTCATTTACAAGAGAGAGCTGGAGACAGTTTTGAAAGATTTAGTTTTCTACATGGATTGTTTGATACTTGAACTCACCATTTTTATTCTTGAGGTAGATCATTTTTATTATAATATAATTCAACTGCCAATACTCTTAACGGTCATTTCCTTCTTTTCTCTCCCTTATAGGACTTCATAATAACAGAAACCCTAATCCCAATCCTAAACTGAATATTAAAACTCAGTGGTGAACCAAACATCCTGCCAATCCTGATTATAGACTGAGCACCCCCCTTCCAGGCAAAGATGGCCACTCTCCCAACCTTAGCCATGCACAGGACCCTAAGTCAGCCGACAGACAGCCCTGTGTGTGACCAGAGACTGACCACTATTAAGGAGAACCAGTCCTCTCACCAATGGCCCCACAAAGGAGCAGAGCAAAGGAGAGGTGGGAGGTCAGTGCAGGCCTGTTCCACACGGTGCCTCAACTCACTGTGCATGCCTTTCCAACGATGGGTCAAAGGCATTTTTATTATGAAATATGATACATTCATTTCACAGTTTCCTAGCAACAGGATGCCAATCAGCAAGCTGTAATTCAAGGATTCATCTTCTTTGTTATGAAGGAGCTGGGAGCATGGCAGGGGAGAGGAGAGGGAGGGGAAGTGGGGAGGAGGATGTGCAGGAGGACTTCCCAGCATGAGGCAGAACTGACAGTGTGGTTTGAGGATGAGGAAACCAGGCTTGCAGAAGGAGGAACATCAGAGTCTGCCTTCCTGCAGACTCTTTGAAGCAGGGATTAGTCCTACTGTCACAGCTGCTAGCTTCTTGCTTCTGCATTAATTACTAGTGTCAGTGGGTCCAAATTCAAATCATATGGCATGTTCTTGAATCACACACAGAGCTTGTTCCATGCGTAAAACATTGGCAGTAAAAAACAAATCAGGACAGAGACAATAAACCTTCTCAGGCTACTTCCCCTAGCTGAGCTTTGGAAATGCTGTAATCACTAAGTCAGGTGGTTAGGTCGCCGAGACATTATCCTGTGGCTCATTCCCCCTCTTTTTAGCACCTGCAAATTTATTACATAAGATATTATTTTGTACTCAGTTTAATTAGTTAGAACTATTTGTAGTCATTTGAAATACACTCCATGTTGATTAAAATAATTAGTGTAGGGCTACTAAATATTTACCTAAGATATGAATCCAGGGGGAATTTGATAAATTTAATTAGCAAGAACTAATTATTGTTATGATAGGAGTTAGGGTTTAATAAATATAATTACAGAGCACAAATGACGGTTTCTTAATTAATAGATACTAGTTGCAAACACAAGAGCCATTATCATATTTTCATGCAGGACATGCTATTCAGCACACCTTCCAGATGTCAACTGTACCAGCACTGGTGACTTTCAATAAGAGGAAAGAGGAAACTATATAACACTTATATAGTGCTTCTGCTGTCAGGCACAGTCCTGAGTGTCATTAGCACAGGATCTCATTTAATCCTCACAGCGACGCTACTGTCGGCCACATTTTACATATATAGAAACTGAGGCACAGAAAGGTTAAGTAATTTGCCCAGGATTACACAGCTAGGAAGTGCCAGAGCTAACATCTGATCCCCTGGCATTTAGTTCAAGAGTCCATGCTCTTAGTTCAGAAAACAAGTAAGCAACAACAACTAAAACAAAGATAGAAAGCATGATTGTTCAAAAGTTCAGCAATCCAAATCCTCCACTCACATTTGCAATTCCAGTACAAGAGACTTTGGGTACTTGCAGATACCATTTTCACAATTTCAGAGATTCTAAAGAGAATGTGAAGGCCCCTGGCCTCTGGCCATCGATAATTTTGTTGAGGCTGAGCTGCAGAAAAGTGAGGTGTTGGAACAAATGAGCAATGTGGGAGCCTCACTGAATGTTCAGGGCTGTGTTCCAATAGTCTTCCGTGGTGCTCCCTGCTCTGTCCCACTCTGTACATGCATTCTATTCGGAAACTTTCCACCATCAAGGTGTTTGTTAAGTTAAAGAATCGAGAAAGTATCAAGGGTTTACTATGTAATACCTTTGGGAAAAGTTCAGTTTATACTCTAGCAAATCATGGGTAGAGGGCACACTCCTCATCCAGTTTAGGGGATGTGTAAGGTCAAGGGTCCTTTCACCGTAATAACAATGGTCCTGAACCATTGCTTATTTGACCATGGGCACAGCAGTTTCCCTGATGAGACACACATGTTCACGACTTGATGTCTCACTTCCTCTTAAGAAATGCCCTTCCTCAAGAAGTCTGGCTCATTCCTGGGATAGTATCAACCTAGCAATTTGGTGATGTCTTTGAATTCTGATAATGAATTCACAGAGAATATGCAGACCTCCCATCATAATGCATCCCCCCTTGATGCCAGGGATTTTTCTGGAAGGACAATGGCTCCTACCTAGGGACAATTACATACAGTAATGGCTGTCATGAGCCTACAATGGCACTTGAGAAATATTCAGAATGAATTACATATTTTCCTGTATTTGTAATAAAGGACAAAGTGAAGATAACTTTTGTAGTCAGTGTTCAGGATCCCACTCCATGGTGGAATTTCAGGATGCCAAGTGGAGCAACCTGTGTTTATCTGTACCTATTGCTGAAGAGGCCTTAAGTGGGACAGGTATGAAAGTTACTGGTTGCAGGGGTACCTGGGTGGTTCAGTTGGTTAAGCATCTACCTTTGTCTCAGGTCATGGTCTTGGGGTCCTGGGGTCCAGCCCTGCGTCAGGCTCCCTACTCAGCAGGGAATGTGCTCCCTCTCCCTCTATGCTCTCTCATTCTCATTCTTCCTCTCTCTCCATAAATAAAACCTTTAAAAAAAAATTACTGGTTGCAGATTCCAAATGAGAGGCACTGCAAGAAGAACCACAAAGCAGTGTTTACCTCCAAATCAAGTGCCTCATGTGAAGAGCTGAAACCCATAGCTTGTGCCCACCTATCCCTAAGTTTTTCCCAGTGTGATGCAGAGTACCCGTGATTTGGCCTGTAAGGAGAGTCCTCATTTTTTTCTTGAGGACTGCAACTTGACACAGTTCACACAGGCTTCAGACCTCCAAGGACAACCTGGCCTGCAGAAATCAGTTTTATAAAGTAGATTATTTGACAGCAAAGCACACAAACAGGGAGCCAAATATGCTGAGTGTTTGCCAAGCAGAGACACCAGCTGCAACCTTCGTGTACTGCATTTGTGTCCCCAGCTCTGTCTGGACCAGAAGTCTCTCCTCCTGCCTCCTGATCTTGGCAGCCGCCATCTGAATCAGCAGCTACCTCAGAGGCAGATTAGAGTGAGAGGTAGGTTGTATCCCAAATTAATCTCTCACAAATAGCCTATTCTTCACTTTACACTTGTCAGAATGGCTATTGTCAAGAAGACAGGAGATAGCAGGTGTTGATGAGGATGTGAGAGAAGGGAACTCTTGTCAGTAGGAATGTAAATGGTGCAGCCACTGTGGAAAACAGGATGGAGTTTCCTCAAAGACTTAAAATTAAAAATACCATATGAACCAGTAATCAAACTTCGGGGTATTTATCCAAGAAAACAAAAACACTAATGCAAAAAGATACAGATATACACCCCCATCTGTATACAGATATACATCCCCAATTCATCACAGCATTATTTACATTTCCATTATTAACAACAGTCAAGATATGGAAACAATCTAAGTGTCTACTGATGGATGAAAGGATAAAGAAATCATGGTACATATATACAATGGAATTTATTCAGCCACACACAAAAAAGAAGGAAATCCTGCCATTGTGATAATATAGATGGAACTTGCTAAGGGCAATAAGTCAAACAGAAAAAGACAAATACCAAATACCATATGATCTTACTTCTATGTGGAATTCAAAAACAAAAAGCTCACAGATACAGAGAACAGATTAGTGGTCCCAAGGGCAAGGGGAAGCAGCAGGGGACAGGGTAGGAGAAATGGGTGAACTGTTTTTGTTTTAATTTAAATAAATTGAACAAAAAAAAAATTTTAAAGAATTACAAATAGTATTAATTATCAATAGAAAGAAAGTAAGAAAGACAGAAAGAAAGAAAACCTGAAGTAATTATGAAAAAATACACCATCTGCCTTATTTTTAAAAATTTTCAAGGTCATATATGTAGCTCACCTTACTTTTAATTGACAGAAATTGCTATAAAGTTTCCCTAGGTCCTCTGCTGAGTCATACAGCAGTGACATTTTCCCACGGTCACACGCTTCTAGATTCTATCCAATATTTAATGGGAGCTCAACCTATGCAAGGAGATCCTAATGAGTCCTGGAGTCAGGCACAGAGCACCTGTAAAGAAAAGCTCCTCCTGTCTTTGACACCATTCCTACATCATGGGTGACAGACCAGTGAGAATCCCATTCTATGCCTCACTACACATACTCTGGCCACCACATATCCAAGGGCATATAAAAAGCTGTAATGAATCACAGACCTGTACCCTTGAAACAAATAATACATTTTAAGTAACTAACTAAACAAACAAATAAATAAAATATGCAAAGAAAAAAAAGCTGATGATTGTTGTAATTGGAGAAGTCACTGCATATGAATAAAACTACCTTTCTCCTTTTACAGGTGAATTAAGTGAGATCCAGGGATGGAAAGCAAGCCTGAGCTTCAAACTAGCAGAGGCAGGCCTAGAACTCAAGTCCCCTGATTCCCAATTCAGTGTTGCCTCCATTGAATGCAAAATGATGTAGGACATATTTCTAAGAACACAACAATAGTCCTCACTAACTAGTATTTTGAAATCTGGACAGTGTTTAGAAGGTATGGTCGAACTTCTTCCAAAATGATTGCACTATTCACATCAGCAACATGAAGCGAGGCCATTAGACTCAACCAAAGCATCCTTGAACCTTTTTCTAAGAATAAGAGCTTCAATGGCTATTGTCATAGGCACCTTTCCCCAGATCCTGGCTCATATCCTTGCCCCATAACCTTCCCATCAAGTATCCTCTTTCACTTGAGCTTCTGGGACACTGGAAAGTACCCAGGCTTCATTCATGAGACAAAATGGGTAATTATTTTCCAAACAAGGAAAAGGTGGTATTAAGGGGAAGTTGCAAAAACCTAGAGTGTCTAAGGTTCAGGGGTTTCTATTCAAAGTGGAGTTCTGGAAGGTCTGGGTTGGTGCCAAAGAGCAGGGCAAGCCTAGAGATCACCTCCCTGGGGCTCAGCCTTGTGTATAAGGAATGGCATTTTTTCCTCCAATCAATCTTGAAACATAGTTTAATCTAAGGGGAGCAATGTGGGAGGGGGAAACGAGGAGAAAAAAACCAATAAATAGTAAAAACAGGAAGCAGGAAAAGACAGGCCTGGATGTGCAATTCTTTTTGTGCCTGTTAAATGAACTCTGGTGGGGATGAGGAGAGAGAATTATCCTATTTATATATTGAAAGGAATTTTAAATATGCATAGGCAGGGAGAGAGGATCCACAGAGATTGAAATGCAAAACACAGCATGGCCTGTGCATCTCCCCTTCTATCTCCCAGTACCATTAGCAAGTTCCTTGCACCAATTTCTGGAAAGCTCCTTCTAAAACTCAGAGCCGTCCTTCCACTTACTCAGCACATCTGTCTTAGAAAAGCAATTCTATTTTCATAAAGAAATGGGCCTTCACTTGCAAAACACCTTGCAAATGTATTCTCTCACAGAAACACAGCTCATATTTCTACACTGATGCACACGCATGTCCAACCAACCCCCCACCACACACACACCCCTTCCACCACCTTTACTTCTGTCCCACAATCTCCTGGGCACTAAGCACTGCAGTTCTAGTGTAGTAGATTCAGAACACGTGCAAGGAAAAAAAGAATGCATTTATCGTGCAGGGAGCCCTGGGAGCAGAAATTACATGGCATGGGAAACGTGTCATCATTCAACTAATCAGTCACTTTAGGAATATGTAAAAAAAAGAAAACTGACCATAAATATGCTTTCTCAGCATTTAAGAAGCCATCTTTTTCTCCACACAAATCTCAACTATCTTTTTTTTTTTATTGTTCTGATATTTTAAATTTTTTTATTTTTTCAGCGTAACAGTATTCATTATTTTTTGCACCACACCCAGTGCTCCATGCAATCCATGCTCTCTCCAATACCCACCACCTGGATCCCCCAACCTCCCACCCCGTGCCCCTTCAAAACCCTTAGATTTTTTTTCAGAGTCTGTAGTCTCTCATGGTTCACCTCCCCTTCCAATTTCCCTCAACTCCCTTCTCCTCTCCATCTCCCCTTGTCCTCCATGCCATTTGTTATGCTCCACAAATAAGTGAAAACATATGATAATTGACTTTCTCTGCTTGACTTATTTCACTTAGCATAATATCTTCCAGTCCCATCCATGTTGCTACAAAAGTTGGGTATTCATCCTTTCTGATGGAGGCATAATACTCCATAATGTATATGGACCACATCTTCCTTATCCATTCGTCCATTGAAGGGCATCTTGGTTCTTTCAACAGTTTGGCAACCATGGCCATTGCTGCTATAAACATTGGGGTACAGATGGCCCTTCTTTTCATTACATCTGTATCTTTGGGCGGAATGGGAGAAGATATTTGCAAATAACAGTACAGACAAAACGTTGATATCCAGGATCTATAAAGAACTCCTGAAACTCAACACACACAAAACAGACAATCATATCAAAAAATGGGCAGAAGATACGAACAGACACTTCTCCAATGAAGACATACAAATGGCTATCAGACACATGAAAAGATGTTCATCATCACTAGCCATCAGGGAGATTCAAATTAAAACCACAGTGAGATCCCGCCTTACACCAGTTAGAATGGCCAAAATTAGCAAGACAGGAAACAACATGTGTTGGAGAGGATGTGGAGAAAGGGGAACCTTCTTACACTGTTGGTGGAAATACAAATCTCGACTATCTTACCAAATCCCCCCACTCTCCAACCCCACCAAGCAATCATCACCTCTTCTAAAAGGGCAGGAGCTACTGGACTCCCAGAGCCGCAGATAAACCCTAAAGTAGCTAGTATCAGCTTCCCTACTGGGGACCAACACACCCTCAATTCCAAAATCCTGAAAGAAAGAATTGTCAAATAAAAGTGAGCCCTTCATGAATCACTGTACTTGCTCCCCAACCCTACAACACAATCTTCCCTCCTTCCCTCTATCTCACAGGCGCCCAAAGCCCCTGCCCCTCTAAAGGAGAGCAGTTCCCCTATACGACTGGGTCACAGACATGGGCATTGCTTCGGGAAAGTCACCATTCTATGGATAGAGTATTTTAAAGACTATGAACTTTGTTGGTGGACCATCAAGACTCTGAGATTTTTATTAAAAAATTTCCATTTAAGAATGAAATTGGAGACAGCAAAGGGAAACAGCTGTGGGAAGTGATGGGGGCCCATGCAACTCCCCAGCACCTGTGCACTGTAGGCTATATGCCCACTCTTCAAGTAGGAGGTGGCCTGGCACCATCCAGCTGCCTGGTCTGGCCATCCATCCACTCAGGAGGCAAGAAGAAGCCTTTGCCCACCTCCTAACCTGCCCCTCAGTCCCAATGGCACTCTTCAGAGTTTGCTAGGCCAACAGCTCTTCATCCTGTAAGTTTAACATTATTTCCTCTCAAAAAATCTATCTCAGTGCTTCCCTTCTGGTGGCTGAATGACTACAGTGAGGAAGGAGAAGGATGATGGGCCAGAAAGATGACTAATCCCATGCTGAGAGGTGCAGGGCTGGTAATTTTCTGTGGAAAATCCAGATGGCGGTATAGGGTGACCAGTCAGTTCTCTGGCCCAGGTATCAGGACAGGAGCAAGGACTCCGAAGCACAGAGAAAGGTCCCAGCCTATGAGCTACCCTGAAGGCAATGGTGTGGAAGGGGGTCCCCAGGGATAGTCCAGGTTTGCTGCATCCCCGGGCAGCCACTGTGCAGAGGGCGGAAATCAGTCTCTGAGGAAAGAGACAAAGTCAGAGCTCTGTGTGAGGAGTGTTCTGTAGGCCCAGATTTATGACACTGGGACAATATGAATCACCATTGCTGTAATTACGTTAATGTAACATTTCTCACTGAGAATCCAGGGAAGTGCTTACATCTACATTAAGCTTTCAGGCAATCAAAGACTGGGGTGGTGGTGGGGGAAGCCTGAAAATGGTATTAATGTGTGAAAAACACTTTTAAAAAACCCACAGATATCTTGAGAACAACCGAGAAGAATGTTTCACCAGGCTGTCTACAATTCACAGCTCCAGCCTGAGCACAGGCTTCTGAAGACATAGAACAACAGTGACTTCCCTCCCTGAGGAATTAGCACCTGAGTCATCCACGGCCTTCAAGTGTGGCACCTACCACAGAAACAACTCTCCCCTTGAGTTACCATGAAGTATCTACACTTCCTTAATGTTGATTTGCAGGTGGGAGGCTGAGGGGGTTCAGAATCCAGGGCTCCAAGGGACCCAACTATCGCTAACCCACAGAGCAGAGGATGGATGGAATGAAGGTGACAACTGCCATCTCTCTGGGCACCTTGATGTCCACCTCTTTCATCTCCCTTGTGGCCCCTCTTGAAGGCTGAGATCATGATGTCAGGAGATCTCTTCCCTGATGGAAGCAGGACTGTAGTTTAAGGAAAAAATAAATTAGACTACATTAGACTAAACTTTGTGTTGAAAAACAAATAAAAATAAATTGGGCCCAATTAGACTGAGGTAGGCCATATATGTCCTCAGCAGCCATCCCCCTCAATATTCATGTATAAGGATATTCATGGAGCCCTGCAGGCATGTGCTTCTGAGTTCTGTTTCTAATGCTGCTATCAGACCTTCTCTAACCTTCCCTATGAGTTGGCCCACCTGTGGCTCTCCATGCTGTTCACCTTCCACAGCCCAAATGGAAGACAGCCTCTCTCATGAGAGCTGACAGTGCCTTCCATTGCTTCACATCCAGATACCATGTATGTCCCAAAGGACACAATCCTTGATGTATTACTCACCACTGACCCTACCCCAGCGCAGATCCCCATCTTTTCTTAACAGAATCTGAAATTTCTTTGTGCTCAGGAATTCTCCTTCCAATCCTTCTCACATATACAAATCACATACACAAATTCTATAATGTGTATCTGACTTTGCCAGTCCCCTGCGAAAAACCCTTCAGCCCGATCATTGGTTTCCCATGCCCACATGATCACATCAAAGCTCCCACCCATGGCTTACACAGCCCCCTGATCTGGTCCCTCTCTCTCTTATCAACTGTAGCCCCTGTGCAAGACAGAATGTACCAGACAACTAAGGAGATGATGTCATTCAAGCTACTGCAATAGGCAACACATTCATGAATGAGGAACATATCAAAGATAAAGGAACGGACTTTGGGTTTTATAGAGGCAGGTGAACAGGGGAATTGTAGGCCAGTCTCACGGCAGTCATGAAGAAGAATGGAGATGGGTCTATCCAGGAATATTCAAGATTACAGGAGTTTTTGAAGTTAGTTTTTCTTAGAACACAAAAGAGTGGGTAGACTAAGAGCGACTGTTTCTGCAAACACAGGTAAAGTTCAACACTCTCCATTGTCCTCCAGCCATAGACACACTCACCCAAACCTGTCTCCACACCCCCGGGACAGAGTTCAATCTGTTCTCTATGAATGAGAAGCTTTTCTCTGTCTTTTATGCCTTACCAAACTTTCAAGGTTCAGTCACCTTCTCCATAAAACCTTGATCAGGGTCTACTTTGCCTAGTCACTGTAAGAATGAACTAGGATGATATAAGCAAAGCCCTTTGCATGGAGCACCTGGCTAGTGTTCAAGAAATACAGACTTATGGGAGCCTTTCCTGGCCAGGCCCTCCAGAGGGAACTGCCTCCGCTGTGCCCCACGCCCGCCAAGGCATCTGTCCTCATACCTGAGACGCTAGGGCTCAGTCACTGCCCTTTGTAGCTCCTCCTCATGCTCTTTATCCATTCTTCTAATAAATATTTATTAATCCTCACTGAGGCTGCAACAGCAAACAAGACAATCCCACTGCCAGCCCAGGTGGAGACCACAGCCCACGGGGTTCCATGTGAGTAAATACACAATCACAACAGATGGAGGTGGGTGTGAAAAGGCTGGGGGCGAGTGCTCTGGGGCACAAAGGCAGACACCGGAACCAGACCCGGGCTGTGCTAAGGGCAGGGGCCTAGAAGGAAGCAATGGCAAGGCTTTGATAAGAGAACCGTTCAAATGTAATTTGTAAAAGATCTAGAAGTTGAAAGGAGAGAAGGAGGATGGAGTGGAAAGATGCCCCATTTAGAGCAAGAGAACTGGTCCGACCCTTTTCTGCATTCCCAGTTCACAGACATACATACACATGCACACACACACACCCCACACTCACATACATGCACACACATACCTGACACACACACATACTCATGCACATACATATCCCACACTCGCACACATACACACGCATTCCCACACTCACATGTACACACAGTACCTCACATTCATACTCACATGCACACATACCCCACACTCACAGACATATAAACACACATACACACGCACCCCATTTACATACACACACACCTCTCCCACCCACGCAGGCACACACAGACACGTCCCCCATGGCTTATCTTTGTTCTGCCTATACGCATCAAGGTGTGAAAAATGAACCTTTCATGCTACGCTTTGGATGGATCATCTGTGTCTGAATTTTTTGTTCAGTGCTGATAGGAATCTAAGTCATTAACCCCGCTAAGCACCCTTTTAATTTTTTTTTTTCTTAGAAGGTAAGTGGGACGAGGACTTGACTCAAAGGAAGAGCTGGGGGAGGAAAATAAGAAGGCCACATGATAAGCACTCGATAAACATTTCCTTCCCTTGTTCCTGAGCCAGACCTTTCAGGCAGCAAGTGTAATGAAGTTTGTGCACTGTGTGTAGAGTAACAGTAGATATTGTCAGGAAGAAACCAGCATTTTGAAAAACTTGCTCCAGACATCACACACAGGGACAAACTCCTGGGACTCAGGAATGCAGGGGGTGAGGCTGCTGGTAAGTGGGGGTGGGGACCACTGCCCAAGGGTGGCTGTGAGGTGGTCAGCAAAGACCCAAAAACCCTCTCAAAGGAAAGTGAATTCATGAACCTCTTGTCCCTGAGTCCTCCTCCATCTTCTGCAGGGAGGGACTGCTCACACACTACAGATTGGCCGCTTAGCAGGAACTCTCACAAGCCCCCAGGTCGGCTGGCACTGTGGCTGTTGTCAAGAGCGAGTAGCCCATGGCGTACCACCTTAGCCACCGAGAGCTTTCCATGTCCAGCATCTGCAGACATGCCATGGGCATACATCACCAGCCCAGAAGCTCCGCTTGCCATATGGTCCAGGACAGCCCAATGCTTTCACCACTGCAGACGGTGATTCTGTGGCCAATGGTGCACAGGGAATTATGAAGGGTCTTTTAAAAAGCTGAGAAAGTATAACAACAAGAAGAGCCCTTGGGAGACAAAATCTGCCCCCTGTTTTGCAGGGTCCTGTTAATAATGAAATGGTGGGTTCCTTGTTTCAAAATTATTAGCAATTTTAAGACAGCAACAGCATATCATGGTAACTAAGCCTGGGACCCTTCTGATCCTGGGGCCCTATTGGCTCTATGAGTTACACCCACAAAGCCGGCCCTACTTAGGGGTATATCATCCAAAATCCTTATTTCGCAGGCAAGGGAACTAAAGCCCAGAAACCATTCTCTTGCCCCAGTCCTGCACCATGTTCACCCTCTAGGGGGCCTTCACACTGGGGCTCCTATATGAACTGTTCTTACCTGTTATGTGACCCAACAAGTTACTTAGACTTTTCTCCCTTAGTCTCCACATCTGTAAAATGAGGATAATAATAGTATAGACCTCAAAGATGAGTTTTCAGGATAAAATAAGGAAAAGAGGCCCAAGAATTTAGATTAGTGTATGACACGCAGTAGCTCTCAATAAACAATCACAATTTTAAAATTAGTAATAGCAGTAATAATGGCTGTAGTTTTTCTGTAAATATATCCCCTTTCTCCTTTGAGTGACCTTTGCTTTTCTGTATTGGGAGAGAGACCACACCTTCCAGAGGCCTCCTTCTACCAATACTGTGAGCTCTCTTGGCATGGTCAGAGGCAGAGGGAATTAGGGCTGGAATTAGCGCATCAGGCCCAGAGAAAAGCTAGGCTCTGCTAAAAGCTGGCTCTGATAGCCCTGCTCCTGAGACCCTGTACCATTTACTTCCACCAACAATCAGCCTGTCCTAGGAAAGGGGAAAAAAGTCCCGCCATTTGCAACAACACGGATGAACCTGAAGGCATTATGCTAAGGGACATAAGCCAGGCACAGAAAGACAAGCACTGCATGATCTCACTTACACGTGGAATCTAAAATAATCAAACTCACAGAAGCAGAGAGAGTAGAATGGAGGTTACCAGAAGTCAGGAGGAGGTGGAGATTAGGGTGCAAAATGGCCATTGTATAAGATGAGTAAGTTCTGATGATCGCCTATACAGCACGGCGCTGTGGCTAACAATGCCAGACCCTGTACTTAATATCTGCTAAGAGCGTAGATCTTATCACAAAGTGATGAGAATAATAATTAATGATAACAATAGGGGTGGATGGGAACTCTGGGAGGTGATGAGTATGTTTACAACCCTGATGATGGTGATAGTTTCACAGGTGCACACGTATCCCCAAACTCGTGAAGTTATATACAGGGAACATGCACAACTTCTGACATGTCAATTATCGCTCAATAAAGTGGTTTAAAAAATAAAAATGAAGTTCCTGGTAAATTAAAAAATTAAATAGGCTTTGGTTGAGCTGCATGAGAGCAGGGTTTCTCAAATTTGTGTCTCCTGCAGTAGAATGTCCTTGCCAAAAATTCCGACTTCTAGACTCCAACCTAAACCCAATAAGTCAGAATCTCCCAGCATGGGATCCAGGAATCTGTCCTACCAACCACCTCTGCAATGCTTATTTCACACAAAAGGGTAAGAGTCTCTGGGCTGGGCCAGTTGCTGGTCAATGCAAGCTTTCTGCACTGCCTCACCTGCATTGAGGGTAGTGTTCCTGTCTACACCATTGGACAGTTTCACCCTGTGGTCATCTTGCCTGGGCAAGGCACCCAGCAGATACCAATTAAAGCATCGTGGTCACCTGTCAGATGGTTCACTGCACACATCTCACACCTAACACACAAGAAAGGCTAACTGCTGGGCCATCTGGTCAGGCCACTCAATCTGGGCCTTGTCCAGGAAGACTCTGGCTGGGGTCCTGAGAACAGTCCCAAGAACCCACAGGCAGTGACTTGCTCTCTCAAAGCCTTTGCTGGGGGACATCTCTTCACTTCTGCTATTTCCTCAAGCTTCACCTCTCACTGCAAAAGCTTTTAAGCTCCATCAAAGAGGACAATGGACATTTTGGGACTCATTTTAAATAAGCTTCAAATGGATGAAGGTAGTCAAATGTACAAACTTCCAGTTAATCAGATAAATAGGTTCTGGGGATGTAATGTATAGCATGGTAACTACAGTTTACTATACTGTTTTGTATATTTGATATTTGCTAAGAGAGTAGATCTTAAAAGTTCTCATCACAAGAAAAAATTATCTGCAACTATGTATGGGGAATCACATCAACTAGACTGACTGTGGTGATCATTTTGCAATATGTACAAATATCAAATCATTATGTTATATACCTGAAACAAATACAATGTTATGTGTCAATCATATCTTAATAAAACTGGAAAAAAAATCCTCCCACCAGATCCACAGGCTTATAAATTGCTTCAGAATGGCTAGGTTATTCTGCTGGTCCTTAATACCAACCAGAGCAAGCAAACAGCAAACATTAACTCACTGTAAAGGGGCCTGCCCAACTCTTTCTGTCCTTCACTTAGGGAAAGGAGGAGAAATCCATCTGAAACCAGGCTATGGTCATTAAAAGGCATGGCTGAATATTGCTTTAGCATCCTGCACTAAGTACCCCTCTCCCAGCCCCCAAATATGCCCTTTTTCATGGCAATCAGTTTGTACTTTTCTTCTACATCTTTTTAGAAAATGGTCAGAAATGAAATCTAACTTTGCTAACTTGTTTTTTTTTTTTTGTTGTTGTTGTTGTTTACTCTCCGATGAGCCCAATCTCATCCCATGGGCTGCTGCATGTACACGGGAAGTGAAGGGGAAACATGGGGATTTCCTACACATTGCAGGAAAGGGAGCAGGGATCTAAGGAAGTGTGGCTTATTCCCCAAGGACCCTCATGGGGCTCTGGACACCTAGGTGCCTGCTTCAGGGTATCCTTTAGAGTTGATGTCAACTCAGCAAGCCTCCCTGGAGTGGATCCAAGCCTGTGACTGCTATCCACCACCAACAGAGCCCTTCCTGGAAGTCCATGCCCTGCATCCATCAGAATGAAATCTTCCCTATGGGCCATGGAAGCAACCAACGTGGACACTGATGAGAATGAGTGTAGCGTAAGAGAATAAATATCATAGGCCCACCTCCCCAAAGCTTTATTTTTCATTATTTTGTTTCATAATGCTTCTCATCAGGTTTTACTTTGTTTTGTTTTGTTTTTATATACTGGTGTGTGATACCACTACAATTTAGGCTTTGTGAGAGGAGGACTATGATTTTCTTTGTTCACATTTTAAACATCACAAGATACAGAGGTGATTAATTTGTGGTGGTTGTTAAATTAAAAAATGAGCTCATTTAACCTAACCCAATCTTGATGACCTCTCACAAAGTGTTATCAGGGGCTCTTCAGTTGACATTGAATATTTAATAAAGACATGAGTGATATGGAATTTGTTGAAATTATTCTTCTTTACAAAGTCAAAATATGGGGCGCCTGGGTGGCTCAATGGGTTAAAGCCTCTGCCTTTGGATCAGGTCATGATCTCAGGGTCCTGGGATCAAGCCCCGCATCGCGCTCTCTGCTCAGTGGGGAGCCTGCTTCCTCCTCTCTCTCTGCCTGCCTCTCTGCCTACTTGTGATCTCTGAGTATCAAATAAATAAATAAAATATTCTAAAAAATTTTTTTAAAAAGTCAAAATATGCACCCATTCACTACTTTAATTGTTTGTTCCTATAAAAAAGATAGGCAATAGTCTAAAAAGTAAATGTGACACTGTGGTGGGCAAGTAGCAATGCTCAGAGGAAGGAGACACCAGGTCAGGGGAGATGTGCTGAAGGTGGAGGGTCCTGAACGAAGGTTAGCTCCTAGGACATTAGGTGAGAAGACATCCTTTCTTCTGAGAAGATAGCCTTGACCTTGCAGTCTGGGCTGAGTGTCCACACAGCCTTGAATATGATGCCAACCGTGGTAATTTCCATGAGTTATTTTAACACCTGTGTACTTGCCCATGAACCCATGATGAAAGACCATGCCTTATTCATCTCTGAATCCTTGGGTTCTAGCCCTCAGTAAGTTCTCATTAAATGTTGGCTGAACAAAAGAACTGGCAGACTATGGGAGGTGGGAGGGAAGGAGGGAGCACAAGCTCATGGGAAGGAATGGTATAAAGCAGGCAAGGAGTGTGTTTGCTTCTTGCTAAAACAAGACCCCGGAGCAATTCAAGGTCATAGTGACAAGATGTATCTTAAGTCAATGGTCCTGGCAAAGAGTTGCATTAAGAAAACATCCCTCCAGCCCCAAGGAAATATTGTTGCCACACCTAGAGTATTAAGTCAAAGGCATCAATGCTTTCTCAATAGTTTTATGAAAAATGGGTCCCCATTTCTACATTGTTCTCACTGGGGTTTTCCCTACATATTGAGAAACAAGTGGGTTCTACCTATAGGGAGGGAAAGTAGAACTGTGCTGCAGATAATGAGATTCTGGGGTGCATGTATAAACCCTTGGATGGGGTGCTCATGGCACGAGCCCTTCCTCCTGCTCTCTCCTCCTCACAGGATTTCCAGAAGAAACGGACTCGTGCACTTTCTAACAATAATCTAAACCAGAGGCATCTGCTTTCATCTTTCTCAGCTGAAAGGCCTTTTAAGCTCCCCACTGTTTGTTTTGGTTTATTACTGAAAGGCTAAAACCATAAAAAAAAATCATTGTTGTGGGTATTTTCCAGTTGAGATGAAATATTTAACAAGGGTAAGGTGGGGAGGAGGAAGTTTGCAGAAAATACCATTTTTTAAAGGTCACAAAATGCATAAACCCATTACTTTAATATTTTTTGTTCCCGTGAGAGACAAAGTGTTCGGAGCCCTCCCCCCACTTTTGCCCAGACTTCAGTGCACAAATGCACACACAGGTCAGGTCTGTCCCCAAACACAGCTCCGATCCTCTTACAGCCCTCCTCAAATCTTCCATGGCTTCACCCAGCCCGGAAATGAGATACGGCCTCCTAGCCAGCACAAAAATCCTGCCACAATCCAGCATGACCTAGTTGTACCTACTCACTACCCACAGGGTCCCCAGACCCCTCCCCATTTCCCCTGTAAAAGAGATGTCTCCTTGCACATATTTTCAGCATGTGGTTTTATCTCCCTGCATCACAGAACCATGCCAGTCTCTGTCTGAAATTAACTCTCTGCCTCTCCCTTCTCATCCCTGGTGACACATCAAAATCCTACCCACGCATTCCATACTTAGTGTAATTTCACCTCCTCCAAGACATCTCCCCGGTACCCCAGTCAGAGCCCCCCTCGAAGCACACGGCCACGCTGGCTTCTGTCCAGGTTCTTCTCCCCTTTCAGGGTGAGTTTCATGGGAGCTGGGGACACGGTCTGCACAATTTGTGTCCCCCACCAAACACTATGCCTCAACCTAGCACGTACTAAGGATGCATTTTTTTTTAAGATTTTATTTATTTATTTGTCAGAGAGAGAGAGAGAAAGAGAGAGAGAGCACAGGCAGAGTGGCAGGCAGAGTCAGAGGGAGAGGCAGGCTCCCTGTGGAGCAAGGAGCCCGATGTGGGACTCGATCCCAGGACGCTGGGATCATGACCTGAGCCGAAGGCAGCTGCTTAACCAACTGAGCCACCCAGGTGTCCCTAAGGATGTATTTTTTAATGATTGAATTCATGAACAAACCCTTTCTTCTCTGCAGCGTTGCTCTGCTATTTGGTAAAAATTAAATCCTTGGAACATGCCAAAGTACTCTACAGAATGGATGCATCTTCTGATTGGATTATAATTAAAATCAGATTTTTTTTTGTAATAACATAGTTACCTCAATTGGCAGAAGGGAAATGGCAGGTACAATGGATAACTGATGAACAGTCTGAATGTTGCCATAATGTATATCCTCTTATGTTTCCTGTTTCAAAAGAGAGCTTGAGCAAAACATCCCAAGAAGCTGCTGTTGAATTATCATCCCCAAGTGTGGCCAAAGTATACAGGATGAGAAAATGGACACTTTCAAAGAGCTGGTACAGGAAGAGGGCACAGAGCAAGGCTGTGGGGCAGAAAGAACATGGTAGTTCCTTAGGACACTGCAGAATGGGAGGCAGGTGGCCTCAAAGCAGCCCAAGAGGCAGGGGCCGCTCTGCATACATTCTAGACCTGGCTCGTCCAGGTCAGTAGCCACCAGTCACGTGGGGTTACAGAGCACTTGTAATGTGCATAGTGTGAATTAAGACGTGCTGGAAGTGTAACAGAAATCCAAACAAGATTTTGAAGATTTAGTATGAAAGCAAGAATGTAAACTGTCTCATTAATGATTCTTTATATCGATTGCAGGCTAAAGTGATAAAACACTGGCTATGTAGGGTTAAGTAAAATATACTAGTAATATTAATTTCAACCGCTTTTTACTTTTTTAATATGGCTATCAGAAAATTTAATATTACAGATGGGGATAGCATTTGTGGCCCACATTATATTTCTTCTGGACAGCCCTATTCTAGGCTAAGTTTTCTAGATTGAGGAGCATGTTGGTCTTCTCAACTCTCAGAATAAAAAAGAACATCATTCACACTCAAAAAAAAAAAAAAAAAAAGCAGAGGCCAAAGCCAGACTGCTTTGTGGTGGCAAGAGAAGCATTTTCTGGCCAGATGTCCATACTCATTTTTCCAGAGCTCCGAGGCCTGGGACTGCTGTCTGAGTCTAAAGAGTAATAAATAAACAGTGTGACTATTACCACAGCCTCAGGATCACTGACCATCTTAAACCCTAAGCAGGAAAAGTGCCAGAAAGTATTTATAGCATTCAGATGTGTGAACCAAAAAAAAAAAAAAAAAAAAAAAGTTCTTTAAGCAGGAGCTGTCATGATTTAACTTGTATAACTTGTATTTTTCCATCATTGCAGGGCTCATTCATATTAATTGTTTATTTGACTTGGTGTCTCTAAATGGGCTTATAAGTATGGCTTAGCTGATTCGTTGTCAGCCCTGGGTACAATTTGCAGCGATGATTGGACCTAATTTCTTACCAAAACAAAACAAACAAACAAAAAGCTTAAGATTAATGGATAACTGAAGGAATTTCTGAAGACAAAAACTCTGACCATCCTTTGCTTCTCCCTCCTAAGTACACAGACTTGGCCTAACAAGCTATTGTGAGCCGTGTGCACTCCCCGGCAGGTGGGAGGTGTGGGTGGGAGATGGGGGAGGATAGTTTGAAGGTTAATATGCCTTGTAGCAACAGAAGCCTCACATCAACAGAAATCTCTTTGCTGTAATTACCTTAGCCTTCGCTTAAGTTACACTTATCGAAAATCTTAGATAGTATATTTGTTATCTGTTGCTGTGTAACAAATGACCCCATAACTTAGCAGCTTAATACAACACGCATTTATTATCTCACAGCATCTGTAGGTCAGGAGTCCAGGTGTGGCTTAACCGTATCTTTCACCTCACAGCTCTACGATCAAAGTCAACAGAGACCACAGTCATCCAAAGGTTCAACCAGAAGAGGATCTGCTCCCAAGCTCACAGACACAGTAAATACTTTCGTGTATGTAGTACGTATGTATGATAATGAAATAATTCTTACAAATATTTCTAGTGCCTTTTCTTTGAACTGCACAAATGACTTATCCTGAATTTATATCTGTTCACCGTTCCCCTACCCTCCCTTGGTGTCCCCTTCTCCTCCCCACACACATAAGCCTTTAATCACAGATAAATTTATTTCATAAAGACTAAGTCAGAAGCTGATGTAGAACCAGCCTCCCTGTATCACATGTGAGTTCTACCAAAAAAAAAAAAAAAAAAAAGAGCTTGTCATGCAATTCTTTGTGAGTTTTCACTTGATATTGTACTAACAAATCAAAGACCAAAGAGGGAGCAGTCCCTTGCACAGTGGAATGTCAGTGGCCTCTGGACACTAAGTTATTAATCTCTCCACAAACAGGTGTCCTCCCTTTTGCCAACCAATTACTTCCACCCAAGAGACCACCTGAAGAACAACTGGATGGAATGTGAAGCTGTAGCTTTTGAAATAACAAGGACAGGCAAAGCCTCTTAGGAGAGGATGCATTTTATTTCTCCCTTACTTTTCTGTTTATTGAAGCTCGTCAAACCCTCTACTCGTCAAAGGGTCGTGAGGGTGGGGCTGAGAATTTGTGGCAGAGAAAAATAACCCATGGTGGCAGCACCGCTCACGGCGCACATCCTGCCGATTAGTATCTCATGTGGCAGGCGCAGCAGAAGGAAGACTGGGCTCCAGGATGAGTCACGTGTAGAACGCTCCCTAACCCACCACCCCCACTCTGGCCCTTTTTTGCCCAATCATGAGGGAACTCCAGCCAACATTTTCACTCCCCTGCCAATGGCTATAATATCACATTCTAGTTTTACTGCAAAACTCATTTGTATTTTGATTGTTTATAAAACCTACCTATTGTTTATTTGCCTAATTAGGTAGTAGATCAGACCTTCATATATAACCTTTTACTGATGACTCAGTTACCACTGACCTCAGGAACCACAGAGTGTGTGTGGCTACTTGTTTCTGGTGAAAATGGCCTCAAATTTTTTAAATGTTTTTAATGTTTTTAAATGTTTTATGTTTTAAATTAAACATTAAAAAAGTTATGCTTTAATGGTATTCATATACCATTTCCTGCAGATTTGCTCTCTGTTCTCAAACCTGGTATTTGGCAGCATATGGTTAATCCACCTGACAAGAGCTCTTCCCTGCATGTAATGCACGAACACATAGACACACTCCACGCTAGCAAATGCAGTACTTGCCATCAGATGTGGGCTTGGGGGGAAACACAACAACAACAACAACAACAAATATCTATGCAAAATGAATTCAAAGGTTCCAATTAAAAACCTCAAGGTCTCTCATGAATTTAACATTATCTTTACCTTTATTATTAATTTGCATGGATTCTTACAGTTAAACAGCTTTGCTCCTTAAAGCTATGAAGAATGGTGAACTCTGGATAAGTGATTAAAGTTCAATTTGCCCCTCAATTTTATGCATATTCAATAGAGGTTGGTGTGTAGGTGGGTGGTGTGTGGGTGTATATTGTGTTGTGTTTCCCTTACACATCACCCATTCCATCATCTGGGCTGGGAATACTTTAGATATTACTGACTCATTACTCTTTTTTACCCCTCACATCTGATCAGTCACCAAGTCCTTACGATTTAACTCAGAATATTTCTCAAACTCATCTCTTTTCACATGCTCTCTTGACTATAGCTACATGTATTAGGTTGCTGGGGCTGCTATGATATTTAATTTTATGTGTCATCTTGACTGGGCCATGGGGTGCCCAGATAGTGAGTCAAGCATATTTTAGGTATGTCCCTGTGGGTGTTTTTGGATGAGATTAACATCTGAATCAGTAGACAGAGTAAAGTGGATTGTCCTCCCCAATGTGAGAGGCCCTTACCCAATCAGCTCAAAACCTATATACAACAGAGAGTGTGTGACCCTTTCTCAAATAAGATGGAATTCCTCTTACCTAACTGATTGAGATGAGACATCAGTCTTTTCCTGCCTTTGAACTTGAACTGAAAAACTGGCTCTTCTTGGGTCTCAAGCCTGCTGGCTTTTAGACCAGAACTTACACCATCTCCTCTCCCGGTTCTTAGGCCTTTGAACTCAAATTGGAATCACCCCATTGGCTCTCCTGGGTCTCTAGCTTGCTAGTTATAAGGACTTCTTAGTCTCCATATGTATATGAGCTAATTCCTTAAAATAAATAAGTAGATAAATAAACAAATACACAGACAGGTATATCCTGTTGGTTCTGCTTCTGTGGAGAACTCTGACTAATATAGCTGCCATAACAAAATCCTACAAACTACGTGGCTTAAATGACAGAATTTTATTTTCTCACAATTTTGGAGGCTAGAAGTCCAAGATCAAGGCGTGAGCAGGTTTGGTTTCTCTTAAGATCTCCCTCCTTGCCTTGCAGACAGCCACCTTCTCATTGTGTCCTCTCTTTTCTCTGGGCATGTCCATGCCTGGTTTATCTCTTGTGTCCTAAACTCTCCTTCTTATAAAGACATCAGTCAGATTGAATTGGAACCTATCCTAACAGCCTCATTTAACTTAAGGATTTATTTAAAGACCCTATCTCCAAATACACATTCTGAGGTACTTGGAGTAGGGCTTCAACATAAGAATGTTGAGGAGACACAACTAAGTCCATAAAAAGATGGCTATTGTCTTAGCTTATGGAAATAATCATATACTATTTTTTCTTCCACCACACAATTACCACCTTCCAGGCATTGTTTGTTAAATTTGGTCTCATAGATCTTAATGTTTCATTGCATATAGGACACAATTAAATTTAAAGTCTTTAGCCAGAAACTACCAGAATATTCTAGGTCTTACCCCTAATTAATATTTTCTAGCTTCATCACTCAACATTCTTGCTCACTTGCCCAATACTCTATTTGTAGCCACTCAAAACAACTCTGAAGAGAATGTGTTTTTGTTCAACTTGGAGACTTTTTCAACTATATCCTTTGAGATTTGCAGCCTCCCTGAGCACATGCCTTCTGGCCATTGCTGCATAATTATCAGTGGATGTGAATCTTTTTTTCCAGACCGGCTAGAACTCCAATATTGTTTTTTTGGTCCAAATAACAAACTGTACTAATTAGTTAACCCGTTACATATTTATTAAGGACCTACTTCTGATCTAGCCCTTTCTTATGGGCTAAACGTCCCTGTTTTGGGACATGGGAAGTATACATGACCTAAAAGAAACACCAATACAATTCATACTCTCTTGGCCTTCTCCCAAAGATGGCCAACAGAGATAACTCATTCATATCTACAGCTAAGGATCTGCTAGAATCAATGGTTTAAAATAAATTGAAAAACACTATCTAATAGAATACCAACTTTTCTTCTGATATAACATATACAACAAAAAACCAGCAACAGCTAGCTCCTGCAGTCCAAGATTTGCCACCTAGAAGTAATATCTAGAAATAACATGAGTGTGACAGTCTAAAGACTCAGACTATCTATCAGGACAGTGATTTCAAAAGCTTAGTGTAGGTGGATTTATAGGACCAATAAGCTTCCACTGCCATATTCTATAATAAAGTAATATAGGTCCCAAGGGAAGTCTAGGGATCTGCAGACATAGTGTGCATATGGTTACAGGGGTAGGGATGATGTAGTTGGGGTTACCATCACATGCTGAAATCTATACACTAAACTTCCAACACAACTTCAACACCTAGCGTTAAATAAAGGCAGTTAAATGCCATCCGTCAATTTCTCCTTCCCTGTCAAAACAAGCCCCAGTATCACTATCATTAATTGTCTGAACAAGCTGCTTACATGAAGAAATAATACCATCACAAAAGGGATCCACAATGCCTTCCTTGGATTTCCAATTTTTATTTTATTTTATTTTTTGAAGATGTTAGGATCAGGTGAGTAAAATTTCACCAAAAGGAAAGAGCCCCCCCTTTTTTTCTTTAAACTAAGTGACCAATCTAAAGAGAACAAGCACAGATTAAGGGTTCTGCAGGGACAAAATATACCAGGAGTTTTGAAGAGATGCTATTGGTTGGGTAAATATTGACCTTATATGGTGCAAGGAAGAACTGATGAAGTCATGGTAGGAAAAAAATCTTACTAATAATTTCTAAGCTGTCAGCACAGACACCAAGTCTACCATATACAGAGAAAGTATGCAGACATGATATATTAATTTCTGGGTGAATGACCAGACCACATAGCTCTGGGTGCTCTAAAATGTGAAGGCATTTGTTGTCATAGCATTCTTGGAGTGATAACTCATGCAATGTTGCCCTGTTCAGGTGATGTTAATGGGGGCTGAAATGGGAATAACATCTCTAGAAAGTCCCCCATGGTCCGAATGATGGCAGCGCCTATGAATTTTTCTGGTCTATGGCTCAGCTATGGGGCCTTGGTATTGAACCTTCTGTTTTGAATGCATCCAACCTTGAATATGAAATGATGGATCTCCTTAGATCTTAAGCCCCCGACACTTTATGCCATTAATAAATATTCATTTTCCTTTTCTCTCTCCAGTAGCATTTTCTCATCAATCATGGCTGAAGCCACAGCTGTGAAAGCCCTTTATCCATTACTGTTCATCTCTACGTGATTCTGTGCATCCTTACAAAATCAGGAAATTATTGAAAATTGGGTGCGGACCTTTTGTTTGGTGTGGTTTTTAATCGTCACTGAGTCCGTGTTTATTCCCAGAGTGAAACCACTTTGTTATTTTTTTCTTCATTTTCTTCTAGTACATGTATAAATCACTCCATTGGATTCTACTGTCTTGTAAAAATAAAAACGATCCCCAAATGTTCAAGAATTACTCAGGGACTATTCAGTGTTCAATATGTCAAAGCAGCCAAGACAGACAGTCAGGAAGAAGATTAGAATCAATGAAGAAAAATCCATCCCGGGTACAAGTTGTCCCACGGCCAGCACTGTTGGGGAAAGGCCTGCTCGCTCGGCACTCTCATTACTGGGAGAAAAAGTCTTCAAGCATGAGACCAGGGAGGAGGCCACAATCCCTGCTGCCTGAGTTCTTCAGACAAATCCAGTTTATTTTGTCAAAATGGAAACTCCTATGGAGTGGCCGTCTGCTTCGTGGTTTTAAAGATCTCCTCTAGATCTTAGCTGCTTCCAGACAGGGACAGTCACCCGGGCCCCAGCAGGGGCTCAGCTGGAACCCAGAAACCTGGGATGATGCGATCTCCACCTATTCCCCACGGGTCACCGGCATCAGAGGCGCTCTGCCTGGGGCGGGCTTTCTGCTCACTTCCGCCCTCCTCATTCTTCTATCCAGTGTTATGTATCATCCAGTCTCCTCTCCCATTCACCTGGGGGCCTTGAAAAGGTTAACATCTGCCTGGATTTTCAGGATGAAAACTGGCCCAGGTGTTGATAGAGTGGATAATAATAGATTAAAGCTGTAAATATGGGATCGATGAGCACATTGCGACCCGATATTCCATGAGCAGGCGGCTCATTTGCCAGGCGGCACATTTGCAAAAGCAGCCTCTGGAAACTATATGGTGGCTACAAAGGGAGAAGGCAGGAGAGAAGAGAGGCAGAGCAACTGCAGGATGTTTACTGAAGACGGGGAACACTTGAAGAAATCCAGGAACATACTGGAGAAGATGTCTGCTCCTAAGTCATGCTAGGGTCACACCATTGCAAAAGGAACCACAGCCTGAGCATTTGCCTGGATTGTCTCTAAAGATCCTTCCAAGCTTTTGATGCTGACTTGCTGGTCTGGGAGGAACTAAACTCAGTTCTTCTGGATGGAAGACAGACTGCTTGAACCCCCACCCCCGATCAAAAACCACAAACTTTAGAGCTGAGTGACAAGGGACATGCATCAAGTCAGCTTCCTCATTAACAGATCAGAAATGTAAGGCCCAGAGAAGATAAGACACTAGCCTAAAATCACACCCAGTGGCCACTGGGTGGAAGTGACTTCCATGTCTAGAAGCCATGTTTCTGGGTTATCATTCCTAGACTTCTTCCCTACATAGTTTACCTTAAGTGGGGGATGATGATATGGGCAATGGGCTGCTCCTTCCTACTGAAAACTAAATGTTGAATGCAACTTCCATCAGCCTGAAAATCAGAGCCAGGATGGCTGCAGGACTTAGGCAGGAGACCCCGTGCCAGGTTATTGAAGTACAAGGCTTTTAACAGAGACTTCTACAATTATGTCTCAGAAGGGACACCAATACCTCTTATGGTTTTGAGTATGTGACTTGCAGCTTTACCCTGGTTTCTGCATTTTAAAATAAGATAGGTCCTCTGTCTTATGAAGATTCTTTGCTCTTACAAAGATATTGGATGACCAAATTAATGATTAATTAGAAGTACACAGAATTTCATAGAGATTATTCTTCAGTTTGACATTATTACTTTCAACAAACCTGTTGTTATAATTACGTGTCCAACAAGTAAGACCAAATATTGGAAGGGTTTTTTTTTCTTAAATTAAAAGATGACAAATGAAATCTGAAGAAAACAAATATAGTAAAAGCTCATAAAGCACTGTACAATTACGCTTGACAGGCACAAATCTCCAATACCAGATGCCCAGTGAGACAGTTTCTGACAGGCTTCCAGCTCTCCACATCGCAGCCAACAAATACAGGCTGCTGGCATGTTCCCCAACCAACTATGAAGACACCAGGAGGAAAAAGAAGCTTGTACATTTAAGGGGGGAGGTACTTAAAAACTAAGCAAAGAGTGTGTGAAGTTTCTCGGGAGACAGAAGATTAGTAGTTGAATTTGGGCAGTGGCCTGAAGTAGGACAGGCCAGGACTCAATTAGGAAAGAGCTGGTCTACCACTCTGAGTCCCAATATGGCCCCAGCATATCATTTTCTGGCTTGTTTTAACACAAGGTGTAACACAGGAATGTAGCTGTTTATATCTCCCCAACCAGCCTACACATTACCACAGCCGGCCGGTGATGCTCTGGAACAGGGAGCATGGGGAAATTCTCTGGGAAAGAGGACGGGGGCAGTTAAGCATAAAAATCAACACCAGCGCCTCCACATCTTCCTAAATATACCAAGAGGAACAATCTAGGACCTAAGGTTTGCTTCTCCATCCTGACGGCATTGCTAGTCAAGGCAGTGCCGGTCCTAGGGTATACAAGGTGAGCTCATAGAGAAAAGTGACGAATCTGAAGACAATGTACACAATTTTTTAAAAAGGCAACAAATGGAAGAGCCAATAGTTGAAGATAGAATATACACCAAAAGGAAGACAGGTCTTAAATCTGCTTGGAGTTTATTTTCTTATCAAAATGAACTAATTCATCTCAAAACTTTACTAAATAATCAATTCATTCTTCCACTGGTTTGTGATGCAGTGTCTGTCATATTCCAAGTTCAGACATATATGTGGATTAAAAAAAAAACAACAACAACAACACTGTGAAAGGCAATAGTATTAAGTTAACAGAGGAAATGTAGTAGAACATATATTTACGTAAGATTGGACAGCTATTTACCTTATAGTGAGAAAGGCTTTGTTAAACAAAACTCAAAATACATAAACCATGAGGGGAAAATCTAAACAGAAAAAGATTCCTGTACCTCAAATGTCACTCTGCAAAGTCAATAATAAGAAAAGCCTGGAAGAAGATATTAATAAGGAATTACTATTTAGGTACATGAAGAACTTCTGTAAATCATCTGGAAAAGATAACAGATCCAATACAATATAGACAAAGGATAAGAATAAGCAATTCAGAGGGGATCCAAGGGCTAATAATAGATTCTCACACCCAGTAGTTACCAGTGAGTATCATTTTGCAAAGCAAAGAACTTGATAAGTAGGAAAAACTAAATGTTGCAAACAGAAATATTCATGAACTGTTAGTGCCTTCTGGAAAGAACCCAGAAAAACTTAGTGAATTTAAACATATGCATAGACCATGGCCCCCCAGTCATGCCATCCTGAGTGGACATCCTGGAGTCACCCTCTCGTAGGTCCACAAGGAGACGTTTACGAGGATGGCCACATTATTTGTGACAACAGGAAGTTGGAGGCAAACCAGATGCCCACAGCCAGAGAACAGTTACATGAAACGTGGTATAAGCCCATGGTGAAATGCTCTGCAACAGTCAGAAATCATCAACTAGTTTTGTGAAGAATAACAGGAGAATCGTAAGTAAAAAGAAAGGAATTTAATCAATGTTGTTTGTATGAATTAAATGTATATAACGAAAATTTCTTAAGGCTGTATATAAATCAACGTGGAAGCTGAAACGAGGGGACTTATGTTATTTCCACTGGAGAGAGTGCCTATGCAAGAAGTGGGAGAGGGAACAGGAGTTGAAAAGGAAAATAATTAAAATCAAATGAAACCAAAGAGTCACCTTCGTAAATAATGCTGTTACACTATTTATCTGTGCATGCATTCTCCCACTGGTCTGATAAATACAGGGAGGTTACGCCCCGGCCTTGTAAGAATGCTAGGATTGCGTAGGTGAATGGACTGAAGATGTGTGAGTTCAGTCTGGGCTTCTAGGATGCTAAGAGAAATGGCGAAGATGGCGAGTAGAACCAGGATGATATATCAGCTGTGTCATATCCTCAGAGGAACAACTGCTGAACTTCACCAGCATAGACTTAAGTGCGTGTAGGCAAACTGGATTTTGAAGCTTGGTGAATTTCCTCTGGAGACTTCCTCACGGGAACATGGAAATTCTCTGCAGAAGGAACCTCCAGCTATCTGGTGCCCAGCAGCATTTCTCGGGCCCTGCTCAGTTCCCCCAGATGCACACGGCACTCTCAAGACAACAGAAGTAGAAAAGTAATAAAATACCACCCGATCAGTTAATTTTTCCTAGTGTTATCCCTCATTGGGTTTCTCCGCTGGAGCCAAAATACAGCCCAAGCCTCTAGTGCTATGCTGGGTTCTGTTTTCTGTGAGTAGGTCTGTCTCTAATCCAGGTGGCCAAAGGCAAAAATGAATTCTTTTTAAACAGGTAGAGTGCTAGTCAGTGCAAGAGGAGGGCTTCACCCAACCCCTTGGCACTCTGGGTGCTACCTTCAAACTACTCAGGAGGAATGAGCTTCGGTGAAATCTTACCATGCAATCTGCATTTTCAGGGCAAACCGGTAACTTTGCAAGCTCAGAAAGTGGCACAGGACTGTGGTATGTGTGTGTGCTTGGAGGTGCTGGAGATGGCACGGGGCAGGGAATAGAGGGAGATTTAGAAAATCCTTTAGAGACAGCACCTAACCTCAAGTTTGGGGCTAAGAGATCTATCTCAGCCTTAGAGATCCTTCTCAGAAATTTAATTTCTCAGGAAAGGGACTAGTTTCCTTTAAGACTGAGCTATTTACTGTTCTCATACTTCTCAGACATGTAGCATCCTGGATCCCTCATTGGTCCCATGTTCCTTCCCTCCTTCCTCCTCATCACGCATTTTCTGCCCTTCTAGAAGGGGATATAATTGAAAACCCCCAGACAATGGATAATGGCTGAGGCTGCAGGTGGATGGGCTTTCCAGAAGAAAACAGGGACATTTTCTCAGGGTCAGTGCCCAGACACTTAAACCCTTCAAAGTTTCTGGAACATCACAATATCTTCCAGTGTTGGCACAGGCATGGGGAAGTGAGCCCTGTCCCAGCAAATGGCAATGCATTCAAAGGGCTTTATATATGTCCACAACCTCTGGACCAGTAATTGTTCTTATGGGAATTTTTACATAAGGAATTATCAGAATATGGGCAAAGATTGACATTTACTTAATGCAACATTTTGTATAGGACCCACATGTCATCTGAGGCCTTTCTGTCTTCTGAAAATGAAGTAAAATAATTCCAAGGCTCTATCTCATTGCCTATGGACATTCCAATGTCTTCCTCAGGATGTCTGATGATTCTCAGTGCACCATCTTCAAGTTCCTGTAACGACTGAACCCTAAATCTTCCCAGAATTATTCTAAATTCAGAGCTTTACCAAGTGAGGTCAGGGAATGCAGTCTCATTTCTTGACTTTCTCTCCAAAACAAACAGGTGGAATTTATATGCTTAGGTCTTCCGAGAGGAATCAGGAAAACAGAGGGAACAGACCACAGGAATTCAAAGACATTACTTCTTAAAACTAAATACATTTTGAGTTTATTTTTGTGTGTGGTGTAAGAGAATGGTCGAGTTTCGTTCTTCTACATATAGCTGTCCAATTTTCCCAGCACCATTTATTGAAGAGACTGTCTTTTTTTTCCACTGGGTATTTTTTCCTGCTTTGTTGAAGATTATTTGCCCATAGAGTTGAGGGTCCATATCTGGGCTCTCTACTCTGTTCCACTGGTCTGTGTGTCTGTTTTTATTATGCCAGTACCATGCTGTCTTGGTGATCACAGCTTTGTAGTAAAGCTTGAAATCAGGTAATGTGATGCCCCCAGTTTTGTTTTTCTTTTTCAACATTTCCTTAGGAATTTGGGGTCTCTTCTGATTCCACACAAATTTTAGGATTATTTGCTCTAACTCTTTGAAAAATACCAGTGGAATTTTGATCAGAATGGCATCAAAAGTATAGATTGCTCTAGGCAGTATAGACATTTAAACAATGTTTATTCTACCGATCCAAGAGCATGGAATGGTCTTCCATCTTTTTGTGTCTTCTTCAATTTCTTTCATGAGTGTTCTGTAGTTCCTCAAGTACAGATCCTTTACCTCTTTGGTTAGGTTTATTCCCAGGTATCTTATGGTTCTTGATGCTATAGTAAGTGAAATTGATTCTCTAATTTCCCTTTCTATATTTTCATTGTTAGTGTATAAGAAAGCAACTGATTTCTGAACTCCAGATTTCACCTAGCACCATAAACAGAGCAATGTTTTGCTATTTACAAATAGATCATGCCCTCATGGACACACCAAAAAGCCTAATGAGATATTTTTCTAAATTTAGTTAGTGAAGAAGGATTTCTTTCCTACTAAGGACATGCAAACATCATCATGGTTCCCTCTTTGTCAGCTGACATCATCATGGTTCATGCGATGTCTAACATTGTGGCAGTCATTTTGTAACCACAAGGAGAAAAATACAAAGGCCAAGAATATAAGAATAGAAAGGGCCTGGGAGCTGAAAAATTAGCCATGGAAAGAATTTCTTTTCATAAGAAATAATAAGTATGTCTTTTATCATTATTTAAACATTTTTAGACAAGTACATCTGGCACTATTCTGACACTATTCACCTGGAAACATTGTCAGATCCTACATGTTAAGGACTCAGTCCTATAGGACTGCATCCCCCTTCAGAAACCTGTTTAAGCCTTTGTTATCTCCTGATTGTGGTCAGAGGTTAAAATGACCCCTCCTTGGATTTGACTGATTTGTGACAGTGGCTCATGGAACTCACAGAACCACTTCAACCTGAAATCTCTCCAAATCCGCTACTATTGGGATTTTATGGAGGATTCCTCACTTGGAATGATTAATTACAGGCTCCATTTCTAGTCCTTCTCCTTTCTCTGGACAAGGGCAGGGAGGGCTGAAAATTCTAAGCTTCTAACATGGTTCAGTCTTTCTAATGAGCAGTCCTGAGATGGGAGCCCAGAAAGAGCCATCTCATTAGAACAAAAGTCACTGCTATCACCCCAGAAATTCCAAGGGATGCAGACACTCTGGACCCAAGACCAAGTATTACAATGTGATATGCCCCTGGTACTCTTATCACTTAGGAAATGACCAGGGTTCTTGGAGTTCTGTGCCAGGAACTGGAGCAGAGACCAATACATGTATTTTCTTTTTTTTTAATCTCACAAATATACCTTTACTTGCAGCCAAAGGGACGCCTGGGTGGCTCAGTTGGTTAAGCAGCTGCCTTCGGCTCAGGTCATGATCCCGGCGTCCTGGGATCGAGTCCCACATCGGGCTCCTTGCTCCACAGGGAGCCTGCTTCTCCCTCTGACTCTGCCTGCCACTCTGCCTGTGCTCGCTCTCACTCTCTCTCTCTGACTAAATAAATTAAAAAAAAAAAATCTTACTTGCAGCCAAAGACATCTTTAGATGCATGATACATCAAACACTTAATATCGCTCAGTTTTCCCATCTTTACTATAGACATAACAATAGTAATCTATTATATGGAGTTCATGCAGAGATATAATGATCGCATGCCTACATAGAGTGAATAATCTGTGCATATGATACTTGTGATTCTCCCATTTCCTAGTTCATTCCCTGAATATTCTGTCCTAGACATAATAAGTACAAGAGATTTTGAAATGAAAAAAGAGAGGTTTAAGATTTTTATTGTCTAATACTTTCAATAATCTGGCTTTTCCAGGTTCTGTTTTTTACAAATTCCACCAAAAACCTTTTGTTCTGAACCCAGTATCTTCACACGCTATTCTCCTAGGATACTATGCTCTTTTTTTGACTCTTGTATGTTTGCTGCTCCTTCTGCCCTACTCCTTCTCCCCACTCTTCAGGACCTAGGCAACTCATCCTTCCCTTCCTTCTATACCTACAGAATACATTGGTCATTTTGTTTTCCTCGGTGATCCATAAAATGTTTGTATGCTTCCATCAGCACATCTTATGAATACTGATGGGAACTGGATGATATTAAGGCAAAGAGTCCAATGAAGAAAAAAAAAATGAATCCTATTAATCAGAGCTCCTCCTCAATGGTTATCTGAGAGAGACAGTCTCAAGGAACTGTAGCCATATGGGTAAAAAATACTATTCTGCTCTTAGCTCAGAGAGTGTCCCAGTGTTGAACTCCAAGTTCATGTCCAATGCTGAGATCCTCCCAGGAGTGGGTTAGAGAAGTGGGTTTGACTCAAGACTCCTAGTCCCCTCTCCTACCTCTGTGAAGCCAAAACTTGGCCTCCTAGATCATCTCAGTGGCCACATGAAGACCAAACCAAGGACAAAAGGGGGTGGTTGGGCACCAAAGAAGGCACCACCTTGGTTTGCCACTTTGGTCAAATATGGTGGGATGGAGTGAGCGGGGCACAAGCTAACTCTTTCCTAAGGACAACCTCTATCCAAGTCTCACTACCTCAGGGCAGTAGGAGCTAGTGCCTTGAACAAGGATCAGGCATTTTAGCAAGTGTTCCCCTCTCAGGACATTTCCGATGAAGGGAAAGGAAGCTAAAGCTTCCTCTCTCAGTAGTATGTGGATGACTGCCTTTACATATTTATGTGTTTTCTACCTGTGGTAGACTCTGTTCCTTTTCAACAATATTTACTGCCTTCCCTATATCTTCCTGCTTTCCTGCTTGTGCCTCTCTTTGGACAGTGAAGAATGTGCTTCTAACCAGATGACAATACTCATGGTTAGAAGCTATAGGAGTAGCACTTGCTCCACCAAACTCCATTTTCCCACTGGAAAGGTAAACAGCATCATTCTAGAAAGTAGCTGCTCCATCACCCTGAGCTCTGAGGTGAGGAAGGGGCAGAGCCACTTAGCAGTAGGCAAGTGGTGTGAGTGAGCAGGACAATGGATGTTCTTGGAGTGATCAGGACATTCCTGATGTCTGTTATGGTAGCCTGGCCAGTGTTGATGGCCCTGAGAGTCCCTCTAGGACTGTATCCACCATGTGTCATTAGCCTAATACAAAGCCCAGCACATATCAGCACATACGCATGCTCAGTAGACCTGCTGAACAAACTGATGAATGTTTTTAATCAAAATGATCATTTTCTTCTCTGAGAAGCAATACAGCACAGCAAAGAGATTAGGCTTCAGAGTCTCAGAGACTCACTTTAACTCCCATTTTGCCACCTACCAGTCGTGAACTGCTAGGCAGCCCAACTGTCTAAGTCTTAATCTCCTAAGAAGAAATTTGTTTGAAATGACTTCCTTTCAAGGGGTTTCTATGAGTGTTAAATGAGATAACATCCATAAAGAACCTGGTATGTTGTCAGCACATCATAGACACTTAATACCTTAAGTTTATTGTTAACATATTGGCCAGCTGGCCATTTTTTGGTTTGGGTTTTTGTTTTTTCTGTTTCGTGTTTTGTTTTCAAAAAGCTACACTCAGTACCAATGGAGGTAAAGAAAAAGCAATATATCATAGGTACTTCTGCAGGATAATCAATAGTACTAAATAATTGGTTGGGCAGGAGTGAGGAAAAGGAGGGAAGAAGAAATATGGAGGATAATTATCAGATTCCCTAAGGAGATGGGTGGGCACTACTGCCTGATCCAGACAGAGTAGATGAAACAGGGCATATGTGACCTGGCTTGGTGGCTGGACAGGGGTATGGGTTATAAATTCAATTTTAGGTTTCCTGGGTCCCAGAGGGCTGGGGGTCATCCACACAGAGTCATGGAGTTGTTAGCTGAATACACAGGTCTGAAACTTAGGAAAGATATATAACTACACATATAAATGTTGTTGATTAAATGAATTGTTAAATGGAGGTCAAGAGAGGTAAGTTAACACTAAACAAGTTCTCCAGTAAGCATATTTCATGTGTACATTTTTGCATAACCAATTGTCTATGGATAAAGGGATTAGCCTACTTTAAACCTGATTTGCATATGTCCTATTCTGAGGGAAAGAATTTTTGACTATTGTGAAACTTCAAATTTACATTAAAGGAGACCCATATCCACTTGAGCAAATACAAAGATAGTCACTGAAGATAAACTATTTGGGAAGTATGAAACAACTAGCCTCATTAAGCAAAATTTTCGGAAGTTAATCATTTAGCACTGGTCTTTGTAAGTTTTCATCAGAAGTATCTTTATTAGTACTAGTTACTAACCACAGATGGAGATAGTAGTTAAAGAAGATGTCTTTCCTGAAATTATCAGCTCAACAGCTATTTTTTTTAATATAATTTTTTATTTTTTATAAACATATATTTTTATCCCCAGGGGTACAGGTTCAACAGCTATTTTTTTAAAAAGCATCAACTCTGGGACAGGCACTGCCCTGGCCATGGCGGGAGATGATAAATTAAAACCAGAGGTGGTTTCAGATGGGTCAATGATAAGGATGACGCCTACAAGAGACATGCGGGTTAGGCACCACGGTTGGTGGCGTGGGAACAATTACTTCCAACTGGGGATGTCCCACAGGTTTGTAGGGAGCCTGTGATTTTTAAGCTGCTTCTTCAAGGTTAAGCATAATTTTATATGTGGGGGAAAATAGTTTGAGGAAAGCATTGTAAAGGGGAGAATCACAGGAGCCAAGTTCTGGAGGTAAGGGAGAGTCAGGTACTTACACAGAAGAGTAAAAAACTCAGTTTGATTATTGCTGAATATTAAGTACCGAGGAATGGGACAGAAAATGTAGATGAGGGCCAGGCCATGAAGGATTTTTAATACCAGGCTAAGGAATGTGATCTTTATTCAATATTAGATCCTAGAACTCTATTGAAAGAACTTGAACAGAAGAGGGATTGACTCTTACAGGGGATTTCAAAAGAATATTTGGGGACTTTCCTGGGGATAGTTTTTCTCATCATAAAGTCAGGGAAATAATATTTACTGCACAAGGATGGTTTTAAATGAGATAACCTATATAATGTGTTGGTTGGTAATAGGTTCCCTTCCTAGTCTCTTCCCTGAAAGTGACCTGATAATATCCACCTGCTCCTCATTAAGACCCCAAGGGCAGCAACTGCAACAACACAGAGATATTAACAAGGCCAGGTGCTATAAAGGCAGCTGGAGACCCACAAGCAGGGATTTAGCAGATAAAGTAAAGGCAAGCAATAAAAAGAGAAAGGGGGGAAGAAATGTTTGCCAAGGGCTGTTGAAAAGAAATAAATTGGAAACCTGTTATGCATGTATCTGGGACACTGCTGTTAACTCAGGAAGGGAGGGAGGGCTTATGGAGGGAGCTCTGGTGGGTCCTAGAGCACCCAGGAAACTGGACCCTCAGGCTGTGTGTGTGCACGCATATGTGCGTGTGTAGACACTGCAGCCCATCCCAGCTGTACTGGCTGGCAGAAAAGAGCTAGAGCTAATCACCAGGATTGTTTCATTTAGGAAAATTACTCTCATCAAGTTGCAATTGTGACATCATAGCAGAGCAGTGTCTGCAGGCGAACTGATATAAGCAAAGTTCCAACAGGAGAATCTAGGGAGATGCAGCAGGAGCCCTCAAGGTACCACTAACAGGAAACATGGAGAATGGAGACAGCAGAAGATGGACCTCACTGCTGCCGGGGTTAAGCTCGTACCTGTACAGAAAGCCCCGTGAAGTAACCTCAGAGTGTACGCCAACTACCTACTGGCCCACTGAAGAATCATCAAGTCAGCAGTGCCCATGGAGCAACATGTCCACTGTTCAAGAATAGAACAAGAGGGACAGCACTTAATGGTTGCTCTCCAAGGAGACCAGAGTCTAGACAGAGAGAGACAATATGTCCTCTATGAGCTATGAAGTCTCCATGAAATATGCAGACAGATACTACGGAATGGTGATGCTCAGAGACGCCATATATCAATCTGCTATAATCAGGGAGTTTCCTGGAAGAAGTGGACGTGAGCTGAAGCTCAAAGAATGAGTAACAGGAAAACAACAGGGAAGTTATCCAGGTTTGATAACCTGAGCTGGACAATAATATGCGTGGGTAATCAACAATGGCAAAATTAACTCAAAGACACAATAACTCTGCTCCTCCAGCTCCGGGCTTTCACAGCTATACAGCTGTGCCCTACACAACATCTACAGAGAGGTTTTAAAGTCAGGAATCACTGCCCTTTGTCCTAGAATGTCCTCCATAGCAAAGAGACACCCATCCTTCTGGAGGACCCTATGAGGCAAACCATCTCCTAAGCAGCTGGAATCATCCCAACTGTACACCAGACATTCTGGGCAAAGAATCCTCTAAAGAGCTGGGGAGGAGGATATAAGCTCCATAGGGTAAGAATAATATTAAATTAAGAAATGAATGAACAGGATAGCTAAACCTTCCAAAAGAACTGAAGCTGGGGGGCCCCCACATATCCTAGTGAGAAGGGTTGGCAGACTGTTTACACATAAAATACCTGTTGAATTACTGAATTAAATAAATGCAAGAATCACTGGTTGCATGAATATACATGAAGGAATGCATGTGTTACTTTAAAAGCCATCAAGTATTTTGATTCCCAAGAAAAGTCTTTCTGAAGGCAGACACTGGCCAAACTTTATGGTATGTACACAGCAGCATAGCTAAAATTTTCAGTTCCCCTCTCAGGGTCCTACAGGACACCTAAATCCATTCAGACCCCCACCCAAACTGTCTGTGCACACACAACCCACATTATACTATGTTTCACAAAAATCTAGTGAATTGCCTAGTGAACCTTTACATACATCAAAGTCAGCCCATTTTATAGATGAGAAAAATGATCCTGATCCAGATTGAGTTTGTGTTGTAATAATTTTAGGATTCTAGGATTTTCACACCATAGCACTGAGACCCTGGAAAGATGGCAAATCTTCCAAAATGTTGCTGACTGTGCCCAATCTCCACAATGACTCTGCCCAAATCCCCAGGGAGTAGCTTTCAACTCAAGCAACCAACCCACCAGCATACCTGGACAGACTCAAGGATTTTGTGGCATTTCATTTACTTAAGTTATGTAAAGTACATGCTTTGACATGGCTCCAAGTGGTAGAGAGTTATTCTCCTCCATTCATAAATCAGTGTTTAAAATGCTGAAGAAACTTAGTGTCCTAAGTTTACACTTTGTGTGAGAGCTTTGTTTAGCTCATAAATCTCAAGCCTCAGTCTTGGTCTTCTGGATATGAGCAGCCTCTTTCCTGGAAACTTGTAGCCGGTCTGAGAAGCAAGCACAGCTCCATGTGCTTGGGAGGGACCTGAGAATGAGCTCATCCCAACATAGAAAGAGGTGCCCTTCATTATCCCTCTGTCTTAGCCACAGGCAGAGCAGGAGGTAGGCACAGTGCGATCCAAGTCAATGATGGGACATGGCGGCTGTGACCAGGAGGTGACTCCAGTAAGGCAGAGGGTGGCAGAAGGGCTGGGAGGTAGGCTGGCTGCCTGGAGTGCTCAGGCATAATTTCCTCTACCTTCATGCTGTCACTCACAGCACCAATGTCATGCCACATCAGCTGCACCTGTGCCCGTGTGATGACTTTCAAACTCAGATAAATACCATCAACAGACGTCAGGATGATGGGCACAATGGAACATCCTCGTGATTGATCGGTTTGTTTCCATCCTAGGGTTGTGGGCCTATTAAATAAACACTGGTATTTTGAAGGAAAAGCAGGAGAAATGACTATTGGGTGGCTTTTAGATTTCTTGTTCAGTTTGCATGTTGCTGTTATCATTTGCTCTTTGAATTTTTTTTTTTTTTTTTTGGAATGATTCTTTTCAGACAAATAGATCTGGACATAAGCAGCAGGACTTTATTTGCCAGCTCTAATTCCTTAGTGAATATACTCCACAGCTGGCAAGATGTCAACGATTAGCTGATTTCCCTGCATTTTGATTTAGCAAAATTCTGCTCTGTGGCCAGATTAGACATGAGAAGTATAGAGTCCACATTATCTTCCTCAGAGACCTCACCCCTGAATGCTCCCAAGGCCAGTCCTCTCACTTCAGGCTGGTAGGTAGAATCTGGGATGGAGTATACTTCTTTTCTCATTTTGCACAAAGGAAACTAGGGTTTGAGGGCAGTATTATGCCTAGATGTTACATAACCCATTGCATTTAATTTCAAAAGGATCACTTATAAGAAAAAATATTTATTTATATTTATAATCCTTAAAATATATAGTTAAGGGCACCTGGTTGGCACAGTTGGTTGGACATCTGATGCTTGGTTTCAGCTCAGGTCATGATCTCACAGTCCTGAGATCTTTGCTTGAGATTTTCCCTCCCTCTCCCTCTGCCCCTCCTGCTTGTGTGCTTTCTCTGTCTTTCTCTCTCCCTCTCTAGTAAATAAATATTTTTAAAAATAAAATACATAGTTAGCTTTATTAAGAAATTCCAGATCGTAAAAAAGCCACCCCCCCCCTCCAAACTTTGGAAGTGGTTTTGTTTTCTAGTTTTTAAAATCCTGAGGAAAAAAATCTTTTCAGGATTAGAGTCCTTTTCTTATCTGTTCACCCAAGAGATATCCTTAATTAGTATGTTACTATTTCTTTGCCTGTAAAATGTAGATGATATCACTGAGAATTTCATAAGGGGAGTGACTTAAGGCTCTTTTAAGAGTCACTTCCGCCTTATACCCTCCCAAGAACACTGTCCCTTGGAGAACCCTGATACCAACACTAGGGATGTAAGAACTTGGAATGCCTCAAATCAACTCTGTCTGCGACCTCTCCACCAGACCCTGAGCTGAGTGACCCTAGAGACAATGTAAGAGGAGCCCATATGTCCTTGCAACAACTACTAGATTCTAAGAGGTGAGATGGTGACTCCCAGATTCTGCTCATTAGTTCTCCGGTGATCAGCCTAAAATTAAGGAATAAGAAGTTGGAACATAAGACAGTCTGTGCATTGTGAGAAAGCTCCCTCCAATTTTCTAAGTTTCACTGAGAAATGTGTGAAGAAGGGCAACAGAAAACATGATGCCCCCCTACATTGCTCCCTGTCTATAGTTGTGCTACTCAAAGTGTGGTCTGTCCATGATGGCCAGCATGTAAACCACCTGTCAATGATCTGCAATGAGACAAATGCAGAGATTAAAAGTGAATATGTCAATATCTGTATAGGAATTCGGCATTGCCACAACATTCAAGGAGGGAATCTACAGACTCATCTTCTTTGAACTGTGCACGGATGAGTATGGGTTAGAACTGTGCACAGATGAGTATGGGTGTTGTCAGACTTGGATGGTAAGTTGTATTGCTCACCTGTATTCAGTCACATTTAGTAGGACCTACCTATCTGTAACAGATTAGAAGTCAAAAATGCTATATAGATGATAGGTAGGTAGGTAGATAAATAGGGAAAATTAGCAGGTCCTTTGCCACAGACAGTTTGACAAGCACAAAGCTATCATATTCGCCAAACTTAAAAATTTCCCATTCATTGGCTTTCTGGATAGGTTGACTGTAAGCTTCATGTGGAAAGGAACTGTACCTGCCCTCTTCAATGTTTTACCACCCACGTCAAGTACAATTCCTGATTTATCAAATGAATGAATGCATAGGATTCTGTCTCCCTCTCCGGTTTGGCAGCTATGAAATATCAAGAGAAAGTAGCCACAGTGCTTTTGTCAAGTCAAGACAGTGACCACTCACAAGCTCTCACTCTTCCCATTTACCCAGTCTTTGGTGTCAGGGGAAGGAGATAGAAGTCCCCAGAATGCATCTCCAAATGTGTAAGTCACACCTCTAGAGAAATACAATTCCCTCTCTAGAATCCATTTCATCACCATCCTTTCAGGATCACAGCTGAAAATGCAGAGTACAACTGACATTTTTTTTTTTTAAAGGCTTTATTTATTTATTTGACAGACAGAGATCACAAGTAGGCAGAGGCAGGCAGAGGGATAGGAGGAAGCAGGCTCCCTGCTGAGCAGAGAGCCTGATGCGGGGCTCGATCCCAAGACCCTGGGATCATGACCTGAGCCGAAGGCAGAGGCTCAAACCTCTGAGCCACCCAGGCGCCCCACAACTGACATTTCTTATTCTAACGTCCTTAGTTTAGAAGTTTTCCGTGTCCCGTAAATATGCCATGGTTCTTTGTTGGCTTCAGGGAGTAGATGCGGCTAAAGTTTCAGGGCTGCTGACATTACAAAACTACAACAACAACACAAAAGTCACGATCCCCTTGCCCCCAGAGGACACAGGAAATACATACCACATTCAGTATATCATAATATTTTGATTTAAAATAGATTTTGTTGACAAGTAGTAGAAAGAGAAAGCATTAGACTAGAATCCATAGTGGCTTTCTCCTGAGGTCCCCCCACCTCCTGAGGTCTTACCTCTTGCTGCATAGCAACCCCCCCCCAAATTAAAATAACATAAAACAACCACCATGTTCTTATGCCTACAGATTTTGAGGATCAGGAATTCAGACAGGGTACGGTTGTCTCTCCTCGACAACACTTGAGATTTTAGTTGGAAGATTCAGAGCTGAGAAGTTCTCAAATAACCAAAGACCAGAATCATGTGGAGATTTCTTCATTCATTAGTTGGTACCTGGGCCACGGTGATTCAAAAGCAGGGCTTAGCTGGGATTTTGGCCAAAGCAATTCTATGGATGTTATGATCTCTCTACAGGGACTGGGCTTTTACAAGGCATGGCAGCCCTGCGATAACCAATTTCTTATATGATGTCTCGGCAATCCAAGATGAAGCCTTCCCGAAAACAATGGGGAAGTTCCCTCGTGTGTTAGCACCAAAACTCAGAGGTCACATGATGTTGCTATGGCTGTACTATGTTGGCCAAAGTGGGCATGGGCACACCCAGATTCAAGGTGACATGTCTAGGTCTCACCTCTTGATGCAATAAGTGTCAAAGAATGAATAGCCATACTTTAAAACTTCTCCAGTGTAGCAAATTTTGGAGACTCTAGTGATTAACAGCCAGGGATGTTGAAGATACTAACAAAGCTTGTGAAGTTTTTCATCTCAAAGAACGAGTCTTCCCAGGATGTCAAACTATGTCTACAAACTCCAGATCCTTAGATTTAGAAAGCTAGATAGAAGCCATTTCACCCAAGAACACCATCCCTCCATCCATCTGTTTTGCAAAAGAGGAAATCAAGGTCTGGGGTTGACTGGTTGAAACTAGACTCCAGACCCCTTTCTTCTTCCAAGTTAGATAGTCCTAAGCCCTTTTTTGAGACAATACACTTTCTCCAAGTAAATTCATGTTAAAATTCCCAGGTATAAAGTCATCTATGGATATTAAAACTGGTAATGAATATATGATGAGTAACAGGATATTTAAATGATTTCAAACTAGATGCCCACACGTTATTTACTAATAGAGAAAAAAAGTAAATTTATAATGGAAAAATCTGGTGGCTACCCCTATAACCCAGTGATCAAAATGACAAATGAGCATCACTTGACTCCAAATAGGAGGCACCAAGAAGGCACAACATCATTTCTATGACATTCCTGCCCAAAATACACAAACTAAATCTAACCCTGATTGAGGAACGTTCTACAAATAACTGGGCTATGTTTTTCAAAATGTGAAAGTTCATGAAAGACTGTCTCCTTACTCTCAAGTAACTTTTAAAAGATATATTGATAGACACACACAGAGGGGAATGATAAAGTAAATGGATACAATATAAACAGCTGGAAAATTTAAAAGGGGGTTTTGCAGAAGTTCCTGTAATATTCTTGCAACTTTTCTGTAAGTTTTGTACAAACTTGAAAGTGTATCAAAATAAAAAGTTACACAATCAGCAACAAGAAAACAGGTGTTTGTGGATTTCTAGGTGGTGTTCCCCCAGCTACTGCCATGAATTCCATTCCTTAGCTTTCCAAGCAATAGTGATTTAAACAAACCACAATGTCCTCAGCTCCACGCCCACATACTCACACAGCCAACTAGGGCCACCTGGCTGTCTGTTCCTTCATCAGGAAGTAGACCAACACTCTGGGGGAAGATAGCAACCCGAGTACTTCAGGGCACAAATGGGCCCTACAGGTAGGCCCTTTAAGCCATGCCTTACTTAGGTTATAGGTAAAACTACTGTAATGAAGAGACTCCAAATACAGAGGCTTAAATAAAAAAACAAATTCATTTCTCTCTCATCCAAGAGTCCAGAGTGGTTAGGCAGCTGTGCCATCCTCAATTTGAAGCTTCCATCTCTGTCTAAAGGAGCAGCTTCAATGGCCATTTCCCAGCCAGAGGGGAGAGGAAAAGAAAGAGTGAAAGACACATAGCTTCATTATACTCAGTCTGGAAGTTTGCATACATCACTTCCATTATCACTTTCTTGGCCAAAATTTAATTACATGCCACAGCTAAACTGTAGGGAGGCTGAGTAATCAGCCTCTAACTGGGTGGATGTGGGCCATGTTCCCAGCTAAAACTCGGGTGGGGGGAATGTTGTATTATTAAGAGGGAGAGAGTAAGAAAGGATAATGGTAGGTAATTAGAGACTCTGCCCAGGGAACAGAGATTGGAGGGCTTCTACAGGACTAGCAGAGCATCTCAGTGATGTTTCCAACAGGGGTATGGATTTCAGGGGGAGGTGGGAAACTCATGGAAGAAACTAGGCTCCCAAAATAGGCATAGTCCTGGTTCGTGCCCATTTGAATTAATTATTTAAGTCTATAAGATTTCCAGGGACCCAACATGTTTTATTCTGGAGACAAAGACCAATCAAAGTTTTCTTTGCCATGGAGAGTCAAGATTGCCATGGTCAAATCATTTTCATTCTGTTGACTAAAGTGTCTTTGCACAAACAAAGCTGTCCTCATCCATGCCTGCATTCACACCCACAAGCACACTAGGACACAAGGTTGTTCCAGGACATTCTCGGAGTCCTCTGTTAGGGATTCTCTCCATGGATTAGGAGTGCTAGGAATATTTATACTGTCTACTCTCCCTTGCTTTATATGGCTACTAAATGGTTTCCATAAAATAACAGGCAAATTACTCAACATTGCTTTTTAAGGGACTGTGTCTTGACTTGACAAATTTATGAGCAGCTAAATTGCTTTATGTACATCTGAAAAAAAAAATAACTTATCCCAGAACAGGCCAGCTAACACATTTGTATTCTAGTTGATTAAAACTTTATTTCATTTTTTGAGGGATTTTCCTCAACACAGCATTCAGAAAGTGACTTTTTCTTCCCTCCCTTTTACTCACATCTCTGTAGGACACAGAAGTGTCCACGGGCAGACTTCAGGGGGCTGTGCTTTTTCTGTCTGGTGTCACTCTTCCCTAGGGAGGCTGAGAGGAAGCCCACGAGGGTATAGCAGGAGTACTGTCTGTTTTAGTAGAGTCACCCATTGGCCATTTTCACCTGAAGATGTGTGGACCATCAAGGCATATTAGGCATAGAACCTGATGAAAAGGCAGGACACTTATGCACCAGGAAACCAAAGACCCTGAAGCTTCCAAGGTGCCATGGAGAGTCTTTAAAAAGTCACCAGGGTTCCTTGTGGGCCATCCTTGTAACCTTCTTATGCCCCCGAACTATAGAAACTGACCCCTCATCCCTCCTGGTCACTTGTTCCAACACCTAGCTAGGGCCACCTGGCTGTCTGTGCCAGCCTCTTCAGCCAGTCCTTCTGCACATATCTGGTCAGAGCCCCAGAACAAGGACTTTCGGAAAGGCTGCCAACCCTGGCTGGTGCCTCGGACTTCATGTCAAGACCAGCAGCATCTCTCCATCTAAATGCCAACCGCACTGCATTAGCATACCCAGCCACTCTGCTTTTCAGTGTCCTGTCCCCAGCCTGTCCCCAGTGGAAGAAACCCCCACATCTAGCAGAGGGCAGTCCAACAAGGACATGGCATCATGTAATGGGTTGTACAAGCGTGGTGTGGAAGTATGATGGTCTGGGTGTGTGTCCTGGCTCAGCCACTTCCTAATTCTATGACCTACTCAAGGGACACCTCTCCGCCACAGTGCCCTTCTTATTAAAATCAGATTGATGATGATACCTACTTCACAAAGTAGTGCAAATTTAAATTATTTAATATATGCAAATCACTTAGAGCCATGCCTGACACAATTACGGCTCAATAAGCCTTAGCTATCACCATCATTACTATTGTTACTATTATTATGGAATCAGACAATTAGAAGATCATTAGTGACCTTGTCCAAAGCAATTTCAATGAACCAAGGGGGATGTACAAGCCAGTGGGATGTGGACAGATGAGTGAAAGACTGCTGAGAAAGTAGAAACATGGAATTTGGTCAAGAAGAGGAGAACAGATAACAATGGAAAGGCCAAAAAGGAATCAATTCGTTCTTTTGCCAAAAAATATTTTGACAGAAAAATTGTTATAAAGCTTTGGTAATTCTGATGACTTTGTATAAATTTAAGTCAATCTATTAAGTGCAGTGAAAATATTAATCATAACTTAAGCAAAGTATTTCAAAATTTACAAAATAGTTTAGTATATCCTGCTTTGTTCTTAAGTCTGAGGATACAGGGGAGGCTTCTTGACCCAATTTTACACAAAAGAATCAAGTTTTAGGTGAAATGCCTTATCCCAAGCCCCACGTCCAACCTGGGTAACCCTCTCTTATAGCTCTACGTCCTTAATATTTCAGAAATGCTTATCTGTGTATCACCCCAATTCTCAAGAACCTCAGAGAATCTCTATTAATGAAAGCAGGTCTATTTTCTTTGTTTGCAATTAAGGAACTGCCCCAATTTTCCAAGAGTCAGCTTGCCCAAGCTTCTTACTCAGGACAGGTCCCATAACAGAATCTCCCACATTATTCCTTCTTGGCAACCAGGGTCACATGAACAACAGTATTTGCTCAAAGTCTGTCCCCCCACATAGAAACCCACCAACCTCCTCTTCTGTTTGCTTTGTTCTTTCTCCACTAGACCCCCAGACACCTGAGCTGAGAGGGACAGCCCCACCTTTGCATGCCAAAACGGTGACCTCCCGGGCACTCATTCATGACTTCATCACCATCCTCCATACTATTTGTCTGCACGGATATCTTATCTCTGTGTTGGACTCTGAACTGGGGAACATCCTGCCTCCTCATGGCCCTCTAACTTCCTGTAGCAGCAAGCCTCACACTTGTCTCGGGATGTCTTGCTCCCCGCTCTGCTTCCTGGGGTGATTTGTACAAAACCCTAGTGACTTAGCAGTGCACATTCCCTTTGGCATTTCCTCTCCTTGCAGCTCCCTGGGGTCTCCTTGTCTAAATGTAAGAGGTTCTGTGCTGATAGACAACACTGGCCAAGATAAACTTGGCAGCGAGTGGTGTTTACAAGGTCATTCCAGGGACTCATCCAGACCAGGAGGGCTAGGGCAGGGGACACTGGCTCCCTGAGAGCCCCCAACCAAGGGGGGGCTGATACTTGGTCACCTAGGACTTTGGCTTCTCAAACACGATACATTGCAGAGTACTTCATGCTCCTTGCTCTTTTGCTATCCGTGACAGATCTGCTGCTTAAAAGTTCTTCTTGGATATTTGAAACACTTTAAACATTTTGTTGTAAAGAGGTTTGGCCCTTTGTTTTACATTCCTCTAGACATAAGCAGTAGCTTTAAAACTACAGTCGAATACAATGGGGAATAGGATGGTGCTATAAAATTCGGAGCTTATGCTAAAGAAATCCTCTACATGTAATTTCCATTATTAGGAAAATAGAGGATGTCACAGAAGTAAGAGGGTGGGTGCATTAGATGCCTGTTGTTGATAAAACAAATTATGACAAATTTACAAACCACCAGCCTCTTATCTTACAGTTCTGGAGGTCAGAAGTCTGAGGCGTGTCTCAAGAGGCTAAACCCATGCTGCAGAGAGGGCTGCACTCTTTTATGAAGGCCCTAGGGGAGAACCATGCCTTTCCCAGCTTCTAGAAAGTACTCACAGTCCTCGACTCATGGCCTCTTCCACCCTCAGAGTCAGCAACAACACCCTGAGTTCTTCTGACATCACATTACTCTGAGATTCTCTACAGGCACAGCTTCCAACCCACTCTCTTCCACTTTTAAGGACCTTTCTGATTCCATGATTCCATGGGGCCCACCTGGATAATTCTCTATTTTAAGGTAAGGTGATTAGCAACATTAATTCCATCTGCCATCTTAAGTGCCCTTTGCCGTGTAATATAATATATTCACAGGCTCTAAGGATTTGGATATGGACTTCTTTAGGGGAGGGAGGAAAGGATTCTAACACAACAGGCATAATTGGAGATAGGCTGGGCTCACCGTTTAGTGATCTTGGCATCGAACCTGAAATTGGGAAGACAATTTCAGGGTAGTCTGAACCATCCCCACCTCCCCCAAGACCCTCACATCCAAAATGGATCTGATGAGGTTCTAGCCACATAGGTTAATCAAGACTCAGGTGCCAGGGAGGCAAGCTAGAGAGCAATGTCCCCTATGATGTGGGAAGAGGTCTGATGGCCAATGGTTATAAGATTCATGGAAGTGCAGGGTCTCTAAACTGCTCTTCCTTAAGCAACCACTTGCTTAGTGAATCCACTCCATGTCTTGGATAAATCATATTGACTGATGGCACAGCAAGCTGAAGGCTCTCGCTAGGTGGCTAATTTCTGATATCTACTAATACTGTCAGTTCCACCAATTGGGCTGGATGCTCAGTCATGTCATTTGTGACTGGACCCCACCCATTTATGCCTGTTGTATGTGTTCTTGTAATAATGTCATTTAACTAAATGTCACATCAGCCAATGACAGCTAAACATGAACAGAGAGTTGTTTTTATGCATACCAAGTGAAATGCCTTAGGAAGACCTGATGGGTGACTTCAACAACAACGAAAAAGAGGCAGGCGAATTAGTTGGTGAAACAACTAGACAAGAGAGGAAGTAAAATCATAAAAATTTCAGAGGATTTTGCCAAAAAGCAGAAGTGGAGCCGAGAGTGGGAAACCAGAGACAGTGAGGAAAACAGGTGGAGCTGAATCACAGTGAAAACGGGGCGGTGGCGAGGGGGAGGTGGAATCCCTGATGATTAAACAAGCAGTGTGAGGGGCCCTGGCCTTGCTTTTATTGGCTGCAGAATGGGTGGGTCAGGTCAGCCTGATGGGAAAACCTTATGTCAGCACCTGAAGATTCATTTGAGGAAGGCTTGAAAAGTGCTGTATAGATAAGAGGATTATTTCTAAAAGGCAAAGAAAGGTGAACGGCACGGTTCCTTCTCTGTCACAGCAGTTGATGTTCCTTCAAATCCTCTCTGCCTTCCTGACTGGAAGTAGCAGGAGTTATTGGAAACCCCACTCTTTCTGCAAAGCCTGTGTGTGATCCCAGGCTGACAGATGCAACCATTGAAATAATGCTTCTATGAGGAACTACTTCCAGAAAATCCCAGCTCTTTGCTTGGTAACCTTACCCCTTTAAAGGCGGTTATTAATTTTGGGAATATCAAAGAGCATCTGGTAGCACATCTTCTGACCTCATCCTCCTTCTTGTTCATGAGCATGTCCAAAGAAGAAAATAAATACTTTCTTTAGTCATAGCCTTAAAACCTTAATTGGCCTTGTGCCCATACACACAAAGAAGTCAGAAGCAAATGACTGCAAGACAGACAGTGAAGGAAGACAAATCTGGAGTCTCAGTGACACGTTTTCCCTGCCTTTCCTTTTTCTGTGGGTCTTCTCTCAGTCCAAACACAGCCTGCTGTCTGTGAGCCTGGGGTCTATGGCTGCTCATAGAGGGAGGGAAAAGCTGGGTCACTGGATAAGCCAGAATCCTGGTATGTATGTGCAGATGCCAAGCAAAATGTATAGAATCCATACAGATTCTACAGAATCCGAAACATACAGAATCTAGCCCTTTACCAGCCCCAGTCCTAAAGGAGCAAGGCAAGGCATCTTTGTGTAACTGCACGGAGATGGGTCAACACATACATGCTCTAGTACAATTTCAAAGCCAGAAAATAAAACAATAGACTTAAAACCAAAACTTGATCACTGAAGATCAAATGGAGAAGGAATTAGAGGGAATGCTCTAATATCCCATATACTAAGCAAATCAACACATGACATCTGAAGCTTGTAAATCATATCTAAATCACCACCTGGAGAATTAGAAATCAAAGTACTTAAAAGAAGATGCGGGACAGAGGAAGTAGCGTATATTGACTGAATTTGCACAGAAGTAGTAAATGGTCCAGAAAAATAGACATTAAACTTTAACGGATGTGCTCATGTAGAGAAGGCTGTGGAAAGTGGCTGAGAAGAGGACTTTACTTCTCGCTTTGCCTGACCTCCGTACTACACCCAGTAAGCATGTGTTCCCACTGAAATTAAAAATTTGAAAATTAGAAATAAGTAATTTTACACTTTCAGAGCAAAATATTATGAAACCACTTCAAAATATCAGTGCTGTAGAAGACTAACGACTTGGAAGATGTTCATAACGTGATGAAAAAATTTTTTAGCTTTTATTTATTTATTTATTTATTTATTTATTTATTTATCTGTTTATCTATCTATTCATTTAGACAGGGAGTCGACAGAGGGGCAGAGGAAGAGGGAGAGGGAGAGAGAGAGCTCCGAGCAGACTCCAAGCTGAGCACAGAGCCTGATGCAGGGCTCAATCCCACGACCCTGAGATCATGACCTAATCTGAAATCAAGTGTTGGCCACTCAACTGACTGAACCACTCAGGTGCCCTACGGCCAAACTTTTAAGAGGAGCCTTAGGCTCTGTTCATACACGAACAAAATAAATCTGACCACATTCACACAATCCTTTTGATTCATGCCTAAAATACGTTTTAAATTACTTGCTTCCTGAGTCATTAAATTTCTTAAAAACTTGCTGAAGAGCCATAGTGTGTATATGTGCACAAGCAGGGGCAGTTAAAATAAAAGTACAAAAATGTAGCAAAATACCCACATGGATGAGTCACCTGGGTGGCTCAGTCAGTTAAGCGTCAGACTCTTGATTTTGGCTCAGGTCACTGTCTCGGGGTCATGAGATGGAGCCCCTCGTTGGGCTCCAGGCATGAGGCCTACTTAAGATTCTCTCTCTCTGCTCTTCCCCACCCTGCTGACATGTGCGCTCTCTCTAAAAACAAACCCGAGTTCTTGATCCCTTAGTGGTAACATTCCACAATACAGTCTTCCAGATATTTTTCAATGAATTCGTAAATTTTCACCCTATACATACATATATCTCCGCATACATACATATGATTCCATTAAACAAAATGGGATAATATAACGCCTACTGTTCTACAAAAATAGGAATGCTTCAAAAATATTTGTGTCATTTGTACACAAGGATCTTGATAATTTTTTCTGTACCCTTCTAAGATTGTAACATGAACTGCCATATAGTGAAGATAATGTTTAAAATATTATCAAAATTACAAAACTTTCAAATTTAAAATGAGTTCAAAGACAATTGGCTTAAAAAGCCCAAAAGGCTTTATTGAGCTAACAATAAGTTTAAAAAATGAAATTAATTTTAAAGCATTGATTTTTTTTTCTAAAAGAGTAAGACATTTAAATTGTTTTTTAATTCAGTGTTTCAGCTCAAGAAATAGAAATTAACTCAATTTAGCTTTTCTATAGTGTTTGCAAATAGGTCTTAATATTCATGCGGCCTAAACACCACAACATGCCAACTCCTGGTTCTTTCCTGTTCCCCAGAAGGCTGAATTCAGCAGTCAGCAAGCTTGCCTTGAACAGCACTGCTTGGGAGACCGGTGGTAGGAGAGGAGCCCTATTCTCAAGAACACCATTGAAAGTGATGGTTCTCTGCACTCATCCCTTTAAACGGAAAGGATGCATTCAAGTTCTAGGCTAACCTTTGTTCTAGGGAAATCCAGTCTTGGAAAACTTTCAGTCACCAGCTCTAATTATTGCCACCCCCTAGAAAGTTGCCACCTGGCTTCAATCTCTGCTATCTTCCTCTGTGTGCTTCCTCATGATGCACAGACACTGCCTCCATTGGGAGCTGAGTTCAAGAGCCCCTCTGGGACACTGACACATTATGACCTTGTGTGAAAAGAAAAAGGGCCATGCCCCTAAATGAGGCAGTAGAGTGGGAACCCAGCCTTCTGATTGGGTAAGGTGATTCACAGAAGCATTTATTAAACCTCTTTGATGTGTAAGGCAATGCACTGGAAAACATTTCCATCAGAGAATCGGATTTTTATGTTCTAAGCCTAGAGCCCTCTGGGAAATAATTAGATGATCTTGGGTAATTGATCTAACCTCAAAATGACTCAGCACCTTAAATGCAAACTAGGGACAATAAGTAATACCTGGGTAATATAGTTTTTAAAATGCTATCTAAATTCAGTCTTGAGGCCCAGGCTAGAGGCCAGCTTCCTTCCTTGAGAAAGCAGTTAAATCTACCTCCCTAATCAAATGCTCAAACTCCTGATTTTCGTAACTCACTATGATCATTCCAGGGCCAGGTAACAAACAATTCTTAATAGTCCTTATAAGCCTGCTAAAAGTATTTAAATTAGCCAATCCTAAGTCTGCTTGTCCTGCCTTGCTCTTTTCCTTCCTGTAAAATCCACAAAGTGCTTGCCCACTTGCCCAGTCTTGGAAAACTTTCAATCACCAGCTCTAATTATTGCCACCCCATAGAAAGTTGCCACCTGGCAGACGGAGTTCTACTCCATCTCTCTGCTTAGTGACCAAACCTGATTCTTCTCCTCAGTGGTCTGCATGGCATGCTATATTCTCCCAATGAATTACAGATACAACAAAACTGCAAAGTTCTTTCTGTTTTCTCTTCCTTGATCTGTGTCTGGACCCTACATACTTCATTCAAGGTAATATGACTAAAAGAGCCTGCCCTGTGTAACTCACAGATTGATTTGGAGACATATAATAATGGAGATGAAAGTCCTTGAACAGTTGGAGGGATTACAGACATGTACTATCATCTAAAATGTTCTATTCAGAAGTGGAGAGAAGCATAATATCAGGTGACAGATGCAGACATCAGTAGACATCATTAATGCTCCTCGATACAGAATTCTCTCCTTACTGGGCACACTAAAGGCTAAATCTCCTACTTCACTTGCACCTGGACAAAGCCAAGTGACTATATCTGGTCAAAGGTTGTGAACTGAAATGACATGTTTCACTCCCCCAGCTGAGGCAAGGAAAAACCCTGCAAGACATTCTAACTCTATATTCACTTAGCAGTAGGTATGGGAACCATGCATGGAGAGTGCAGAGCCACAAGATCGAACAGCCTAGATCACTGACTCAGTACATGCTTGGAAGCCCCTGAAGGTTAATGTGACCTCTGGCAAATTTTATACGAGTGAGAAATAGGTGATACTATGCTGGAATATGGGATATTTTACAGATATTTAATATATATGTTAAATATATTAAATTAAATTATATATATATAATATATATAATTAAATAAATTTATATATTTATATATATATATATATATAGAGAGAGAGAGAGAACAACCATATGGCTATAAATTCAACAACTTAAATAAAATGGAAAACATTTTTAAAAAAACAAAAAATTACCAAAAGAACAGAAAATGTTGCCATTTCCAGAAATGATATCTAAATGGCAATAGCTCTATAAAAATGATTAAATTTTAGTTAAAAACCCTCAAATAAAGAAAACTCCAAGTACAGGTGTCTTCACTGGTAAAGTCTATCAAACTTATAAGAAAATAATAATACCATTCCTACACTAAGACCCTTTCTAAACAGAAAATAGAAGAATATTTTGTAATTCTTTTTCATGTTATTTTGCTCTTTCTCACTGCTAGCTCATTTGTTTTCAATTTTTCTTGTTTTTTCTTTTTCTTTTTAATTCCACTACAGTTTGCACACAGTATTGTATTAGTTTCAGGTTTACAATATTACTCGGTGCTCGTGATGACCCATGTCCTCTTAATCTCCATCACCTATCTCGCCCATCCCCACCCTGACCTCCCCTCTGGTAACCACCTGCTTATTCTATATGGTTAAAAGTCTGAGCTGTTTCTTTTTCCTTTTTTCTTTTTCTTTTGTTCATTTATTTATTAAATTCTACAGATGAATGAAATCATATGGTATTTGCCTTTTTCTGGTTGGCTTCTTTCCCCTAGCATTACACTCTTTAGCTCCATCCATGTTGTTGCAAAGGAAATGATTCCTTTTTTAGATTGATCGATGTACAGGATAGATAGATGATAGATAGATTATAGAGATAGATAGGTAGGTAGATAGATAGACGGTTAAACCACTTCTTCTTTATCCATTCATCTATTGATGGAAACCTGAGCTGCTTCCACAGTTTGGTTGTTATAAATAATGCTGCAATAACCACAGGGGTTACAGGTATCCTTTCAAATTAGTTTCATATTCTTTTGGTAAACACCTAGTAGTGGAAATATTGGATCATATAGTATTTCTATTTTTAATTTTTTGAGGAACCTCCATACTTTCTTCCACAGGGACTGTCCCAGTTTGCATTTCCACCAACTATGCATAAGAGTTCCTTCTTCTCTATATCCTCACCAACACTGTTTCTTGAGTTTTTTATTTCGGCCATTCTGACAGGTGTGAGGAGGTATCTCATTGTGGTTTTGATTTGCATTTCCCTGATGATGAGTGATGTTGAGCATCTTTACATGTGTTCTGTTGGCCATCTAGATGTCTTCTTTGGAGAAATATCTGTTCATACCTTCTATTTTTAAATTGGATCATTTTGGTTTCTGGTATTGAGTCATATAAATTACAGATTTTGGATACTAATCCTTTATTCAAATATGTCACTGCACATATCTTCTCTCATTCAGTAGGCTGTCTTTTAATTTTGTTGACTGTTTCCTTGTCATGCAGAAGCTTTTTATATTGATGTAGTTTAGTCCCAATAGTTTATTTTTTGCCTTTGTTTCCCTTGCCTCAGAAGACATATCTAGAGAGATATTACTACAACTGATGTCACAGAAATCACTGCTTGTCTTCTCTTTTAGGATTATCATGGTTTCCAGTCTCACATTTAGGTCCTTAATCCATATGTAGTTTATTTTTGCATGTGGCCTAAGAAAGTGGTTCACTTTCATTCTTCTGCGTGTGGGAGTTAAGGTTTCCCAACCTTGTAAGAGACTTTTTCTCATTGGATGTTTTCTCCTCTTTTGTTAAGAATTAACTGACCCTATAATTGTGGGTTTATTTCTGGGCTTTCTTGTCTGACCTATTGATCTATGTGTCTATTTCTGTGCCAGTACCATACTGTTTTGATCACTACAGCTTTGTAATATAACTTGAAGTCTGAAATTGTAGGATCTCCAGTTTTGTTTTTCTTTTTCAAGAATGCTTTGGCTACTTGAGGTCTTTTGTGGTTCCATACAAATTTTAGGATTGTTTTTTTTAGTTCTGTAAAAATAATACTGTTGATATTTCAATAGGGGTTACATTAAATCTGTAAATTGCTTTGCATAGGATAGAGATTTTAAACAATATTTGTTCTTCCAATATTAACGTGGAATGTCTTTCCATTTCTGTGTGTCATTGTCATTTTCTTTCATCAGTTCATCAGAGTTTTCAGAGTACAGGTCTTTTACCCCTTTGGTTAAGTTTATTCCTAGGTATTTTATTATCTTTTGTGCAATTGTAAATGGAATTATTTTCTTAATTTCTCTTTCTGCTGATTCATTATAGTGTCTAGAAATGCAACGTATTTCTGTATATTGTTTTTATAACCTGCAAACTTACTGAATTCATTTGTCAGTCCCAGTAGTTTTTTGGTAGAGTCTCGTGGGGGGGGGGTTAAGATTTATTTATTATTTATTTGAGAGAAAGACAGAGAGTGGGTGGAGGAGGGACAGAGGGAGAGAGAGAGAGAGAGAATCTCAGGCAGACTTCCCACTGAGCACAGTGACTGCAGCAAGTCTCCATCTCACAGCCCTGAAATCATGACCAGGGCCAAAATCGAATTGGATACTTAAATGATTGAGCCACCAGGGGGCTCCTCTTGGGTTTCTATATATAGTGTCATGTTATCTGCAAACAGTGAAAGTTTTACTTCTTCCTTACCATATTTTGCAATTTTATGAGATTGGTATTAAGCTGATACTGAAACTAGATGAAAATAGTATAAGAAAACTGAAGACCTTCATGAATATAGAATATGGAAGCAAAATTCCCTAGTAAAATGTTAGGATATCAAATATGGAAATTTATAAAAAAGAAGAATATACCATGACAAATTCAGCTTATTCAAGCATTAGAAGATGTAAATAAAATCTCAAAACCAATCAATATAGTTTACCATATCATAAAAAAATAGTGGAGAAAAAAAACTAAAAGATCCCATCAACAGATGTAGCAAAATAATTTGACAAAACTTACTATGTGTTCTCTTCTTCTAGCTTGGTAAAGAGTATCTGTGAAAAACCTATAGCTAACGTAATATTTAATGGCAAAAACCAAACTATTTCCCATTAGGGACAAAAACAAGGCAAGGATGTTTCCTCTCACTATAACTATCCAGCATTGTATCTAATGGTCTGAGCTAATTCAATAAGGATAGAAAAGGAAAAAAAGGCATACAGATTGAAAGAGAAAGAATAAAAATGTTTTATTCAAAGATGACATAATTTTATGTGAAGAAAATTCGAATATATCTAGAGAAAAACTTTTAGAACTAATAATGCATTGAAAAGCATTTCAGGAAATAAGATACAAAAATCAATTGTATACTAAGAACAAAATTAAAAATTGAATTTTAAAAATACCATTTAGAGTAGCATCCAAAATTAAATACTTAGGAATAACTCTAAGAAAATACGTGCAAGATTTTTTTTTCATTTAATACTGTAAAACTCTGTTGAGAAAAATTAAAGACCAAAATAAATGGATAGATATTATATGCTCATAGATTGAAAAGACTCAACTTGGTTTTGTTTATTTTAGTAACATCTATTTTTTTAAGATTCCATTTATTTATTTGACAGAGAAAGAGACATTGAGAGAGGAAACACAAGCAGGGGGAGTGGGAGAGAGAGAAGCAGGCTTCCCACTGAGCAGGGAGTGCAATGTGGGGCTCAATCCCAGGACCCCAGGATCATGACCTGAGCCAAAAGCAGATGTTAAGGACTGAGCCACCCAGGTACCCCTCAACTTGTTAATTTTCCCTAACTGATCTATAGATTCAGCTCATTCCCAATCAAATTCTCAGTGACTTGATTCCAAAATGTATGTAGAGATGCAAAAATTAAGAATACCTAAAACAGTTTTGAAAAGAAAAAAAAAATGGAAGAATTATAGAACCTGATTTCCATATCTATATAATCCAAGTCAGACACAAGGATAAACAAATAAATGGGACAGTATTCTGAGTCTGAAAATAGACCTGTACACATATGATCAATTGACTTTCAGGGTCCACGGTAATTCAATGGGGGAAAGATAGTCTTTTCAACAAAAAGTGCTGGAGAACTGGGGATCTATATAAAATAAAGCCTGACCATTTACTCATACCATATATAAAAATTAACTTGAAATGATTACAGGATTAAATGTGAAAACTTAAAACTCCAAAGGTTTAGAAGAATGCACAGGAGAAATTTTTGTGATGCTCAGATGGGCAAAGATTTCTTAGATTGAAGAGAAATAACACAAGCCACAAAAGAAAATACCACTAAATTTTACCTCATGTGATCATAAGGATGAGCTACAAAAAAATAGGAAGGAAGTAGCTGGAATGGTAGAAAATTTTTATTCTTATTGTGCTTATGGTTACACTGGTGTGCATATTTACCCAAACTCATAGAATTGGACACTTATAATAGTTAAATCTTAATTATGTAAATTATATCTCAATAATATTTATTTAAGTTTTAGAAAGGTGATCAGTGCAGTATACAGAGTTTTGTCAATATGAAAACAAACAGGACCTGAAATGTATTTTGAATCCGTATTTCATGGTAGAAATGCAGGACAAAAGGGCTCTAATCATGTTCAGATGCCTGTATCCAACTCTGAGTAATGTGACTGTAGAAGGCAGTTAGCACACATGCCCTAGCTGTCCCTTTAAAAGGATTATCTGAAATAGCAATATCAAAGAATATCTATGAAACAAAAGATTGAGCATCATTTACCTAATCAACGCGGACTTTCTGGAAGCAACAAAGAACTTGAAGAAAGATGCATCTTCTTTCACTGGCAGCACCCAACCCCTTCAATAAAAAACAAAAGAAATTGGGGCGCCTGGGTGGCTCAGTGGGTTAAAGCCTCTGCCTTCAGCTCGGGTCATGATCCCAGGGTCCTGGGATGGAACCCCGCATTGGGCTGTCTGCTCTGCAGGGAGCCTGCTTCCTCCTCTCTCTCTGCCTGCTTCTCTGCCTACTTGTGACCTCTATCAAATAAAGTAATAAAATATTTTTTAAAAAAGAGAAAGAAATCTAAAGAAGAGGATAAAGACCTGCATTAGAATCACAGCTCCTTGACTTGCCAGCCTTGTGATTTTGGCAAGTTACTTAGCCTTTTCCAGACTTGCTTTTCTCGTCTGTTAAATGAGGACCAGAAAGTATAACTGACAAATTCTTTGCAAATATTAATGGAATGCCATATGGAAAATGCTAAGCAATGCTTGAAATATAATATACCTGCAGTAAATAGTAGTTAGGATGAAAAAAAGGTAGCTCTTGTTATGTGACTTCTGTTTTATAACAACATGTGTTTCCTAGAATTCCTGGGGTTTCAACAAAGCCTTTAAAAGCATCATAACTTCTGCTGTTAGAATATATTCAAATCCTTAAAGAATAATACACAAATGTTTTATATATTGTATTGTCATTTTCCCTTTGTTTATCATCCGTTTCTTCTGTAGAAAAACTGATGGAAATGCAAAAAGAATGTAAGGATGATTAATTTGGGGAGACCCAGGAAAATCAGAGGGGGCAGCTCCTGTGGTTTAAACTCAGTCTGGATTTACTTTCTTCTGCTAAGTTTGGAAGGAAATGATGTCACCACTTGGAGTATGAGAGAGCAGCAAATTCTTATCTGACCTTGTGGATGATGTAACATTAGGGACATGAGCAAATCCGCATCTGTAAGTCTTAAATAAATACAATGGTTGTCTATCCTTGATGTGAAATCCTACCTATCATTCAGGCTTATTCAAGAATTTATTTACAGTTTCTAAATTTATCGAAATCTGTTCAACTGTTTTCAGGCAACAAACAGATGGATTTTAGGATTGGTGAATTCAAATCATCAAGCTCACAAACTGAGAGAGGATGGACTGGGTCTAAGAACAGACTGCATTGTTGAAGGTAAAATGAAAGAGTAACCTTTACACACCAGCATTTTACTGCTAGGAAGTTCCAAACTGATGAAAACAGTTGGTTGCCCATCTGGAAAAGGTATTTAAAATTAACTTAAATTTGAGGGGCTATTTTAAGGTAGCAATTGCTTTCTATAGATGTCCGTTCTGTTCCAATAAAAATATAACACTGGAATCTGTTAAAAGATAAACTGAGGCATATTCAAAATTTTAAGGGTTTATTTGAGCAACTAGTGATTCAAATTGAGAGGCATCAAATCAAAGGTAGTTGGGTGCTGTCTCCCCCGACCCCCAGACCAGAGCTCCAGGTGAGACTTTTATGAAGAAAAGACAAAAAGCAAAGAAAGGAAATTATTGGTTGGTTATTGATGAAAGCCTAGTTTGCTATTTGTGACTGGCTGTCCATAGGTTTCAGTTTCGTAACCTTGAAGCATGTACAGGCTTAGATTTTGGTTTGCTTACATATGCCACCATGCCGTAAGAGCCACATCAGTCTAATGGGCTCCTTGTTTCATTAATTTAAATCTAAATAATCTCAATGCTGAGATAGCTTCTGCAACTCTAAAAGATACCATTGAATCACTCCGAAATTCAGAAAGTTTGAAAGTAGCAATGAATATCAGCGATTTATGATGACCTCATACTATGAAAATGCCAGATGTTAGGCTATAAGATGTATATGATTGCATTTAACAAGTTTTTCTTTCTGCACAATTCAAAGCTTTTAATAAAGTGTTCCAATCAATAGTAAAACGCCTGACCAAAGCTATTAGCCTCAGCATTAGAAGGCTAAAAGGTAATGCTATCCTAATTATATCATAGCTGCTAAGATGGCATGGCAACAATTAGCCTGGAAATATGGTTGAATTACTTAAGTGTTATCCTGAATAAACCAGGGTTCAGATGCACCAGTGTCCAAAATTAAAATCACAATGTCATGTAGAGGTCTACAGCTGGTTGGTAAGTCCTTTTGAAAGTCTTGTTCTGTCCCCCAAAATATGTAAGTTCATAATCCCGGCCAGAGACTAACAAGTCATCGAAACAACATCAAAGTAGGATCATCTCTTCCATGACTAGAAGGTATCCCTGTATACCCAGTTGCTAGATACTAACTTCAAGAGAGGTGAGGTAGGCACAGAGCTCACCCAAGACATTGCTGGGCTCCTCCATGTATCACAGCCTCCCTTGCCATTGGGCTCCCGCCCAGTAACTGGGTCATGGATAACAGAATAGTAGTGGAAATAATGAACCACTTCCTGGCTTGACTATTAAAAACATCTCCTGGTGGGATCCAGGCTTTTCTTTCCCTTCTGAGGCAATGCGAGAAGTCACAGTACAGGGGCGCCTGGGTGGCTCAGTGGGTTAAGCCGCTGCCTTCGGCTCAGGTCATGATCTCAGAGTCCTGGGATCGAGTCCCGCATCGGGCTCTCTGCTCAGCGGAGAGCCTGCTTCCCTCTCTCTCTCTGCCTGCCTCTCCATCTACTTGTGATTTCTCTCTGTCAAATAAATAAATAAAAACTTAAAAAAAAAAAAAGTCACAGTACAGTTACTAGAGAGGGAGCAGCCGGGGGCTTAGAACTCACTGATTGTAAAAGAAATGCCATAGACATGCTGGGTGTTGTGTCAGAGAGACAGGAACATCCTCCTGTCTGTTCCTATTGTTAAGCCAGGGGGATTTCAGGACTTATTTCTTATTGCTGCATAGCCCACCATATCCTGACCAGTATAAAGCTAATAAAAAGGACCTTTCTGTTTTGACTCTAACACAACAGAAAATACTCTTGGTTCTTTTTATGCCTGATATGTCCCTGAGAGATTTCTGTTACAAAAGATAACTCCGCTTGATATTCAACCAAGAAGAGGGCTCAGATGTGTAAAAGAGTAATTTCAGCCACTTTCCCAAATTAAGAATCACATAACTTTCTGTTCATGCAGCAATATCAGCTTTTTCATAATGCTTTCATGTACAGTCTTCACAACATCCCGACAACTCGCTTTTGTTTTCAGTGCATAAAATCCCAACTTTACGATAGAACAAAGTGAATAACAGCAGGATTTTAAGTGAGGAGTCCGGTCACCCAGCGAGCCAGAGCACAGATGAGACAGGCCGCTGCCTTTAGTCCTCTGTAATCAAGAAATGCTCCAAGCTTTCAGCCTTGTTGCAGATTTTTACAAGCTCTGCTTTTAATAACCTTTCTCCGTTGCATTCCTGACTTATTACCTCCCTGGCTCCCAGCACTCTTATTTATATGCAGACTCATTCCAGCTGCACAACCCAATGTTTATGCGGTGTTTACTGTGTTGTCTCCTAACTAGAGTCCATTATCTGCTGAAACAAGAAGGATGTTCACGAGTAAAACACAGCTTGCCTGTGGCTGCCCGACCACCGAAGCCCATCGCGGGGGGCAAAGATGGATGTCTGCCGATGGGGAGGAACCTGCTGTTTTCACAGGAGCCTCCCCTGTGTGGCTCCAACAGGAGCAGGAGGACGAGACGGCTGAGGGCGTGTGACCTACTTCAGGAAGAAGCCAACTGCCTTTTCAAAGACTCACTTCCAGGCGCACTCTTCCCTCCAACCAGGAACCCTGCCCTGGGGTAGATGGGCCCCACTCAGAGCTACTGAGAGACTCCATGTCAGGGAGGTTGCATTTGTAGCCAAATCGACTCAAATGGAAGAAAGGAAGACTTTAAGAAGGTAGCTGGAAAAATACTCAGCCTAAATGGACTCATTAGAGGACTTCGCAGAGCTCAAAGCCAGGTTCGGAAGCTGTCTTTCCACTTCCTTCCTGGACTACCCACTGGTCCACTTGGAATAACAAGGAGAGGTGCCTGGCTTAGGCAGCAAGTAGGAGGGCCTGGGAGGAAAAGCTGAGCTCCCCTGAGCCGCTCTCACCAAAAGTCATGGGCCAGGACGAGGCCCCCCTCCGGCCCCTCCCACCAAGTGGTAATGGCCATTGTGGGAGGTGGTGAGATGGAGATGAATGCAGGTGTGATGCAGAGCGTCCTGGCTTCAAAGTCAGACAGTTGGGCTTCCAAACTCTGGCTCAGCACCTGAGAGCTCGGTGACCTAGGCCAAGAGATGTAACCAGCCCATGACTTGGTTGTCTCCTACAGAAAAGGGGAAATAAGAATAATTGTCTTGGCTGAGTTGCTGCAAGGATTAGGAGTTATATATGTGAGCGCTCACACACACAGAGAATGCTCGGCATGGCATAAACCCTGGCAGAGGATTGGCCCTCTGGTAAATGGTAGCTTTTTCTAATTGTTGTTTTTATAATTATGATTATTAAATGGAAAACTGTGTATTTGTGCTCTTGCTCTGCTCCACCTCTCACCATCTCTATGAAACCATCTGTGTAGCGCCAATCCCTAAAAACGAGCAAACCCCCTTCATAGAGAACAGAAACCGGCACGGTGCCACGTGCCTACTAAGTAGATACATACATTTGTGGATTGGAATTGAAATGAACTGAACTGTGCCCAAAATTTTACATCCATAGGCAACTTCCTTGGTTTGGTTCTTTGGCTTTGATATTCCCCTAAAAATTAAGCTTGGCTTACTGCTGCCCAGAGCTTCTGGGTGTTTTGGCTGCTGTTATAAAGCGTTGATGACTTTTTGTGTATGAAGCATTTCATATTTGATCATGTGCTTTCACATAATTATATTAACACCACGGTGCAATTAAAAAATAAAAAGCAACAAAACTGATGGATCACACTTCTGTCTACGGGCTACACATTTTGGACTAGTCTTCTGGAGAAAGTGGGAGAGACCCACAAAAAGTCTTTAGAATTCTAGGTTGAGGTGATAGTTTAATGTTGCAGAAAATCAGGGTCCTGTCTCCTAAGTTCATCACAGGGTCTCAAGATGAGAAGGGAACTTAGAAGTCATTTGTCCCTACCCCCACCCCAGGCAATGCCTGCCAGCTCGTGTTGAAACTGTGAACAGCACCAGCTCCCAAGGCACTGACACCAACCCCAATCCACACTGCCAGACCCTAGGTTAACAGATGCCCACAGCTAAGGACAGGCAAACAGGCCAGTGAGGACCGTGTTGACCACTGCCCACCAAGAAGTCTTGACCAGTCTTCTCCAGCTTACAAAACTAAACAGAAATAGGTAAGGTTTCTCGAAATGGATGTACTTTCAAGACACACAGCTCTAGAGCATATGCACATGTGTATGGGCATGTGTGTATGCCTCAGGACCTTGATGAGGTAAATTCTCACAGTGAGAACACTTCACACACAACCTTTTGTTCTTGGAGGTCAGGTACTACTTTTTTTAAGAATACCCAACTTTAAGAATACCCAATATGGATGGGACTGGAAGAGATTTTACTGAGTGAAATAAGTCAAGCAGAGAGAGTCAATTATCATATGGTTTTGCTTATTTGTGGAGCATAAGGAATAACACGGAGGACATGGGGAGATGGAGAGGAGAAGGGAGTTGGGGGAAATTGGAGGGGGAGACAAACCATGAGAGACTGTAGACTCTGACAAATAATCTCAGGGTTTTGGAGGTGTGGGGGTGGGAGGATGGGGGAGCCAGGTGGTGGGTATTAAGGAGGGCACGGATTGCATGGAGCACTGGGTGTGGTGCATAAACAATAAATTCTGGAACACTGAAAAGAAATTTAAAAATTAATAAAATTTTTTTTTAAAAAGTACATGATGTTCTACAACTGGTCCCAAGAAGCCAGCACCTCTGGGAAGGAAATACTCATGATATCTGGAATAAAGACTTCCTAAGGTACATGCCAAGAGGAATAATTACAAGGTGATAATAAAGTAAACATTCTGTTAAAAAAGTCTGCCTTGGTTATTAACCTAGATTTCATTTAGTGTGTACTTTATGAAAACGTCTGTCCAAGCCTTCCTTTGTGATTCTTTATATCCTTGAGAGGGAGGAGGTGCAGGTGGAGTTAAACCTGAAAATTCAGGGAGTCTACGCTCTGGTCCAGGCAGTGACGGGTGCAACGGGTGAGTGCCTGGGCCTGGGTGCTCTCCCCACGGGTAAAGGTGCCACAGAAGGAGGCTAGGTGGGGATAGCTAGTTCCTTCTCTGCATGCCTGAAGCTCTATTTACATTTTAAATCACTGTTGTGTCAAAGGGTTACATTTTGATAGCTGCCAAGTAGTTCAGTTCAGATTTTTCCCTCTGAACAGTAAATAGTTTACTTTTCAAATAGCATAATTTCTGAAGTTTTTATTCCTCACCATCACTGTGTTAAGAAAGCTGTCAAGTTTTGTAATTTCATGGAGAAATGTGAAGTGGCCTTTGTAAGCTCCAGAGGAACCCTCTGAGGCCTGACATTCTAAACGTGACGGCTCTATTTACATATATATTGTCCTTCCAAGGAAAGGCTGGAGGTCTGGATTTGGGATTACTGTCTATAGACAGATTCTGCTGTCATAGGGGCCTTATCCTTCTAATATTCATGTATACATTCATTCATTCTCTCAGTCATTTATTTATTCATTTAAAAAGAGGTTATCGCCTTATCTTTGATATCTGGGGAGGCTGGGGCTTCTGTTCTGCTATTAAGGAGGGCAACAGAAGTCAAGAGTCGGAGCCACCTAGAAGAGAGCCCAAGCACCCACAGAGATAAGTAACATGTACTCTCCACAATTTTGATCCTGCCCAAAGAACTTTCAGACAAATCAAGAAATTCTATCTGCTGTTCACCTATGGTTCATTTGACTTAAACTATGAATATCTGAGCTACTTCTAGAGGTCTTCTCAAGAAACCCAACTTGCATTTATCCTTGAGCTAGACTTTTGTTTTGCCTTCTACCTCTGTGCTCCTTGGCTTGAGATTCCTGGACTCAGTTCATTAAGTTTTGCCTAGAAGGTCAATGAAGCTCCAGGGGTTTTACCTCTCTGTTCTCTCATTGCTGATTCTGGCATCTGGTATGGAAGTGGGACTCAGAATCTATTCACTCATTGAATGAAGGAACTGAATAAACTGCCATTTTCCTAATCCTCTTTCCTTCTTTCAACGGGTATGTCCATTCTTAGGTGCATGACTATGTATGTACTCATGATTAAGGAGACCTAAGTAGGTCAAGGGACAGAAAGCAATGCACAAATACATAATGAAATTTTGATTTAGGTTTCTTACTATTTACATAATAAGGCTCTCCACTCAACTATAAAACTTCCAAGCATTAGTTCAGGGAAGCATAGAGGGCAATTCTTGCCCTCGTTTCAGAAATGGAGCTGAGGAGGGAGCAGGATTTCAGGGAGTGTCACCCCTGGGAAGAAAAAGTCACAGCTGTGTCCAGTACCTACCACAGCTGGCAACAGCTCCAGCAGGTTCTGCTTCAGTGACATTAACAACAACAGCCAGAGCCATGATGATGTCACACACTCCCGGCTAGGATCCTACTTACATCACCCCACAAGACACTCACAACCAACCGGAGAGGCAAATTCTGTGTCTCCTTCTTGCAGATGTTAAAATGAAGAGTGCAAAAGTTACACAGGCTGCCCAAGTCCCTCCTAGTTAGTGGGTGTCTGGGTTGGGGATTCAAAATAACCATTGGATAACAGTGCCTTCAGAAGAGAGTGACAATGTCTGAAAGTCCAAAAAATGAGACTGAGGATATGACTAAAATTTTCAAGCTTTTGTAATCTCCTCATATTAGCTAATTATTTCCTCATTATATTTCCCCATAGTGATGGTGAGAGTAAAATGGTCTGTAGGAAATTGAGCCTCCCACGATTGAAGAATCCTATGGAATATAAAGGGGATAAGGAGAGTAGAGTGAAAATAAGGGTAGACTAATTAGATGGGTCCTACTTCAAGGAAGAAAGTAGTATGGAGCATGGAATAGAGTTTCTGGTATATAACAACAACAAGGCCTCTATGCTTCCCTGAACTAATGCTTGGAAGTTTTATAGTTGAGTGGAGAGCCTTATTATGTAAATAGTAAGAAGCCTAAATCAAAATTTTATTTATGTATTTGTGCATTGCTTTCTGTCCCTTGACCCACTTAGTTCTCCTTAATCATGAGTACATACATAGTCATGCACCTAAGAATGGACATACCCGTTGAAAGAAGGAAAGAGGATTAGGAAAATGGCAGTTTATTCAGTTCCTTCATTCAATGAGTGAATAGATTCTGAGTCCCACTTCCATACCAGATGCCAGAATCAGCAGTGAGAGAACAGAGAGGTATAAATCACAGCGTGGTTGCCCTTGAGGAAGGTGTCTAGTATCTAGGCAGAAAAAAAATGTACCAATGTAATTTCCATAGGTGGGAGCTGAGAAGGCCAGAATACTAGCACATTCTGTGGAGGAAAAACTAGGGACAGATGCTCAAAGCCCACATCTCTCCATGACAATGAGAAAGCAGCATGGAGGGTCAATTCAAGATAGGTCACAGGTCCACACAGGGGATAAGATTTATATTCCTAAAACAATCAGGTCATATATGTGCTGGACAATTGTGTTAACTTTTATATTTATATATTTTTATTTTAAATTGCATAAAATGGCAATGGAAAGCTAAGACTTGGCAAAGACTTCACTACTATGATAGAATTTTTGTTAATATCAAAGGATAGGACAGAATATATCAGTGTGGCGGGGGGGGGGGGAGGTAGAGAATTCCAACTGGAGGAAATAGTAAAACAAAGATGAGAGAGAGCAAGGCAATTTATTCTCCTGAAACTCAGGGGTGGGCCTTCCTTCCTTGCAGGATTACCTCAAGTAAAGAAAGATTCTACCTGGAGGTGATATCTCCAGGTATGTCCCCCACAATAATATTGACTGTTATTTTCCTTTTGCATAGGATTATACCCCAACCATCTAGTTCCGAAAGATAGACTCTAGATAATTTATATTTAGAATATTTATGGAGCATTTATAATCCTGGTCCTATGTGGATAAATACTAATGTGGGGCAAAAAAGTCTGGGTAGGGGCGACAGAGCTGATGGTGTACTTTAGATGGCATCAGGCTAATGGTCCAGGAATGGGCCATTGGAATACCAAAGGAATATAGGCAGAAGACACTTAGATTTCAGAAATCAAGGCAGTTAGTAATAGATGTGAAGTAGTTAAGACAAGCCAGGTCTTTAAGAGAGCCAAAGTTGGAAGCATTATTTCTTTGCCAAATAAATTCAATGACTTGACAGGGAAATCACAGAGGAGAGTGTTGGGCATTTTGAGGAGAGAATGTTATGTGGCCATGCAAAGAGTCATGGACTGGTATAAATTTGGGATGAAAATTATGAAGTATATATTAGGGACTCCTGCGGGGGCGGAGATTAGAGCCAGATTCTAAAGGGGCCTTAAAAGCCAGATGAAGCTCAACTCTTAGTAGACAATGGGGAGCCACTGAATTTTCTTGAGCAAGGTAGTGACTGAAGATTAATCTGTCAGGGAGCACAGAATAAATTGGTATGTCTGAAGCAGAGAGGAGAATGTCTAATTGAATCCCCATCATTTGAGTGAGAGATGAGAACCACACCAGAGTTCTGGTTGTTGACGTGAGGATGAGGGCCACAAACTGAGAGGTGATTAGTAGCTACGATTTACACTGCACATGAAATACTGAATGAGATAAAAAGGATGAAGAAAGGTATCATGTCATGGAAAAGTTGCTGAGGGGTAACAAGGAAATGGATGTTCTTCACAATTGTTGACAACACTGAGCATGACTTAAAAGAGAAATGAGGAACATTATTTCAGAAAACTGGGGAAGCTACTCACAAGTTACACACATAACTCCATGGGATGGCTGTTCCTTTGCTACCAAAACCACCTGGGAATCGGGGGGTTGACAATCACCACTTCCCTTTTCCCTGAACCTGTCATCTCTGTTCTTCCACACCTGCCAAGCCAGAAGGCCAAAGAAAAGCTAAACAATCTGTGGAATGCCAGTCAACATATAGTTCATTCAGGGAAGCCAGGGAAGTGTGAGATGACATATCAGCTCACTACTTGTCCCGAAACAGGAAGACAAAAAAAATCTCAGTGCTACATGGAGTTCTAAGTGAATGCAGGTAGGAAACAGTTTGAGAAGTGGGGAGTGGAGGGATCAGGCAATACAACCACTGGGATTCCTCTCTGCTTCCTGGTGCTTCATTTTCCTTATCATGGCTATTGGGAGGCCTGCTGAGGCTCTTGGGGATGGCAGAGGATGCCAGCGCTCCAGGAAGAACGTCCTGGGAAATCAGAGCATATTTATGAGAAAAGTAGAACCTACTCTCGATAACTGCCTGCCACCTTCCCAAAGGCCAACTTCCTGGAACAACAACAGAACAATGTGAAGTTGCTCAGAGGAAGACTATAAGCGACCCTGCCCTTTGACATTGCACATACAGACCTGTGCCGAGCCAGCCACCCTCGGGGAGTTAAACTCTCATCCCTAGTATCAGCAAGAGCAACATCCCCCTGTCTTGCAGAGTGCCAGTCAACCACATACCTCGAGCCTTTCAGAAGCTTCCTGACTTCTTGCAAGTCATGGAGCCTTATTGACTGCAGAGTGATTCCTTTAAAATATTCTGAAGTCAATGAACCTAAGGGTCTAAATAGTCAAATAATAGAGAAGGCTTTGTAAGTGGTTCTTTGCTGTGTGCTTCAAGAGATAATAAGACATCAGTCTTCAAATGGTTTCTCAATTACCTAGAATGGTATATCTACAGGATCTCCATCATAAATAAGCAGCGGCTTCTCTGAAGACTAGATTGGAAAGAAAAGGTTAAGAAGATCACATCATGAGCCAAAAATTCTTGGAAGCTGATGCTTCCCTACAGACTATTGATATTCAAATCCCACCAAGATTGTGCCCTATTTTAACTGGACCACCTCAGTTAATGAATGCATCTGTTAACTTATTTAGGAGTGGGTTTTCTTTGAACTATGACACATTCAATTTCCCCTGAGATGTACATTCCCAGATCAATGAAGACCTGTGACTTATATTTATATGCAATTCAGTGGGAGAGAAAGAGATTTTTGAATTCTTGTGCCTAGGGATATAATATTAGCTACTTTCAATTCATTAATTAATTATTACCATTAAATGAATGCTTACTATTTGCAGGATACTAATCTAAGTGCCAGAGAATTACATGGGAAGGAAGGAAGGAAGGGAAGAAAGGGAAGGAAAGGAGGGAAGGAAGAAAGGATGAAGGGAGGGAGAGGGGAGGAGGGAGGGAAAGAAAGAAAGAAAGAAAGAAAGAAAGAAAGAAAGGAAGGAAGGAAGGAAGGAAGGAAGGAAGGAAGGAAGGAAGGAAGGAAGGAAGAAAGAAAGAAAGAAAGAAAGAAAGAAAGAAAGAAAGAAAAGAAAGAAAGAAAAGGAAAGGAATGAAAGAAACAGATACATACAACCAATCTATATCTTCAAGGGGTACAAATAATCATGCAGTCCTCCAGGAGTTAAAGATCAGACAAGAAAGGCAAAAGTGTGACACAAGAGCAATAAGAAAAGCAAATGTGCAATAATGACAACAATAATAGCAATACTACTACTAAATTGCATATATAGCAGGCAGAGTGAATGAGCACTCTGCTAGGTTTTGTAGATATGTCAACCCAAGTAATCCCCTCAACAGCCCCGTCGATAGGTACAAACCTCTATTGCCATCCTACAGAGAAGAAAACTTAGCTCATAGAAGTTAATTAATTTCGGGGCACCTGGGTGCCTTCAGCTTAGGTCATGATACCAGGGTGCTGGGATCAGGCCCCACATCGGGCTCTCTACTGAGCAGGGAGCCTGCTTCCCTCTCTCTCTCTGCCTGCCTCTCTGCCTACTTGTGATCTCTGTCTGTCATATAAATAAATAAAATTTTTAAAAAAAGAAGTTAATTAATTTCCACAAGGTCATAGAGCCAGCCCTGGGTTTGACCGAAGTTCATACAGTAGAGTGCCCAATGCTATGCTGGGAACCACTCTGCTCTTGGAGTTCAGAGTCCGTCAACTGCAGCATGGTACAGAATGTTCAGGAAGGCTTCTTACAGGAATGAGGTTGTAAGTCTTGAAAGATAAGCTAGAATTTAGAAGTGTGAAGAGCAAAGGAATAGACACTCCAGAGAAGATGAAGAGTCTGAGCCAAGCTTGATAACTGTGGAGGAGAGACTCAGCACCCTGATGAAGTGTGTGCTCCTTGGAACCAGAGGCTCCAGCTTCAAATCCTGGCAGCACCACTTTCTGGCTCTGTGACATAGGACAAGTTTCCTAACCTCTCTGTTGTGTCCCAGGTTTCTTATTGGAAAGTGAACATAAGAAATGGTGTTGCAGGGGCGCCTGGGTGGCTCAGTGGGTTAAAGCTTCTGACTTCGGCTCAGGTCGTGATCCCAGGGTCACGACCAGCTTGATGCTGATCAAGCCCCGCATCAGGCTCTCTGCGTCGCAGGAAGCCTGCTTCCTCCTCTCTCTCTCTGCCTGTCTCTCTGCCTACTTGTGATCCCTGTCTGTCAAATAAATAAAATCTAAAAAAAAAAAAAATGTTTAAAAAAAATGGTGTTGCAGAATAAATTGTAAATATCTGTAAACCACTTAGAACAGCCCCTGATGCATCGTAAGTATTACATGAGGCATTTCCCAGGGACTAAATGTCAGTTAGGGGCACTAGGAGACAGGTGTGGCTAAAAGGATAAATGATACGTAACTGCTTGTTGTATGTGTCTTATCACTCACCCCTTCAAGGACCACCTTCTCAACACCCCAGATTCATTTTTGCTTGCGTAAAGAATTAAAGGAAAGCTCCTGGCCAAACCCTGTTATGAAGGACCCCAGTGTCATTGCCATCAAAATAACCACAAACATTGACCAAGAGCTTGTACATGAAAAGAATGTTTAGGTGTACTCAATAATTTAGGGGGGGAAAGAAGAAAAAGAAGAAATCGCATTTGAAATGCCTCCAGGTGGAAGTGGTTGCATTGAAAGCCTGTGGCTCCATCAGGCCCACGGCTGCAGCACCCCCACATGTGGTGGATTCCAATGCTCAGAGCAGCTGCAGGAGTGACGAAAAGAGTCAAGGAGGTCAGGAGCCCTTACTAGCTCATTAGTGCTATCTGGATTTAAAAGAGAGATTCCCAAATCCCAGGAGGTGGCTCACTGCTTGGAACAAAACCCGATGCATTAACATCCTAGTATTCCAAAATGATCCCCGAAGCCCTGCAGATACGCTGATGGAATGTGATTTATACCAAAGCAAGGGCTGCCGAGCCCCAGACTAGGGAGGCAGCTGAGCAAGGGAACCACTGAGAATGTTATAAATCTCTCCATCTGTGAACCTCTCAGTTCAATAGAAGAAGTGCCTCTCGGGAGTCGTGGGGTCCCAGCCCCAGGCCCAGCTGGCCTCTCTGCCACTGTGCCTGTGGACGGTACACTTAGTCCCCATACCAAACCTGTCTGCATCTCAGACAGGCTCCTGGCAGCCCAGAAGGTTTTGGGAAGTGCCACAGCGGCCACTGCAAAAGCCTACTCTCTGAGCTTGCTGCCTTCAGCCCGAGGGTTACCCCAGGAGATGGTTCTAGATCCAGCTCTAAAGCTGCTTCAGCTACTTTGGAGAGAATATAGGTGGGGGGATGAGATAGGAACATGTCTGTGAAATAAATAGAGGCAATTCACACTACACAACAACCAAAATGCCCACACGCACAATTTACAAATTTCTCTCCAGCTCAAGAATGTTGTGAGTTCAGTTTTCCCTTACAGTCTTCCACAGCACCCGATAGCTGCCACCGTAGCCCGGAGAGCGATAAAGAAAAACTCTAGGAGCACACTCTCTGGAGTTGGACAGGCCATGGTTTGCATTCCTAGCCCTTCCAAATTAGAAAATTGTCCATGCATAGCCCAAAGCTCCCTTTCTGAGGGTGTGTCCAATTAGAGAGCAAATGACTATGATTTTCAACTTGAGAGTCAGTCAGTGCAGCAGCCTGGACAGGCCAATTGTTGCAGCAAACCACCTCCACCTCTCAGAGGCTGAGTGCAGAGCAAGCTTCTCTCTTGCTCTGTCACGATCAAATCTGGGGGGCTCTGCTCCATGTGGTCACTAAGGGATCCAGGCTTCTCAGATATGGAGGATCCCAACATCTCCTAGGACCTCAGCATTTCACACAGGCAGACAAGGAGAAAAGGGAGTAGTTGGGAGCCAAATTCAGAACTGACATATATCACTCACACCCATGTTCCTTTGTCACGTGAATTACATCTCCATGAAGGGACTGTAAGAAAACAGTCTATTTCTGCACGTAGGAGCGGAGGGAAATAATGGGGCTTGCTACACACTTCTTTTGTCAGAGAATCAGGGAGGCTTCCTGGAGGGAGCAATACTCCAGCTCTCGGAGGATGCACGTTTTTGCAGACTCCCCCGTCTCTGGCTGGAAGTAACCTCAAAGGTCATTTCAAAGGCTATCTCCCGGTCCAGCAAAGCATACAGCTGAGCACACAGTAATTGCTTGGTCAACATTTGGTGTTTGATCTGCAATGGGATCTAAGGGAATGCAGCAGTCAGAAAGGGTCAGGATGGAAGCTGGGCTCAGGGTCCACAGCTAGAGCATGGAAACCATCCATCTGAGTGGGAGTCCAAGAGACCTTGGGAGGATCCCCACAAATTAACTCCACTAGCTGTGGGCCGAGGGTGATCCAACAATCTGTCTGACACTTTGCAGTGGTTGTATATGTTCCAAATATCTTCTAGACCATGTAAATGGCTTGACAACTTCTGCTGAACCCCATGTGTATTTGACCGTCATTTCATTTGGTTTTGCTGAAAAGTATCTGGAATATATTATCTGAAATAAACATATATAAACACTCATTTATAATTACTCCACTGTGGCTTCTTTTTATAGGTCATTAAAGGATTTCCAAACACGCAGTTAAAAAATCCCAAGAAATCATTTTCAGTGATGAACCTCTGCATCTGTTGTAGTCAGAGTCTCAGGGCTACAGAGGCCATAAGAGGTCATTTGATCTTTTTCCCATTTTCCTAGAAAGACCCAAGTTTGTTTGTAGGACCTCAGGAAAAGGATGAAACAGAATATCAGTGCTATAGCCCATGGTAGTTCCATTCTGCTAAGACTCACAAATAGGGACTGTTTGCCCGCACGAAATTGTCACCCAGAATGGGAGTCCCACACTTTCTTGCCATGCCCTAACTCCCTCTGGGCTTCCCCCATTTGACACTAGCCCCATTGTTAGTCTGCTTGGGCTGCCATGACAAAATGTCACAAACAGGAGGCTTGAATGACAGAAATGTATTTTCTCATAGTTCTGGAGGCTAAAAGCCCACCATCAAGGGGCAGCAGTCCTGGGGTCTTGTGCTTGTCTCCTCCACTTGCTCACGATGACTTCTTTTCCTGTCAACATATGGCCTCTTCCGTGTGTATGAGAAAGGAGAGAGGGGCTTCTGTGTTCTCTATTCTCATAAGGACACCCGTCCTATCAGATTAGAGCCCCACACAAATGACCTCAGTGAACCTTAGTTCCCTCCTTAAAGGACCTATCTTCAGTCACGTTGGGAGATAAGGCTTCACCAGCTGAAATTTGAAGGGACACAATTCAGTCCATAACAACCCCTCACTCCTGAGGACGAGCCTGAACCTGGATTCAGTTGGGCAGAGCAATGTGGAGCTGGTACCACTCGTCTCACATTCCTCTGCTTCATGCCCCATCAGTGTCTGAGACCCAAGTGTCTTCTGGGAATCATCCCATCAGCTGGTCCTCAGTCTCTTCCACCACTAGAATGATATGAATGAGTCCTAATCTTATCCAACATCTGGCTGAGGTCATTCACTCATTCAACAGATTTCAACTGACTTGGGAAGACACTCTTGTCTGTGGGAGTTGTGTGGGGTTATTTCAGCTGTGATCACCAACAGAAAGACTGGACATGACCCCTGACCTCCCTGAGGAGCATGAGGCCATCTCACAGGACATGTAGGAACCAGAGTGGAGTCTCCTTCATTTGAGATCAATCCTGGGGCTGTGGGGTGGGAGGCAAGAAAGGGAGGAGCCCAGAACATGACACCAAGACTCTGGTCCTGCTCTACCATCCATTCGATGTGACTCCGGGTGAATGTCAGCCCCTGTCTGAGCTTCAGTCTCCTGAAATATTGTCAGGGAGTGTGAACTAAATGATATCTTCAGGCTCCCCCCATCTGCATGCCCTGCTAGGCCAATCCTTTCTCCTTTTCTTCCTGGCTTAGGACAGGCCCAGGATCTACGACAGAGGGCTTCAAGGACTCCATGCAGCTTCCTTGGGAGTGTCCTCATCGTGCTCACTTCCCTATATTTCCCTGGATACAGCTGTGACCATGAGCCTTCATGTCAAGGCCCTGTCTCATTTTCCAGGTCCAAGAAGATGAATGCTTGGCATGTGCACCAAGGGAGTGGAGTATTTCTTCCAGGAAGTTAATAAGATTGTATATTTTAGCCTTGGGGCACTGGAGAAGGGAAAGAAAAATTCCCTGAAACAACATGTCTCTTGTTTAATAAAGTTTTATTATTATTATATATGAGTGTGTGAGAATGAGAAATCCATATCCGTTCTTCACCGTCACAGCTTTATTGGTTCTGAGCTTAAAAAATCAGTTGGGTGACTAACAGAATAAAGAAGTGACTGACCGGTGATTTTCAATATGTGGCTCTTTCAGGAAGCAATCTAATAGAGTAAGAGCTTATTGGAAAGTATAGATGATGTGGAAATGAGTTACATGGAGGGGTGGGCTGTCCTGGCTCGAACCTTGGGGAGGACAGGCATATATGACAGGTGACAGGGGCCTCTTAGATTGCTGGTTACATCCTAGCTCAATGTAACACCCCTGCTTTGGGGAGTAAAATTAAGCTGATAGCTTCGTTTTTCTCTGACTCCTCTCTCTCCATCCTTGTTTTGAACCCTCCTTCCACTGAGAGCATCTTACTACCCTAGGAATCCCTTTTGTTCAGGTAGGCAGGCCTGTCTTCTACCATTGTGTGTGTGTGTGTGTGTGTGTGTGCGCGCGCCTGTGAGCTCCTGTGTATACATTGAGCCTAGGTGTCTGTCCCCAGGCTTGTGGTCTCAGCCTGGAGTCTCCCTGGAGGATAGTAGACCCTGCTTCTCCTTGGAATGTGAGGAGGGATCTAACAACCATGGGCCATCCTAGGGACTCTACAACTCCCAACACCCCACCTCTACAGCAAGGGTTTTTTCTGGCCTAAAGATGATTGTTAACACCTCTTTAGGAAAGACCAAAATCTGTTTTGGTGTTTTTGGAGCCTCTACTCTGGAGTTAGCCTCTCTCCCCTTAATCTCCTGAGCTTCCTTCTTACTATCCATAGCAATTTTTGAATCCATGAACTAGAAGAAAACTAAAGTCATTTAAACTTGGCTTTTCTGAGCAGAGCAGCAGATACGATCCTCTTTAGATGTTAAAGAAATACTTTATGACCAGATGGCAGAGCTGGGCCAAACTCAGCAGCCATGTTTCAGGAATCCATGATGGTGGTAGGGTTGGAGAGTTACTGAGGTGGAGGTGGTATGATGCAGTGTTTCAGTCTGTCAGAGCCGCCATAATGAAGTACCCCAGGCTGGGAACTTAAACAGAAGAGTTTGTTTCTCAAAACTCTGGAGGCCAGAAGTCTAAGATCAAGGTGCTACCAGGGCTGGCTTCTTCCAAGGCCTCTCTCCTCAGCTGGTAGATGGCCCCCTTTCTCCCTATGCTTTCATATCAGCTTCCCTCTGTCCTGTGTCCTACTTCCCTTTTCTTACAGGAACTCTAGTCAGATTGGATTAAAGCACAACCTACTGAATTAATTTTAACTTAATTACCTCTTTAAAGACTGTCTCCACATGGAGTCACACTCACAGGTACTGTGGTTATGACTTCAACATGTGAATTTGGGGGGACACAACTCAGCTCATAAAACACATGGCAAAGGAACCACAGATGTGTGAGGTAGGCACCAGGGCTGGGAAGGTAAAGAGGAATGCTGTTGTCAGCATTCCTCTTGTGCCGGAGGGCACAGCCCTCCTCTCAGGTGCCAGGGTCCCCATCAGCCCTGGAATCCCTCTTTCTACACACCTTCTTGCAGCATAAGAGAGGTACAATCATGGATGGGGCACATAGGGTGGGCTTACACCAGCCGCAGGGGAATAAGCCTCTAGTAATGGAATTATAAATATTAAGTACAGAAAATAGATCTTGTTTTTAATAAAGGAGGTATCCACATACAGGAGGAGGTCAGGTATAGGAAGCAACTACTCTCCCTGTCTCAACTCAAGTCTGGGAGAGGAGCTTTGTTTGGCCCCCACATATCCGAGTCGACTGCCTATGGCCTTGCTGCCCTCTTTTCTCCAGCAGGGAAGAACGAGAAACCAGCACTCTCCAAAAGCATCAGAATGACACAGAAAGTCAACAGAGACCTGCTGGGGTCTGAATGGCTATTTTTCTTGCTCGGATATCAGGAACCCAGGTTCTACCTCCCAGACAAAGAGCAGATATTGGATTAGTGACATTCTGAGAGGGGAGACGGGCCTGTGGCAGGCAGAGGCAGACCGACATTACTTTGGGGAACGTGGTGCAGGAATGCATTATGGATCTGCAGATATAAGTGTCTGTCCCAGACCTCAGAGCTACTCTGTTGAGTTGAGGCTTCAGGCAAAAGGATGGGTTGACCCTCTAATGGGGCAGACGGAACTCCTTTCATCTAGAGCTTTTATCCAGACAAGGAGCTGTCTTCAGTCCAGGCTGAGTTTCCTGTGCGGCACCCATGAGCAGAGCAACAAAACAGTGGAGGTGGCCTCATCCATCTGTCTTTCTTGTGCCCTCCATCCTCGGTCTTCAGGCTATGTGTCCTGGGGATAACTATTAAAAGCTCCAAGTCTTCTAATTTTTTTGCATTGAGTTTTCATTACACTTTAAACGCTGCCACGGGTGGAATTAATGAACAGAGCCCTGCTGGATATTCAGCTGGAATTCTCAGAACCCCAACGGTCTCTGACTCTGAGAGCATAGGACCACTTGTCACTTAAATGATCCATAATTTTGTTTCTGATTAGTTCTGAGTTGTACCCGCAGCTGCTCTGGGGACCCCTTAGCCTTCTGCTTAGCTATGAGCGTGTTTGACTCTCTGCTCTTTGTCCTATGGACTTGATTCAGGTCTGGAGGGCCCCTCAGAGATGGGAGTTTAGGACTCCAATGGACATGAGCAGCTAAGAAGGCCATCCCTTTTTCTGCATGGATAACCAGAAAAATCCTTTGGCCCTGAAAACTTTCCTCTTGTGTTCTCAAGTGCCTGGAATTATATTACTGGAACTTGACTCCCTTGAGATTATAAGGCTTTTTAGTCTTTTAAAGTCCTTTTTAAAATGCAAAGACATCTAGAAAGGGTGAAAACTTACATTATCAACAAGAATTTGAAGTCTTTAAGGGCAGCAAAGATGACTTAAATGCATTTTGTTACACATTACTTTTTTTTTTTTTTTTTTGCTGCCCAGGACTCTCAGAAGATTAAATCATTCCATATAATCAAGGCATTCAGCTTGCTGAACACTTACCTCTTATAAGTCTAATTTCAACAATAGGAACTATTTTGGATAGAGATCTCATCTAAAGTGTTTCAGGCTACCCGACCTTCTTAAATACAGCCTACTAAATGCAGAAAACACATTCTTGATAATTCAAGGTCATCCTTATGAACTCCCATGGCTGCCCGCTGTGCTGATTCTCTCGGGCTTCACTGCAGTGGTCGAGATGACATGATGGCAGTCCTCGCCTTTCCTTTTAAGCCTCCTATCTTCTCCCTCTTGTATAAGCCACTTTCCCTCTCTTCCTGCTCATGCTGAAGTGTCGCCTTAGGCATTTGTTCTCTTTTCTAACCTATCCTTTTAATCACCTGTGGGGAGGAAATAAGATACCCGAGCTTTGGGGGGATCTGTGTGTAAAGGAAAAGTAGACAGGCTTTGAATAAGAATTTTTCCCTTAGACCAGGGCAAGAATTTTATTATAGGATTTGCTAATTCTTACTACACAGGTATCTTGGCTTTTTCTCTGATTCTCAGCTATTACCTGGATAAGTAAGGTGACCAGATACCCCGGTGCATGATAGATTATGTAAATTTCTTTAAAAAGTTAGGGACAGAGATGCCTGCCTTTGAGCAGAAGGGAATGGGCACTAGTTGGAGACCCCACTGCTCAAACTTGTCTCTGTCTGATCAGCAAGCTCTTCCATCTGCAACAACTTTCCCCGAAGTAAAGTATTGTCCAAACTGGAATACTTCTGAGAACAAAAGAATACACTAGCAATATTTACTTCAAGACAACAGGACTGTCCTAGGCAAATTTAAACCTAGGGTCTCCCTATTTTTTTTAAGATTTTATTTATTTATCTGAAAGAGAGAGAGAGGTTGAGAGAGAGAGAGAGAGAGAGTGCACAAGCAGGGGGAGGGGCAGACTCCCTGTTGAACCCAGAGCCAGAGGAGACATGAGGCCTGATCCCAGGACCCTGACCTGAGACAAAGTCAGACGCTTAACCAACAGAGCCACCCAGAAGCCCCCTTAGGTCTCCCTATCTCTAAGACAAACTTCAGCAACATCAGCTGGTACAGAGAACTAAAAATATAGTGGATTACTTCAGGGCTGGCTATTCATCATGGCCACAATCACAGACTTTCCTTGGGCAATTTCCCCAGTTGGATTTAAATTTATAGGTCATGGACTCTGGCCAATGGCATAGAATGCCTGACATCTTAACAAAGCTAAAACAAAGATTCTGCATCCAAATACCACTAAGATTCTTGGATTGGCAAATAAAATGTGTTTCTGGATTATTTTTCTTGAAATGTCTTTTATAACGAGTTTATGGACCAGTGGTTTGTTTGGGCTAAAATATTATAATCATTAGATCAGATGGTGTGTGTAAAGTTCTTAGTCTAATATCACGAACAGAGCAAGTATTTCAATTAATACTAACTAAAGCAAACACATGTGCACTTGTTAGCGTGTATGTACACACATATACACGCTTCTGCTTTTAAACTAAAGTACAACTGGAAATGTGTGTCAATATTTAAAACATCCTTTGGCCTAGATATCCAGCTTCTAAGAATTTGTCCTAAGGAAAAACATGTTTATCACAGTGTTGTTCATAATACTGAAAAATTGGAATAACCTAAATCTATCAATAGAGCATTAGTTAAATGAATAACCAGGCATCTATACAATAGAATATGATATATGGCTCTTAAAAATAATGAAGAAGAATTTTATTTATTGATACAAAAAGTCAATGATATGTTATCAAATGAAAATGCAACTTACAAAGCAGTATTCATAGTGTGATTTCTTTTATCAAAAAATGAAAACGAAGAAAAAAAATCACACAATCTCCTAAAAATATATAGCAAAATTATATGTCTTTTTAAATCTTTTTTAGTTATTACCTTGAACTATGGGATAACTGATAATATCAATTTTCTTCCCTTGGATGTTCTGAATTTTGTCTCATACACACACACATGCACAAACATGTACACATACATATACATATATGTGTATATGAAACAAAATTTAGAACTTCCAAAGAAGAAAATTAAGATGACCAGGTATCCCATAATTATTAAATTATTAAATATTAAACATAGCCATATATACATATATGTGTATGCATATAACTTTTATCATCAGAATAAAGTATTAAAAACAAGTCTCAGCTCAGATCCCAGGCCCTGTAAGAGGGGCTCCTGGGCTCTCTAGTGTTCAATGGTACTGCTTTTTTGTGCTCTCATAATCCCTGTATATAAAACTCTTCTTCCATTTATCTCTCTGCCATTTTAGTTTTCTTATTATACATTAGCTTCATCAACAAGCCCATGTAAATCTGTGGGGAAGCCGTTCACCTGACTTATCTCTGATTTTCCATTATATGCCACCTAGCTTAAGGTTTATGCTCAGGCAATGTTTGTTCACTGAATCAGTGCAAAAGTGAATGGGTCTCATGGCTTCTAGAACTAACCCAGTCTTCAGAGTCTCATGAAAGCCAAAGTAGAAGTAATGTTCCTCTTGCCTTCATAATCTGACTGCATTATGTGAGCCCCACAGTCTGGCACCCCCTGAAAGGGTTCCCCCAGGGACACGGCAAGGGTTCAGTATTTGTTTGTTGAAAGACTGAACGGATGACAATGAACAGAAATGATTATAACACCATCGACTCCATACTACGCAGAGGACCTAGTGACAGTGGGTGCCAGGACCTAAAAATCACCCTGAAATTGGAAGACAAAGATGTGATAGAACCTTAGAGATCATACAGTCCATCTTCCTCATTTCCCAGGTGAGGAGACATGGCCCAAAGAGAGGAGATGACTTCACTGAAGACCCAGGGCAGGTTAGCCATAGTGTCTGGGCTAGAATCTGGAGCCCTCCCCACCTGCCTGGGGCTGCTTCCCTGCAAAGCTGTCTCTCCCCTCCACCACAGCCTCAGGTTCCTGTGATTTCAGTGTGCTCTGCTTTTCAAGCTGAACAAACAGAAGGCAAAATCAGGATGTTCTCTATTCATCTCTGGTTGTGTGTGTGTGTTTTTCTTCCCTTCTTCCATGCACTCTAGATGCCGTTTGAACCGGACCCCTTCCTGCAGCAACTGGCCCTCCATAGGTAGTCCGCCCACCTCTGGAGACCTGGCCGCCCTGGGTGTTGAATCTTACCCACCAGGGTTTTGTTCTGTTGAACAAAAGCAAATCCTGCACCAGGCAACAAATACTTCCCAATTCTTGAATAATTGAAAGCCTGGGCCCCAAGCCGCAGCAGGCTAGGCACCAATTAGAAATGGAGAACGGGGAGCCTGCAGTGGGCGTCACCCCTGTTTGGGGTGTTCCACAGGCCATCTGACTTCCTGGGGTCTGCCACCAGGGCCCAGGCCTATGTGGGACAGAGGGGAGAATTCTGTAAGCATCAGCTTCTTCACAGCCCTCAGCTTCTGCCACCAAATCAACCTCTGTGGTGGAAGCAGCAGAAAGCCCAGCTCCCTTAATAGTGTGCACCTCCAATCTGTGATGTCTGATCCAAGAAACTGAAAGTATGATTCCAACAACTATCTTCACATTCCCTCCAGACAGGCTGCTGGTGAGAATAAGCCCATTTCTCAGTTGTCACCTGAGTCCTGAGAAAATGCAGGCCTCCTTTTCGTCAAGATCATCTCCTTTTCCAGGTCAGATGAGGAAGGCAGAAGGTGAGACCCACTGACACCACTCCAGGAGACACACAGCAAAGAGAGCTCCTTTATATGCATAAGAGCTGGGAGCAGAATAGGGACAGACCCCAGGACTTCTGGCCACCAGCCCGGGCTGTGCTACCCTCAGAGCTAGCTGGCTCTCGTCTTACCCACCTCCTGCCCATGCTCAACACTGTGTCCACAGCCATGTCTGCAAACTTCAAATATGATCAGATCCTTTCCCTCTTCAAATTTCCACTTTGTCAGATGTTTCCTATCACCTTTGGGACAGAGGCCAAAGTCCTGAAGAGGGCTTTCCAGGGCCTCCATACTCCAGTCTGTCTCCCTCCATGTCCTTATCAAGCACTGTGCTCCCTGCACGGTCACACACGCACCATTCCCCCACCCCATACCTGCCATAGCCACCTTGACCTTCCTTGTGTCCTCAGAAGTGTCATGCTCTGTGGCTCTGGTCCCTCACATGTGTGCATACCAGGCCTGGAACATTCTCTCCTAGTGAGCTCTTCCTGGTCATTTAAGGCTTTGATCCCTAACATTCACTACTAATTATTCCTAAGGAAGAGAGCTCTCCATGGTACCCATCCCTATAGTGGCCTCCACTTCCCCTCCATCTCCCTCGTGATCACTGTTCCACTGGCCATTTTGCCCACCAGACAGTGAGCTCAATGCTACTACAGGATCGCGACTGCCCAGGATCTATGAATTGGCAACTATGATGATGTCTAGATCCGAGGAGGGCCTGGAAAAAAAAATCATTTGAATAAACAGATACACAAATGGCTGAATAAAAAGCAAAAACAGGAAGAGAATCAACATCAGGCCATGAAAAAGTCCTTACTGGCTATCTTTTCATTCATGTTTTGTTATTTTTTTAAGTGAATATTTATTTAGTATCTGCTATGTGCCAGGAATTGCTCTAGGAACTAAAGGAAAATATATATATATAACAGTGAAGAAGACAGGCAAAAATCCCTGCACTCATGGAATGGCTTTTGTTCCAGTTAAAGCAGACAGTTAATGAAGAAAATAAACAAAATGTGTAGTCGGTAATACAGTGCTGGGCACCAGTGTTGGGACAGGAGGGGGAGGAAGCGGAGACACTGATATGCAGGTGCTGACTACAGGTCACTAAAACTAAATGTCACACTACCAAAGAGGTACCCGCCACCTGCATTCCTCCAAATTTCTTTTCTTTTTTATCGAATTCCCCTAATGGTGTACATTTAATTAGCTTTCTATTTTAATGCTACTTTAGCTCATTCTGAGATGATATATGGGTCAGGCGTCATTTTGTTCCCATCAAATGATCTCCTTTAGATCAATTCTTAAATGGAGAATTATTTAATCAAAATGTACATTTTTAAGATCTCATGATATACTTCCATTTTAAATAATTTTAGTAAATTACAAGGCCACTTTAGCAAAAATAAGTATGCCACTTTCATCATATCATCAAGACTGAGGACTATGATTTTCTTTGTTTGTTTACTGTTGTTATTTTAGTAGATGTGAAAATGGTATTTCAAGGTTACACTCATTTGTACTTCCTTGATTCTCCCATTTTTATTTTAAAATCTGATGACTAATGAAGTACTTCTTTAGCTTGTGGAAAATCACAACTGTGTTTACTAAACATGAGGTCTCTGTACTTTTGATAAGAGAGCAGAAAATCAAAGATCATGTCCAGGAAATAAATTCCATGAAATGATCAGGCTGTTGCATTAGGACAATGGGATCATGGAAACTACCAGAATTGAAATATGAAAAAGAATGATAGGGTTCTAAAGGCAAACCGGCCATGTCAGCATCTTGTCAAATACTTAGGGCAAATAAGCAATAATTACAGACAGGACTAAGGACTGAAGTTCCCAAGGGCTCACAGACGGTTACTACATTTTGATCAGGTGAAGACTGGCTCTCAACAATAATGGTTTTGTCTTTTATTTGCCTTTGCTGAGTAAAGATTTTGATGTTTACATCCTGGAGACTTGATTATTCAGATTATTTCTGTGTGGCTGAATAAACAAATAACTAAAGTCTTTTTTAAATTACTATTTCATTTCAAAAATTATACTACAGAGCTATTTACATCACTCAAGACTCTATTTCATTCCATGATTATCATTAATACATAGTTTTTAAACTTGAACGTGGACTCTATCCCAATCAGATGGCTTCTAATTTTTACTCTCAAAGTAATTGGAGATTTCAACTGCTAATTTAAATTTACTGTCAAATATGAGACATTCTATACAATTCATGTTTTTCTTGTCTGGCATATTTTTTTCTTTTGCCATCAACCAGATATTGTGTCTTTTGGTTTCAACTAGATTTTATGTATTTATACTCTTTTCTTTAAAAGTGTGACATAATTTACATTTAATAATATTGACACTTTTTGATGTGCAGTTCTAGGAGCTTGACACATCAGGTCACAAATAAAGTAACAGCTACAAGAATCAAGATGCAGAACCATTCCATGACCTTCATAAATGTCCTTACACCCCTTGGCAATTAACCTCTCCCTTTATTTTCCATCCCTGGCAACCACTGATCTGTTTCGCCTTTTGCAGAATATCAAGTAAATGGGATCATACAGTACACAGTCTTCTGAATCTGACTCTTTCCTTTGTCAGGATCCATTTGAGTTTCACCCAAGGTGTTGCATATATCAGTCGTTGATTCCTTTTTATTGCCAAAGCAGTCTTCCTTTACATGGACATGCCACAGTTTGCTGGTCTGTTTATTACTTATATGAGTTGTTTCCAGTGTAGGCAAATAAAGCTACTACAAACCTTCAGGTATGGGTTTTTATGTGACCATAAGTTTTCATTTTTCTTGGGTAAGTATCTAGGAAGGGCAATTCTGGGTTGTACAATGATTTATATGGCTGTACATTTTGCATTCCCACAGCGATAAACGAGAATTCCACTCGTTTCACATGCTTATTTGTTCTTGCATTGTCTTGATATTTTTATTTTAGCATTTGTATTAGGTGAGTAGCAGTATCTCATCATGATTTTAATTTGCATTTTTCTGATGACATAATGAAGATGGGCAACATACCGCAGGCTTATTGGCCATCCGCCATTTTTTGGTGACATGTCCATCCTAAAGTCCAAATACTTTCCATGTTTAATTGGGTTAGATGTCTTCTCATTATTGAATTTGCAAAGTAATTTCTATGTTCTGGATATAAGACTTTGGTATTTTGCCAATATTTTCTCTCAGTCCGTGGCGTGTCTTTTGTTTTTCTTAATAGTACCTCTGCAAAGCACAAGTTTTTAATTGTGAAGAAGTCCAATTTATATTCCTTTTTAACTATGTGTGTGTTTCCTATGTCTTTTTATTCCTTGTGCCCCCATCAGTGACCATTGTACAGCAGGCACATTTAGGCCTATTTTTACTAAATACATCCGTTCCTATTGGTCTCCTGAACATGAAAGGAACACATATGAGGACGTGGAATGAATACTGAACTGAGTCAAGACATCTAGATTCCTGTTGTTGTTACTTTGCTATTGACCTTGAGCTTACTATTTAAATTATTTACTTTCTATTTCTTCGTCTGCACATTAAAATAAGACCCACCTTACTCATTTCAGAAATGGTGAGGATGAAGTGAGAGAAAAGATACAAAGGCACTTGTGACATTGCTGGAAGGATTGCTCATGCCCAGGATGTTGGTGAGGGAATATCATTTTTCCCTTAAGAATTTCCCATCAAATTTGTCAGGCATGCTTGGACCCCAGATTACAAAGATACTTCTACAACTACAAATATAAAGCCCAAATATATTTCATGGACCCTGTGTCTCTCTTTCACTCTAGAATTCCCCTAGGCAACTCTGAATTTTCTTTTTCGTGCTTTGCATCAAACTTCTTTTTTTTTTTAATTCCACATATTTAACACTGAATAATCTTCAGATTTAATTTTTGAACTTGTAATTTTTAATTTTTTGGAAAGAAATGCTCCAACCAGCATTAGAATTGATTAAGATTCTTTCCTTGGGACATTTGGCAGAAACATCTTCTTTCATGAAATAGTGGTGTTATTCAACAATGGAGCGTGATTTTTTTTTTTTTCTTCTCTTTCTCAAGGGAGGGAATTGAAGTACAGCAGAAGATTAAACATTCTCTAGGATATGTATGGTCTTTCTAGTAAAACTAGATAAAGAAAAGGATATTTCTGTGGACAGGAATATTTGTGGTTGGAAATTACAGCTGGAAGGATCTAAAAATTGAAACCATTTAGGAAAGGAATAAATTTTTAAAAAGATTTAGTCTGTATAACATTGAGAGTTGATAATTTGTCACATTCATGAAGCTTTTAATATGTTTGTTTAACATTCTGAATTTTTTAAAAAATGGAAAAGCTTTCCTTCTAAGTTATGGAACTAATTTTGGTAAAATTGCTATTAGCCTATTTTGGGAAATAGGTAAATCTTACACTGTACTCTTATAATAGCCAAATAGCTGAAATCCAGGATAACTGTTTTTAAATGTAAGGTTGAATCATGTCACTGTTTTGGTCAATGGCTTTCCCATCTCCGAGTGGCAGCTAAAGTCCCTACAAGGGCCCATCTGTGGCACCCCGCCCACCTTGCCAGTGTCACCTCCTACCACTATCCCTTCTTCCTGACCCACTCCAGTTGACTCACCTTCTGTCCCTTGTTCATTTTAGCCACTGTGTGTTCACTGGTGTCTTTTGCCTGCAGATCTCTTTCCTCAATTATCACATAGCTCATTCCTGGACCAGGACCAGCTGCACACAGCCTGTTGGGCCAAGTATAAAATAAAAATGTATTTTGTTAAAAAAAAATCATTAAGAATCTAAGGTGTTGACAGTAGAGCAGTAAACCAAGTGTGATGCCCTGTATCGCTGCACAGCTCATATACCCATGAAGCCTGCCCTGCCTGGCTCCTTGCTTCCTTCACATCTTGTTCCAAAGTTACTTTGTATTAGAGAACTTGTCCCTCTGTCCATTAGCCCAAAAAGCTACCCCTAGCATGCTTAGCTCCTTTCCCTCCCTTCCTTCCTTCTATTTCAACTTTCTTTCTTTCCATTTCTTTCTTTCTCTTTCTTTCTTTCTTTCTTTCTTTCTTTCTTTCTTTCTTTCTTTCTCTCTCTCTCTCTCTTTATCTATCCTTCCAAATGGGATATAAAGTCCATACATCCTATATCACTCAAAGCAGAAAACATGCCCAACATACAGCAACCACTCAAATATTTGCTAACTGAATGAACAAATGAGTAAATTAGAAGTAGTGAAAATCCAAAACCCTATGAAAGAAAAGGGAAAAAAATGAAGAGATACATCAAATTTCTAGACAGTGAATGCTATGTTTGTATGCCTGCGGAGAGGTCCAGATTTAAAAATTCAAATTTAGGAATGCAGAAAGTGAGTTCAGCCCCTGCTCCAACACTGGCTGGTGGTGTGACTTTGGATAGGTTTCTTGACCTCTCTCAAGCCCGCGTCATCACCAGTACACCAGGGGGCCACACAGCTCTTCATGCCACAACTTTATAGAATAGTCTCAAATTCTCAAATGAGCCAGTATAATATAATGAACTAGTCAGCTGAAGATCTTTTCTGTACACTTGGATCAAAACAAGAATGAAGCAGTCTTTGGATTACTGGTCTGATGTGTCTCCAGTTTTCCCCTTCAATGTGAAGGCCTAATAGGAGATATGTATGGCATGTCCATATATACCATATTATACAATATGGCCTCATAAAACCATTTTCCCTGAGGGGAAAAAAATGCTCTACTTTTGGAGTAACTAGCATTCTTAAATAGCTTATTATGTATCAGTTTAGGTAACTTGACCGTTTAAACACTTAAACTGGTCATACTATTCTGAGCTTATCTGAGCCCATGGGTTGTTGGGTGTTAGTTCTTTAAAGAGACAGAAAGCTAAATATGGGGGTTCCTGAGCCTGTTTCCTCAGTGCTGGTTGGGACTGTATGAGTGTCTATTGCCAAGTGCATTGTGGAAAACAGAAGTCTCATTTAATATGCCATGCTCCATTTTTTATTATTAATTCTAAAAATCATGAAGAATATTCTAATCATAAATTCTCCTGGCATAGATGATTAAAGAAAAAAAAAACAGACCACTAAAATGCCTTCTGGCTTTGTATGTGTCTGTATTGAAAAATATTTGTTTTCTAAACCTAGTCTCTCCTTTTTTGTCAATAATTGTGCACAGTATTTGCTTTGTAGTTTGTGTTTCATGTCCATTTTGCTCGAGATAATGTCCTGTGTCTTTTTTTTTCATTCTTCTGATTCATTTTTCCTCTACTCATTGTGTTTTTCAGCAAAGTAAACTGATCTTTCTCCCCCCAAATCCACATTAATCCTTCCTGCTAAAAGATTTCTGATGTGCTTTTATCGCTATTTTAAAATAATCCCCATATTCTACCTGATGGAATGAGAGCAAGATGGACTCCAATCACATAAAAACAGATAAAGGCAAACTAAACTGAAAGTGAAAACCAAAAGAGAATCTGGGTGCAAAGCTACAGACTCCGTCAACTGAATAGGAAGGATGGGCTTGGGAGTTCTATAAATCTCAGTACAATGTGAGAACAAGACTTGATGTTGAAGCCTTGACATCCTGACTATAAGCCCTATTTGTAGGGTCAAGGGTAAAAGTCCCTTATTGGACAGTCCCAGTTATAATATTTGGGAAACATGGATATAAGAAGCTGGCTTGGTCATCAGAAAGGGTGGTTAGGCAGAAAAGAGCTTAGTGAATTAAAAATCAGTTATAATGGAAAGCCTTGTCACTCGGACAGTGAGGTCAAAATGAGAAAAAAAAGGTCATATTTCTATATTATTCCCAAGAGTGTTACCAACATGCAAAGAGCATCTGAAAAACATGGCAGTACAAAACATCCCACGGAATACACTGAGAGATTCAAAGATGTCTAGGATGAGTCCCTGTCCACGAAGGAAAGCTCCTCTTCTTCTCACCTCCTAAAGGTTTAAATATAAGCCTAAGAGCTCTTCCTGCAACATAAGAGTCAAAAACAGATTTGATCACCTGATGCAGAAGAAAAGCTCTCTGCAGTAGGAGCTGGAAGATTGGGTTCCAATCTCACCCATTTCACTAATCAGCTTGAGTAAATTTCTCTTAGCCCCTCCAGACCAGACCCTCTGTCAACTAAACACAGTGGGTGGGATGACTCAGCTGACATCATGTAGAACACAAGAATCAACTGAGACCTTCTTGAATTTTTGAAACATAGCACTATGACATATCATGAAATCATTGCCACTGTAAGCTACCAAATTTCGGAGTCACCTGTAATACAATAATAGGTAACTGAAACCAAATTCTGTGCTAGAAGAGGGATACTATCGTAACATAACCCTAAGGCACATGACATTGGCTTTGGAGCTTAGAAGTGAGTGAAAGGTAAAAGAGCCTGGAGACTAATGGTAAAGTGCAAACGGCAGCAGGAAGATGTTTCTGGAAGCTGGGGAAAAGACAGAGTGGTAAAAGTTCCCTGAAGCTGTTGCTCACTGTAATATAGCAAAAAGGAAAAATATCTAAGTGGGTGACTGGGTGACTCAGCAGGTTAAGCATCTGCCTTTGGCTCAGGTCACAATCTCAGGGTTCTGGGATCAAGTCTCACATCATAGTTCCTTGTTCACTGGGGAGTCTGCTGCTCCCGCTCACTCTCCCTCTGATCAATCTCTCTCTCTCTCTCTCTCTCTCTTTCTAACAAATAAATAAAATCTTTAAAACAAAAACTAAAAAAAAAAAATTTAAGTATCTAAGGAACCATCAGATCTGGCTAAAGAGATTTCCAGACAGCATATCAAAAGTAGCAGCTGGTTTCTTTTGACTCTGTGTGATAAAATACTGATGGAGTGGGATGAGATCAAACAAGAAAATGTTAAGCTTCATGCAGAATTTAGACTTGATCTTAGCCAAAAGGCCGAGAAGCAATCATCATGCAGAATTTAGAGGGAATATAAAGAAGACAGGACTCATTTCCAAAACAAAAATGTTTCCCAGTCCAGCATCTCTGAATGGTGAAGTAACACCAAAGTGCGGGGTAGGGGGGGAGAGGTCTCAGGGTAAAGATCCTTAAGGGTGTTTCTGTAAGACTTTTATTAAGACTCAGTAAGACTTAAGGATATGCCCAGCAGGATTTCTAGGAATCTTAAGGATATACCAGTGGACCCTCTTTAAGAAAAGGAAGGGGGGAGGGAAGGGCCTTTAAAAATATTAAGGATAAAATACTGTAAAATTTTTAGTCTCAATGTAAAGGCTTCCAAAATCATGAAGGATTTGTCCCACAGCACCCGGTGTCACAGCAAACCAGGGAGGAGCTTCTCTGGAAGGTAACTATGAGTGTGACTTTTCTCTAATGGAATTAACCCCCCCAAAAAGTCATGCAAACACTTAAGGTTTTATTTGTTTGTTTGTGTTAAGATTTTATTTATTTATTTGAAAGAGAGTGAGAGAGAGAGCACGAGAGGAGGGAGGGTCAGAGGGAGAAGCAGACTTCATGATAAACGGGGATCCTGATATAGGACCCTATCCTGGGACTCCAGGCTCATGACCTAAGCTGAAGGCAGATGCTTAACCAACTGAACAACCCAGGGGCCCAACACTGAAGTGTTTAAGAGAACTGTACATATAGAAGTAGTAAGCTAGACATACTGTCCAAAATGAAAAGATGCCTCTGTGCCCACAGAGGAAGCAGACTGAGAAAACGACTCAGCTGAAAACACAGGCTACTCATTGTGTAAAAAAAAAAAAAAAAAAAAAAAAAAAGACAACAGGGTAAAACCAAGAGCCCAGAGAACAAAGATCCGAGCCAAGGAGAACCATTCTTAGGGAGGAATACTGGCCCCATCAAGGAAGTGGCAACATGCCCCCATTTTATAATTAGCGGACTCTCTGAACAGGTCTAGACCAGTGACTGCTATGTGCCTCCCATTTTCCCCTGATTGGGTGAGAATGTCTATTATATTTCTACTGTCCCTGTATCACCATTGTCTATTGGCTGTGAAGAGGCAGATAACTTGTCTCTTTGTTTAACCTATCTTCACATGGAGACATACTCAGAGAAGCCACCCTGAAGCATCTCATTCATTTCTAGACTTCTTTTATTCTTTTTTTTTTTTTTAAGTTAGCTCCAGGCCCAGTCTGGAGCCTAGCATGGGATTTGAACTCATGACCCTGAGATCAAGACCTGAGCTGAGATCAACAGTCAGACGGTTTGACTGCCTGAGCCACCGAGGTGCCCCTCAAGACTTTTCATTCAACAAGACCCTGGACCTCAGCCTAAGCCTGATTCTAGAATGGAATGGGAATTCTGAGAGCCCTGGGAGGTGGTAAATATATTTGTAAATGGGGAGAAATATAAATGGTTTGTGACAGACAAAGGACGTTCACAGTTTGATACTCTTCCCCTTGAAGGGTGCAGTCTCATTTTCATCCCTTTTCATCTGAACTGGCCTTGGTTACCTGTTTGGCCATAGAATACTGCAGAATTAACATCTTGGAGTTCTTGAGAATTGATCATAAGAAGCTCTAAAGCTTTCACCTGGACCTCCAGCAACACTTTCTGGGAGCCATGACCCACCATGCAGGTGGGCATTCCAGGGGACATTCTGACTTAGCACAGTCCTCCAGCTCTCCGCCTTGAGGATCAGACATAACACAAAGCTCTCTTAGGCCTTCTGGACCAGCCAGCTCACCAGATGAATATCACAGAGTGACCTTAGTGCCATAGAGAATTTAAAAACTGCCCCGTTGTATAAGCCCTAAGTTTCTGACCCACAAAAATGTGAGGAAAAAAATAAAATGACTTCTCATTTAAGCTGCTGTATTTGAGGAAATGTGTTACAAAGCAAAAAGAGTCTCTTTCTCTTTGTGGATCTCAATTTCCTCACCAACAAAATGTAAGATTTGAATCAGACCTCTAAGTTTCTTCTAATTTCACAAAATTAGCAAAATAACATGTAACTTTTTATCAAACTGTCATAATCTTACTTACAAAAGCATCTATAGATAGTAAGCATTACAAATTTTGTCACTTCTGACTAACACATCAGAAGTAGGGTGAAAACACTGGAGAATTACTGTCCAGACACACTAACCAACATTCTAGTTGAAGACAGGTTACCAAGAATAATGTTTTCTGGAAGAAGACAAAGTGATTTGTCCTCAGTGGCCCTCCACAGGGGCTAGCTAAATGCACCCAAATTACTTTATATCTAAAACATCCACGTCTTTCAAACAAAATTTCCCTTGAATGAGGCATGTGAAAATTGATCCAGAAGATTAATTCCTATCTGCAAACAGATTGGTGACTATTTATATATGTGGGTAAATGCACACACTTCTGTCTGTTCATTTAGTACTGGAATTCCTCACTTAGAGTCTCCATACCCTCACAGGGTCCACAGACAGAACTCAGGGGGTCCAAGTCTGTTCATGGGGAAAAAAAATTACTTATTCTCTCTAACCTTTAAGTGAATTTAGCAGTAACTTTTTAAATTATGAATGCAGATACCAAAACAGAAAAATATTAAAAGTGTCTGATTTTTATCACCAGTTAATCACCAGTATTTTCATATCATTAATAGTTGTTACAGATAACTCAAACTATCACTTACACTCATCACAACTTTGACTTCAGGGTTGTGAATCTCACTCATTATTTAATGCATTAATAAAGACATATCTGTAGGGGCACCTGGGTGGCTCAGTCCGTTAAGCATTGGTTAATCAGTTAACCAAGACTCTTAATTTCCACTCAGGTCATGATCTCAGGGTCATGAGATCGACCCCTGCATTAGCTCTGTCCTCAGCACAGAGGCTGCTTGCAAAGCAGAAGCTGCTTGAGATTCTTTTTCTCTCTCTCCCTCTACCCCCCCCCCAACTTACTCTCTTACTCTATAAATAAATAAATAAATAATCTTTTTTAAAAAATAAATACATATATATGTATGTTAGTATAATATATACCCTGCTATACCACAAATTTTCTCTTAATGTTCTGAAAATATTTTATCATAATTTGCTTCCCTGTTTTTTAAGGTTTTATTTATTCATTTGAAAGAGACAGAGGCAGAGAGCACAAACAGGGGGAGAGACAAGAGGAAGAGGGAGAAGCAGATGCCCTACTGAGCTGGGAGCCCAATTTTTAATGCTATGTGCTTTAATATATGTATTTGAAAACATTCCAAGAAACGGAATAAATGGATTCATAAGCTCACCAAGACCACCAAAGGGAGCCATGGCTCCAAAAGGTTAGAAACCCCTGATTTTGAGCCGACACTGCAGGCACTTAGCTCACAGGCTTCTCCAGCTACCGGGCTCGTGTTGAGCACTTGCCATGGGCCCACATGCTCTTGGAGGCCCGCGCACCAATCCATATGTGTTAGTTTCCTCGCATGCTCTGCTTCCTCCTATTTCCCACATTAGTTGCTCTGAGCATCAGCCCCTGTTGTAGATCCCTCTTTCAGCCATGCCCCCTCATTCTCTATAGATAATTCTGACTCAAGTAACATTTTAGGTAAGTTAGAAGTTCTTTACTTTATCCACGTCCAGTGTTTCTACTGTTATATAGATGCTATTCTTTCTCGAATACGTATTTCCAAATATCATGTCTCTTCTGAGTTTGAAAGTCTAAATCTTCAACTGCCTGTTCATCTTGAATCCCTTCACACTTCAAATTAGGACCCTTCATTGTCTGCTCTGGCCATCACACACACGGACTCACACGGAGACAGAGGCCCACACAGACTAAGCAATGCTGTGTATTAGAATCCGGGGTGCCACATCGGGATTTAACTCCCTCTTGCTCACCCCCAAATTCAGTCATACTTAATCTGTCTCTTTAAATGTGTCTGAAATTCACTTATCTTACTTGACCTTAACTCTGCTCAGTCCTTAGCATGACGATTTTAATAATCTTTTAAGGAATTCCATACTTCTGGGATCTCTTTTTTTTTTTTTTCATTCCAACTAGAATTATTTTTCTTACCTCACATTCCACCTTAACAGTTGCATCACCTGGACCCATCGGCCTCACTCAGGCGATTTGTGAGAATTCACATGGCTGGGCCCTACTCTGGGAGCATCTAATCCAACAAGTCCAAGGTAGGGCTGTGAAATTTGCATTTCTAACCAGTTGCCTGGTGAGGCTGATACTGCTGGTCAGGAAACCCACATGAAAATTACTGCCCTAGGCCACTGGTCTTTAAACCTATGCCTATTATTTATAAATTATATTCATGTTCTAAGGCACTAACATTGTGAGTATATTAGGAAACACATCAAAATAATCATAAAAAAGATGAGTCAAAACAAATAGAAAATTCAATAATATTCTTCCTGCATCCAAATAGATCATACTGTAGACTTTACATCGGAGAATTCTGGGAAGGACAGAGATTAAGAATAAGCCTGTGGCTTGAGATATAAAGTCTTACAATCTGTCTTTCTAGTCAATTAGAGCCTATTTGCTCTCTAATCCTGGCTCCAGGCCCTAGGTTACAACTTTAGGAAACTTTTCTAACCTCTCCAGGCCTCTATGTCTTCCTGTATAAAATGGAGACAACACTAGTAACTGCTTCATAGGATTGTTTTCAGGATGAAATAAATTCATACGCATAAAAAAGTCCCTAGCATATAATAAGTGCTTGATTAATCTTGACTACAATGATTGCTCCTGGATAGACAGTATATGTTATAACCATGCTGATCGTTCACTGTCTCCTGAATAAAAGTCTACCACACAACGTCTTTGCTTGTGCTGTATCCTCTACGAGGGATATACTTCCTTCACCTCCACTCGGTAAAATCATTCTCATTTTTCACAGCTCCGCTGAAAATGTTATGTCCCTGTGACAACTTGCCCAAATCTCCTAACATAATTAATCGCTTTCTTGTCTGTGTTCCCAGAGCACTTTTGGAAGAATCTGAAAACGGCTTCCCACACGTAGTATGTACAGTTGTTCATATGCCATCCCCTCCAATATTGGGAGCTCTTGGATGAACAACATCTAGTTCATGTATGTATCCACTGTATTGCCCAAGAAAATCTTGGCTCATAGAAGATGCTGAATATGGACTGCAAAACAGGGCAGGGACACAAGGGTGACAGTCCTACCCCAGTACCATAGCATAGCCTGCGACTTACATTCTGCTGTCGATGGTGTCTTCCCCAAGTGACTCCCTACTTCGGCCCCACTTTATTTGGTCCACTGGCTAATGAGGTCTGTGATATAATAAAAAATAAATATTTGGTCTTTGTCCCAGGTTCCTGGCACACAGCTCCTGGAATGCTTGGACTCTCCAGAGTGATGAGAGTGTCTTTTGCATGCTAATGAGAGGACTCATTCTGGGGGCTCCTGGGTGGCTTCAGGATGGGGGTTGTTCACCAGAAAAAAATAAACCTAAATCACACACTAGAAACTTTCAGTCCCATCTCCCATCTTCTGGAGAGGGGAGAACACTAGAGATTGAACTCAGTCATAAATGGCCAGTGATTTAACCAATTGTGCCTATAAAGCGACCTCCAATTAAAAACCCCCAAACAACAGGGCAGAGAGAGCTTTCAGGTTGGTGAATACACACATGGGCTGGAAGGGTAGTACACCCCAACAGAAGCACCTAGACTCAGGACACTTTTGGATCTCACCCTATGTCCCTCTTCACTTGGCTGTTCATTTCTATTCTTTAAAATATCCTTGTAATAAACTAGTAAATATAAGCAGCATTTTTCTGAGTTTTTCAAGCTGTTCTGGCAAATTGTCACACCTGAAGAGGGAGTTGTGGGAACCCCAATACAGAGCAGGGGGTCAGAAGTGGCAATCTAAGACTTGACATTGACGTGGAGGCAGTCTCACGGGATGGAGCCCCTAACCAACAGGCTCTGTGCCAACTCTGGTTACTTAGTGTGAGATTAAATTGAACTGTCGTGGGACAGTTGTTGGAGAATTGATTGGTGTGTGGAGAAACCCCCACCCACTTGGTGTTGAGTGTGAATAAAACCAGTTCAGAGAAGCCAGTTAGGCTTGTATGGGATTCTGCAGCCCTCTGATAGAAACACACTAGCCAAACCAAAAAGCAGCACACTGGGAACTATGCCTCCACCAGCCCCACATCCTGTCCATCTGAAAAGCATGTTCCCAGAATGGGAACAGATGGAGCCTAGTAGATTTGATACCTCAATTCTTCTTCTCCTTAGTTCCCATAATGTCATGGCCATGGGATATTAAAAAAAATAAAAAGTGCCTGTCCTCAGTATGAAAACTCTACCCAACCCAGTCACTAAGATTGTCCAAGCTCCCAAGGCCCCAGAGGCTCCTAATTGTGTTTCCCATGAGTAGGCACCTGACCCTTCTATTACAGTACGCTCCAGAGCCCATCCATGTCCATGGGAACCACAGGTAAAAATGGGTCCAAGCCTGTATTCCCTGCTTACCAGAACTGTGGAACTTGTCTTCACCTGTAGTTCCTTCAGAGTCACCCAGTTCCCAGAGTGGGTTCCCTAAGGGGACTTGCTCTTTGTAAATCCTTGATGCCCTCTGCATGAAAGGAACATTGAAACCAAATTACACTGACATTTTAATAAACCAACCAAAGCCTTTCTACTACCTGATAACAAGGTAAACATTGGCACCCTCCCTCCGCCAGACTCGCCATTCAGTGGAGGTCTGTTTATACGGACTGTGATTACTGGACTATTTCATTGTGAAAGAAAAGCTAGCTTCATGTCACATAAAGTATATTCTTAAACCATAGCACACAGCATGAGGGAGCCAGATATGCCCTTGTCAACCCTAATGAAAGAAGAATATCAAACCCATTAAAAGGCTAAAGTCCAATCACCCTTCAGTGATTTTTCTTTTCATCAGCAAAAATGCTCATTAATTCTAATATCTTTGCTTTTAGGCATAAGCTTCAAGATCTGAACAGAAATTTCATTTGTAATGAACACATTTTGACAGAAGTAGAATTATGATGATTCTACCAGTAATAATAATAATAAGCCATATGAAAGGAATCAGAGGATTCTAGTCTCTAAGCTGGCAGGGGATCTGTGAGACCCTTTGTCTGTGACATGGTCTCATGATGCTCCAGAAACATCTGTATAAATACTGTGACCATAAAATCATGAGGCCAAGTCTTCTAACTGACATACCAGAATACATAGGTCCAGAATGCAAACATCCATTATTGACTTGATCTGGCAATAAAGATATGGACTCTTGGAGAGCACCAACATGGTGCTGGTTGGTCTGCATCCCCCAGAGCTCCTGCTCCCTTGGGTCCGAGACCTGTGTGGTCAGTGAGATGCCTCCCTCCCACCCCCCCAGCCGAGACTTCTAGATGGACCTAAGGGCTGAGGAGCCCTTGAGAGCCACCACTCAGAGCAGATCCATTGACTATGATGACCTTTTTTTGGTACTTCAGACCTTGACCAGTCTGTTGAGATCAGGAGATCAAAGAGAAGAAGAGCAGCAACTCTAGAAACAGAAAATCGACCACTTTCTAAAAGGTAGGACATGTGGAAAAGTGAATCCAAAGCCACAGGAAGATAGACTGCAGGGGGAAGGGGCCAGCTCCCAGCGAGCAGTGGATCTATGGAGCACAAAATTCAAACTTTTGAAAGTCTGCTCCACTGAGGGACATCACTCCAGAGACTAAGCGGGGATGGAGTCCTCATGGGGACAGTGTAGTCTCAGGCCCCATGGGGCCACAGAAGGATCGGGGTGTCTGAGTGTGGCAGAGCTCGTAGCTATCAGAGCAGGAAAGCCAGCTACAGAGACAGAGCCAAGGAATGAGTTCTCAGCTCAGGTTTACCTTAAACTATAATCTGCAGAACAGTCAGGTCACTGCTCATTAAGAAGGGAACCCACAAGTGGCAGATCCAGAAGACACACCTTCCTCCTCTACAGGCAGGAATTTTCTGGGTTTGGAGACTCCAAATGGAGCAGTGTGCCAGAGACAGAAACCCTCGGTCACAGGCCAGGTAAGCCCAGAGTGCAGCCAGAGACCAGGGAGATGGGAGGGATTGACCCTTTTCTCTCAGGTTGCACTGAGGAGTGGGGCCCTGAGCTCTCATCTCCTCTGGGCCAGAGACTGAGAGGCCACCATTTCCATTCCCATCCTCCAGAGCTCTACTGAAAGTGTTCAGGGAACAAAATCTCCCCAGAGATAACCTGAGCAGACTACTTAGCCTGGCCCCTGGCAAGGGCGCCGCCTCAGGCAAAGACATTTGAGAATCACTACAACAGGCCCCTCCCCCAGAAGATCAGCAAGAATATCCAGCCAAGAACAAGTTCACTGATTAAGGAGAACAGCAGAATTCAGGGGAGGTGAAAGCAAAACATGGAATTCATGGCTTTCTCCCCATGATTCTTTAGTCTTACAAAGTTAATTAAATTTTTTTTAATTTTATTTTTTTGGTATTCTAGTGTTTTTAACTTCTCCTCTTTCCTCTTTAATGTTTTTTAACTAGTTTATCTTAACAATACTTTTCCAAAAAAAATCTTCAAAACTTCATTATTAATAATCATATTTTATTCTTTATTTTACCTAACTTTATTTTTTGTATGCATATAGGGTTTTCTCTTCTAAAAAATTTTAGAGATATAATTTCTTCTAATAGGTCAAAATATACCCTAAATCTAGCACACGGCATTGCTCTTGGCACCAGTTTGAGCAAATTATCTCCACTTTCTTTTCTTTCTTTCTTTCTCCAACCAACTTATTTTATCAATTCCATTTTTTTTCATTTTCATCCTTATAGTCATGTTCCATCCCTTCATCATGTTTACCCTTATTTTTGTATATATATAAATTTGTCTTTCTTTAAAATTTTGGGAGATAGTTTCTTCTAAGAGACCAAAATACACCCAAAATCAAGTGGGTGGCTCTGTTCTATTCACCAGTATATATATATACACACATATATATATACTGCATATATATATATATGTGTGTATATATATATATATTTTAATTTCTTTTTACCCTCTTTCTTCTCCCCCTAGTTTGGGGTCTCCTCTGATTTGGTTAGTGTACATTTTTCTGGGGTCTTTGCCACCCTATTAGTATTTTATTCTCTCATTCATATATTCTTATCTGAATAAAATGACAAGGCAGAAAAACTCACGACAAAAAAAAAAAAAAAAAAAGAACAAAAGGCAGAACGGATGGCTAAGGACCTAATCAATACAGACATTGGTAATATGTCAGATGTAGAATTCAGAATGATGATTCTCAAGCTGCTAGCTGGGCTCAAAAAAGGCATGCAGGATATTAGAGAAACATTGTCTGGAGAAATAAAAGCCCTTTCTGGATAACTTAAAGAACTAAAGTCAAACCAAGCTGAAATCAAAAAAGGAATTAATGAGGTACAATCAAGAATGGAGGCTCTTGCTGCTAGGGTAAATGAGGCAGAAGAGAGAATTAGTGATATAGAAGACCAAATGATGGGGAATAAAGAAGCTGAGCAAAAGAGAGACAAACAAATACTGGACCACAGGGAGAATTTGAGACATAAGTGATACCATAAGATGAAACAATATGGGAATAATTGGGATTCCAGAAGAAGAAATAGATAGGCAGAAGATATATTGGAGCAAATTATTGTAGAGAATTTCCCTAATATGACAAAAGAAACAAGCATCAAAATCCAGGAGGCACAGAAGACCTCTCTCAAATTCAATAAAAATAGGTGCAGACCCTGTCATCTAATAGGCAAACTTACAAGTCTTAGTGACAAAGATAAAATCCTGGAAGCAGCCTGGGACAAGAAGTCTGTAAAATACAATGGTAAAAATATTAGATTGGCAGCAGACTTATGAACTGGCATAATATATTCAGAGCACTAAATGAGAAAAACATGCAGACAAGAATACTATATCCAGCTAGGCTATCACTGAAAATAGAAGGAGAGATAGAAAGTTTTCAGGACAAACAAAAACTAAAAGAATTTGTAAACACCAAACCAGCCTACAGGAAATTTTGAAATAGGTCCTCTAAGCAATGAGAGAGCCTAAAAGTAGTAGACCAGAAAGGAACAGAGACAATATTCAGTAACAGTCACCTTACAGGCAATACAATGGAACTAAGTTCATATCTTTCAATAGTTATCCTGAATGTAAATGGGTTAAATGTCCCAATCAAAAGACACAGGGTATCAGAATGGATAAAAAAACCAAAACCCATAAATATGCTGTCTATAAGAAACTCATTTTAGACCCAAAACACTGCTAGATTTAAAGTGACAGGGTGGAAAACAATTTACCATGCTAATAGACATTAAAAGAAAGCTGAAGTGGAAATCCTTATATCAGATAAATTAGACTTTAACCCAAAAACTACAATAAGAGATGAGGAAAGACACTATATCATACTCAAAGAGTCTGTCCAACAAGAAGAACTAACAATTTTAAATATCTATGCCCCTAACATGGGAGCAGCCTACTATGCAAACCAATTAATAACAAAATCAAAGAAACACATCGACAATAATACAATACTAGTAGGGGACTTTAACACCCTCCCTCACTGAAATGGACAGATAATACAAGCAAAAGATCAACAGGAAATAAAGGTCTTAAATGACACACTGGACCAAGATGGATATCACAGATATATTTAAAATATTTCATCTCAAAGCAACAGAATACACATTCTTCTCTAGTGCACATGGACTATTCTCCAGAATAAATCACATCCTGAGTCACAAATCAGGTCTAAAAGACCAGTACCAAAAGACTGAGATCGTTCCCTGCATATTTTCAGACCACAATGCTCTGAAGCTAGAACTCAATCACAAGAGGAAGACTGGAAAGACCCCAAATACATGGAGGCTAAAGAACATCCTACTAAAGAATGAATGGGTCAGGCAGGAAATTAAAGAAGAATTGAAAAAATTCATGGAAAATAATGATAATGAAAGCACAACTATTCAAAATCTGTGGGACACAGCAAAGGCAGTCCTGAGATGAAAATATATAGCAATATAAGCCTTTCTCAAGAAACAAGAAAGGTCTCAAATATACCACCTAACCCTACACCTAAATGAGCTGGAGAAAGAACAGCAAAGAAAGCCTAAACCTAGCAGGAGAAGAAAAATCATAAAGATCAGAGCAGAAATCAATGAAATAGAAACCAAAAGAACATTAGAACAAATCAACAAAGCTAGGAGCTGGTTCTTTGAAAGAATTAATAAGCTCGATAAGCCCCTTCCAGACTTATCAAAAAGAAAAGAGAAAGGACTCAAATAAATAAAATCATGATGGGGCACCTGGGTGGCTCAGTGGGTTAAAGCCTCTGCCTTCGGCTCGGGTCATGATCCCAGGGTCCTGGGATCGAGCCCCATGTCGGGCTCTCTGCTCAGCAGGGAGCCTGCTTTCCTTCCTCTCTCTGTCTGCCTCTCTGTCTACTTGTAATCTCTGTCTGTCAAATAAATAAATAAAATCTTTAAAAAAATAATTAAAAAAATCATGAATGAAAGAGGAGAGATCACAACCAACACCAAAGAAATAAAAACAATTATAATAACATATTATGAGTATATGCCAGCAAATTTGACAATCTGGAAGAAATGGATGCATTCCTAGGGACATATAAACTACCAAAACTAATCCAGGAAGAAATAGAAAACCTGAACAGACCCATAACCAGTATTGAAACAGAGATTATTAATCTTATTAATAATATTATTATTAATCTCTGCAACCAGAGATTGAAATAGTCATCAAAAATCTCCCAACAAATGAGAGCCCAGGGCCAGATGGCTTCCCAGGGGAATTCTACCAAACATTTAAAGAAGAATTAGTACCTATTCTCCTGAAACTGTTCCAAAAAATAGAAAAGGAAGGAAAACTTCTAAACTCATTTTATGAGGCCAGCATTACCTTGATCCCAAAACTAGTCAAAGATCCCATCAAAAAAGAGAATTACAGACCAATATCCGTGATGAACACAGATGCAAAAATTCTTACCAAAGTACTAGCAATAGGATCCAGCAGCACATTAAAAGGATTATTCACCCCGACCAAGTGGGATTTATTCCAGGGCTGCAAGGTTGGTTCAACATCTGCAAATCAATCAATGTGATACAACACATTAATAAAAGAAAGAACGAGAACCATAGGATACTCTCAAGAGAAGCTGAAAAAGCATTTGACAAAGTACAGCATACTTTCTTGGTCAAAACTCTTCAAAGGGTAGGGATAGAGGGTACATACCTCAATATCATCAAAGCCATCTACGAAAACCCCACAATCCTCAATGGAGAAGAACTGAGAGCTTTTCCCCTAAGGTCAGGAACACAACAGGGATGTCCATTATCACCACTGTTATTCAACATTGTACTAGAAGTCTTAGCCTCAGCAATCAGACAACAAAAAGAAATAAAAGGCATCCAAATCAGCAAAGAAGCAGTCAAACTTCAGTCTTTGCAGATGATAGGATACTTTTTATGGAAAACCCAAAGACTCACTCTAAAACTACTAGAACTTGTACAGGAATGTCAGAATATAAAATCAATGCACAGAAATCAGTTGTATTTCTATACACCAACAGAAAGACAGAAGAAAGAGATATTAAGGAGTTGATCCCATTTACAATTGCACCCAAAACCATAAGATACCTAGGAATAAACCTAACCAAAGAGGCACAGAAGCTATAAATGATAAAGTATTCATGAAAGAAATTGAGGAAGACAAACAGAAATGGAAAATCTTTCTATCCATGCTCACAGATTGGAAAAACAAATATAAAAATATCTATGCTACCTAAAGCAATCTACATGTTTAATGCAATCCCTATCAAAATACCATCAATTCTTTTCAAAGAAATGGAATAAATAATCCTAAAATTTATATGGAATCAGAGAAGACCTCAAATAGCCAGAGGAATGTTGAAAAAGAAAGCCAAAGTTGGTGGCATCACAATTCCAGACTTCAAAGCTGTCATTCAAAGATGACAAAGCTGTCATTATCAAGACAGTATGGTACTGGCACAAAAACAAACATAGGTCAATAGAACAGAATAGAGAGCCCAGAAATAGACTCTCAACTCTATGGTCAACTAATCTTTGACAAAGCAGGAAAGAATGTCCAATGGACAAAAGACAGTTTCTTCAACAAACGGTGTTGGGAAAACTGTACAGCCACATGCAGAAAAATGAAACTGGACCATTTTCTTACAGCACACACAAAAATAGAGTCATAAATGGATGAAAGACCTCAATGTGAGAAAGGAATCCATCAAAATCCTTGAGGAGAACATAGGTAGCAATATCTTCAACCTCAGCAACAGCAACTTCTTCTTAGAAACATTACCAAAGGCAAAGGAAGCAAGGGCAAAAATGAACTCTTGGGACTTCATCAAGATCAAAAGCTTTTGCACAGCAAAGGAAACAGTCAACAAAACCAAAAGACAGCTGACAGAATGGGAGAAGGTATTCTACAATGACATATCAGATAAAGGGCTAGTACCCAAAATCTATAAAGAACTTATCAAACTCAACACCCGAAGAATAAATAATGTAATCAAGAAATGGGCAGAGGACATGAACAGACATTTCTGCAAAGAAGACACCAGACGGCCAATAGACACATGAAAGAATGCTCAACATCCCTCGGCATCAGGGAAATACAAATCAAAACCACAATGAGATACAACCTCACACCAGTCAGAGTGACTAAAATTAACAAATCAGGAAAAGACAGAGGCTGGCAAGGGTGTGGAGAAAGGGGAGCCCTCCTGCACTGTTGGTATAAATGCGAGCTGGTACAGCCACTCTGGAAAACAGCATGGAGTTTCCTCAAAAGGTTGGAAATAGAGCTACACTACCACCCAGCAATCACACTACTGGGTATTTACCCTAAAGATAAAAATGTAGTGATCCAAAGGGGCATGTGCACCTGAATGTTTATAGCAGCAATGTCCACAATAGCCAAACTATTTAAAGAACCTAGATGTCCATCAACAGATGAATGGATAAAGAAGATGTGGTTTATAGATATACAATGGAATATTATGCAGCCATCAAAAGAAATGAAATCTTGCCATTTGCAATGATGTGGATGAACCTAGAAGGTACTATGCTAAGCAAAATAAGTCAATCAGAGAAAGACAATTATCATATGATCTCCCTGGTATGAGGAATTTGAGAGGCAAAGTTGGGGGGTCTGGAGGGTAGGGAAGGATAAAATGAAACAAGATGGGATCAGGAGGGAGACAAACTATAAGATTCTTAACCTCACAAAATAAACTGAGGGTTGCTGGGGGGAGGGGGAGTAGGGAGAGGGTGGTGGGGTTATGGACATTGGAGTGGGTATGTGCTATGGTGAGTACTGTGAAGTGTGTAAGCTGGACGATTAACAGACCTGTACCCCTGGGGCTAATAATACATTATATGTTAGTTTAAAAAAATATTTTTATAAGATTATTTTATAAGATTTTTTTTTTAAAGAGAGCACACACAAGCAGGCAGAAGCGGAGACAGAAGCAGGCTCCCTGCTGAGCAAGGAGCCTGATGTGGGACTCGATCCCAGGACCCTGGGATCATGACCTGAGCCGAAGGCAGTGGCTTAACTAACTGAGCCACCCAGGTGTCCAAGATTATTTTTATTTTTTAAAAGAGTATTCTTCTGAATAATCCAGAAAGCCTATTTATGAGCCTGTACTTAGTTATTTTATAGCGATGTTTTCTATGGGGTGGAAAGTTATTGTACAGATACTTGGGCAAGTAGGTAGAAGGCCACAGAGTTACCTTAGAACCCAGAGATTCCAATGTGGGTTTACTTAAAGGAGATAATCATTCTCCATGATTTAGACATCAACATAACTACCAAGACTGCCTTATTTGACTTAGCATGTATATTTCCCATTAGAGAAAATTTTAGAGTTCTGCATACTATAGGTATTTAACAAGTATTTGTTCAATGCTAAAGTGAATAGGTTCAGCTTTACCACTATTCAACCCTAACCATCAATTGCTTTCCTGATCTTTAAGAAGGCTACGCATTCCCACAAGCTAATTCCACAACCCAACCCCCAGCTACGCTATAGGTGAAGAAGGGCTCATGGAACTACTATTCCATCACTGGGCTCTTCACCTTCAAAATTGAAGGCTCTTCCTTCAAAAGGAACAGACTACCACTTATTTCAAATTTAAGCCACTGTACTTAGGTGCTACTGGTGACCAAATACCGTTTCTAACTGATTCTAACAACACTGCTCCCCATTTCACAGAAATACAAACCGGCTTAGAGAGATTCAGATGCTTGTACCAAACCACACAGCTAGAAAGCACAAAGCCAGGCTCTCAAACAAACCCTGGTCTCTAGTAGCAAAGCCTTGTTCTTCCTAATGCGCCCATGACTGCAGTGGCCATGAATCAATAGAGCAATTAGAATTGTTATGTCTATTGTAATATTGAGTTAGAAAAAGGATTTGGTTTCAATAGATCAAAGAGAAAAGAAATTAGAAAGAGAGCCTGTGGGGAAATGTGTATGTGGAGAGATGCCAGAAGAGAGGCTGGCCAAAAAAGGATTTAACACAATTGCTTATCAAATGGGCAAAGGACAGGACACACAATTCACAAGTGAGGACACATAATTAGATGACAAATGGGGGAAACATTTTATTTCTGTAGATATCAAGGAAAGGCAAATTAAAACAACAGTTTTGTGCCTTCTAAAACAACAAAGATGGGAATGGCAGCACCCAACATTGCCAATGGTGCTGTGAAACTCATACACAGATCTACCTGGTTGAAAATACAATTTAGAAAGCCCATTTGAAACAAAGTTATCTCTCATTAGTCAAGAGTCATACAGATGTGTACACCCTTTATCTTAAGGAAAATGTCTGAAAGAAGTATCTCTAAAAAGATACCAACCATGGCACTATTGAGAACAGCCAAAGTTCAAAATTAATTTGTGTCCATGAGCAAGAGGATGCTTATGTGATACGGAACATTATTATGACAGACTATTATACAGAGTTGGCTCAGGCCCCTTCTGCTCTGGTCTGGACCACTGCAGTAAGTTCTTTCCTTATCTCCGGTTTTGTCCTCTGCAATCCAGGCTTCCCTGGCCCACCAGAGAGTTCTTATGAATATAAGATAGGGCACCCCCCCTATGGCCCTGCCTGGTGGAATTCCAAACTCTTAGACCAGCCCCTAGGGCCTCTGTGAACTCTGTTCCACCTGCCTCTCCAGCCTCCTTTCTTGCACTAGCCACATCTACAGGCCTCTGTTCTTACCACATTGAACACCATGGAAACACATTCACTTCCTAAATCAACATCCATAACTCCATGTCCGCCTATTAGCTATACTCTTTACCTGGAACACCCTTCCTTCTTCTCCACTTGGCAAAATCCTTCCCAGCCTTCACAACCCAACTGAAAATGTTAGCCCGGCTCTGCTCTACGTCTTAGAATTCTACATCTTAGAATTTGTGAGGTCTTTCCTGTGCAACATGTGGCAGTTTGCCTTCAAGATTGAGTTTACTCACTGCCTCCGTGTCAAGATTTTTTCTCGATTTTTTTATACCTCTATTGTCAGGTGATATCAGCCATGCTTGTCTTGGGGCCTCTGATTAACCCATGACAGAAGCTTATCACAGCTCTTGTCGGTACTTACTGCATGTGTTTTTACATATGTTTCCCTTAACCAAACTCCTTGAGGTCATGGGCTCATCACCCTGGTCAATCATAACAGTATTTCTTCACCACCATTTATTTGATGCTTATGATATGCCAAGCATTGGTTTATGCTTTTTGCATTTTATCTCTTTATCTCATGAAAATCACACAACTCTAACAAAGCATGTTGTTCATTATTCTTGATTCAAAAGATGAGGAACTGAGGTTCAAAGCAGTTAAGTTTGTGCCGAAAGCACCAAGTAAGCGCATGGTTTAGCCAAGAGCTGAACCCTCATCTACTTGATTCCAGCTGTCTAGCCATGATAAGATCTCATTGTCTTTTCTAACACAGAGCTAGCAAATGACAGACGCTCAGTAATGGTTACAAAAATAAAATTACGTGGCAATATTGATAAGTGTTTAAAACAGAATAAAAGCAGAATGTAAAAATGTATCTATACCTTGACTATAACCCAATTAAAACTGCATGTGCACACTGGACCAAGAATGCATAGGAACCTGGTACCAACAAGGGTCCATTTATTAGAGAAACAAAATCACGGCAATTTTTAAATTGGTTTTTCCCATTGCATAGTACTCTTAAAGTGAATAGCATAGAATGGATGGCTCTTCAATCAGCAGAGCCCCTAAGACCATCAAAATTTCAACTGACTAGAGGAATCCAGAAGCCAGATGTACTCAGTGGCTAACCACTGATTATTCCTGATGGAATCTATATGCACATCAGTAGATCAGAAAAAAATGAATAAGTAAAAAGGAGAAGAAATGCTAGTTTCCTTTGGCCCTGAGTTGCCATACATAAAGAGAACTTGCACAAAACCTTAACTGTGTGAAAAATAAATAAAAGCAGAACTTCTCAGTACCGGGGACCTGGGTGTCTCCGTCAGTTAAGTATCCTACTCTTGATTTTAGCTCAGGTCATGATCCCGGGGTCCTGAGATCAAGCCCCACGTCTGGGCTCCGTGCTCAGCACACAGTCTGCTTGGGACTCTCTCCCTCTCCCTCTCCACCCTCTCAAATAAATAGTTTTAATAATAAAATCAATCAATTAATTAATTAATTAATTATGAACTTCTCAGGACCATTTCATAAAAATTAATTCTGGCACTGGATTTCTAAGTAAGTTCTTCACCTTATGCAAAGAATGTTCTGAAAGAAGAGGAGAGAAAAGCAAGAGAAGGATGAGAAGGGATATGAAAAGAAGAAGAAAAGAAAGGGAGGGGGGAATAATTTCTGATTTGACAAAGCAGGAGAAAAAGAGGTCAGTTAAAATTCAGATAAATAGACCCACTGGTTTTCTTAAGAACCCTTCCCTAAAACTCTGCATTTCAGAGTGTGCTGTTGCTTAACTTCACCCAAGGATCAGGGAAAATGGTAACACCATTAACAGAAATGGGAAATCAAGAGGAGGAGGTTCTTCAGGAAGGAACAGATGCCTATAAAGAGGACTTCATAAATATTTGCGAATAGATCATTAAAGGAAAGTATCTTCTTCGTTGTGTTTCAGTTTCCAATAGGACACTTTTCATGGCCTGCCAGAATTGGGAATACCTCCTCTCAAAGGGCAAGACTACATTTCAGTTAATTTCCTATTTCAATAAGATAGAAACTGCACATCCGCAAGAAACAGAGGCAGGCTACACAGTTCCCTTAGCCTTGTATTCTCAATCAAATGCAGGGCCCAGAAATAGCCAGGCCTTGTCCATACTGTGCTTGCCCTCTGCCTAAGGATGACTGATGATAACGGGTTTCTCAGCTGTGCAGCCAGGGTGCAGATCGGAAGGAGTTTGTTTGCGATGGAATGGAGCCAGTCTGAATGTTGAAGCATCTCAACCCTTGTATTGTTCCCCTGAGGGAAGAAAGAATAGGTGCATCGTGGTACCCAGCAAATAACTAGCTGGGACCCCAAGGGTAAAATTATTCGTATGTTTAAGGGAAAATATAAAAAATGAGAATGCATAATTTCCAAACAAAGAATAATTTTAAGCAGGGAATTTGGAATCGTTTTATAATCTTGCTTGTCTGCAGAAGTTCACTTTTGTGGAAGGTATCTTGTCAGTCTCTGGGGAGAGACACACAGATCACTGCATTATTATTTAGAAACAAGAGATCAGGTATTTTATGCTTTAATCCCATTGGTGTCCACAAGCATGAAAAACTCATCCCATCCAGGGTCTCAGTCCATGAATAGAGTTCACTGAGGTGTAGGAAAAGGCTGGAGCTTGGCAGGGTAGGTCAGGTGGAGGTAGATTGTGGGTGGGCTGGGGCTAACTTGGCATTGAGGCTCAGTTGGGGGGGGGGGGGCAATATACAGCCTTTTTCAAGTGTCAAGAAACAGCACAGACTTCTCTTATAATCAGAAACTGACGCCTCCCCGCATCCCTCAACAACCACCACCTCCTCTTTTCCCTATCTCTGAAAGTCAACAGGAAAAATAACACTCCTGAAATAAGAGATTCATTTCTCACCAAAATAGAACCTTCTTTTATGTAGCTACACATAAGCTTCCCTACTGAAGCACCAAATTCAAAAGCAGCTATAAGTAAAAAGAATTTGCTCTTATCATAAATAAACGATTGTATATGAGAACTTATTTGCAGTAAAATCTTACGATAAAAATATAATTTATATCCTAGTTTCTCCTGTGTATTTTATGTAATATCCCAGTAAAATATTTCCATTTTACAACATGTACCTATTAAAATCATTCCTTATAAAACTGTCGGCATAAAATAAAATACAAAAACTGAAGGGAAAAAGCAGAGGAAAAGAAAATATATCAAAAAGAGGTGGATGAAGGCAACAGAGCGATGCTGGTGGCAATCCTCCCAGCGTGATATAAATAACAGGGATATGGAGGCAGGGAAAGGTGCCGATAATTAACTAGGATATTTAAAGGTGAGAAATACTTTAAAAAAAACTTCCTAGAGTGTCAGTCTTTTCCCTCCGCTAACAAGGAATTCTATCACAATAAGATTTGAAGACAGGATCTTACCAGTGAGGTAGGATGAGTCTACAAAACGAGTCAATTAAAAACAAAGTATCCTGGAAATGGTAACAGTATCTGCCAAAATGCTGTCCTGATGTCTGAGTGAAATTTACTCACTGGTAAACAGGTGCTGCTCCCATTTAAAGGTGGAGTTGCAGCTTGCTAGTCAAGGACCCCTTAAAAACAGCTGATTAGACCTGTCACTCTGTTAGGTTGTATTTGGTTTCAAATTTACAGAAAACTTGCAATAATAATTGAAAGAATTCTAGATACTCATCCTCCAGCTTCTACAACTGTTAACATTCTATCACATTCTCTTTGTGCGCGCGCGCGCGTGTGTGTGTGTGTGTGTGTGTGTGTGTGTGTGTGTGTATGAGAGACAGAGACAGAGACAGAGACAGAGACAGAGACAGAGACAGAGAGAGTGTGTTTGATCACTGGAGAGTAAGTTGCAGATTTATGATGCTCATTTACTCCTAAAACTTCAGTGTGTATTATTTTCGAGTATTCTCTTCTATAACCAAGGTAAAATAATCGAAGTCAGGAAAATAATATTTAATATTATCTAATCTATAGATCTTCAAATTTGGTAATTGTCCTGACAGCAATCCCTATGGTTTTACAAAAATGTGATAACTAAAGAAGGGAGAAAAATAAAAGGAAAATTCTGGTCCAGAACCCAATATAGGATTATACACTGCATCCAACTGACATGTCTCTTTTTTCTCTCTTAATCTGGAACTGTCCCTCACTCACTTTGTTTTCCTGACCTTCACTTTTTGAAGAGTACCAGCCAGTAGAATAACTTGCTTTTTGTCTGAAGCTTCCTTACGATTATATTTGGATCACACATTTTTGGCAGGAATGCCACAGAGGTGATGTACTTGCTCGGTGTATCATATTGCATATGTTGTCCCCTAAATGGTGCTAACGTTGATGGTTTTGTTAAACTGGGGCTCACTGTAAAATTATTCTTTCCATTTTATAATGAAGAGGTGGATGTACTTTAAAAAAATATGTAATAAAAAAATAAATGGAGATACTTTGAGATTAAGTAAATATCTTGTTCCTCATCAAATTTTCACCCACTGATTTCAGCAACTCTTGTTGACCCTTGCCTAAGCCAATGATGGTTGTGACAGGGGCCAAATGGGAAGGGACACCATGCCCCGTGGAAGGGGTGTAGCATTACCTCTGAGGGATGTGATGGGTTAATTTTTGACTTGGAAAATAAAGCAGTACCTATTTTTACTACAATCTATCAAAGAATGAAAAGATCAACAAAATTGTCCTAGTTAATGGGACTCTATAGAACATATAATCCATTTTCTGTTCATCAATAATCCTCAATGGAAGGGTGGAGTTTTTATTGCTATCAGAAAGGTCATAGGCTTAGAAAAATTGAGAAACACTGTACTCTGTGCTTTCAAGAGAAATTAGCCTCCAGTTTAAAAAATGAAATAGCTTTTTTTCTCCTGAGTAGCTCTTCAGTTTTCATGGAAAGACACTTGGAATTATGTAACCAGCCACATTTTTTTTTCTTTTGACAACACCTGCTAGAAAATGTAGAGCCTAAAGTATGTCCAATTCACAGTGATGGGTCTTTTAAGCTTGCATTTGGGGATTCATTTCCAGACCACTTTATGTTTCCAGCTAGTTTTTCTTTCTTCTTTTGCTCTAATTTCTTATTTATGCATCTTGTTTTATTATGTATTTTTGTAGTCAGATTGAGACTTTGTGGATTAAGATAGGCATACAAACTAATACAATAGCCTGTGCTTTCTTTGTTTCATTAGTTGATCAGTGTTAAATGCCCAGAAATCAAATTTCTTATCAACTAGGGCTATCTTATTTTGTTCCACTCGACATGAAATGTTGAAGGAGGGAAAGGTGAAAGAACTCATGAGAAACTTTAAGTCAATGTCATTGGCTGATTCAGTGGCTTACACTTTCCAAGACCCCAAATAATGAGGTTAGTTACTGCCGTCATATGGAATGGGTCTTTCTCGGTGAGGGTAAAAGAGCACCAGACCAGGCATCAGAAGGCCCGTGGATGGTGTAATTCCCCTCTCCCATAGACTAGGTATGTGACCTTGAAGAAATCAATTCTGCTTTCTGACCTTTGGCATTCTTCTCAAAAACTGAGTATAAGAACACCTAACCTGCCTATCTCACCAAATTGTTGGAAAACCCAATAGGAAAATGCTTCAAGAACTGCAGGGTCCAAGAGTTCCTTATCACATTTCCCATTTGGGAAGATAATCAGACAAGAAACAAGTGAAGAAACACCCAAATAATTTAATTTCAGAAAGCAGTAAATGCTACAAAAACAAAATAGAATAAGAAAGTCATGCATGAAGGCAGAGAGGATGATTTTAGATAGGATAGCCAAAGGAGAGGATACTGAATGGGAGACCGGGATAATGAGGAACAGGAAGTATGCAGAGATGACAAGAGCGTTGGAATCAGGGATAAGAATTCGAAAGCAGGAAGCAATCAATTGTGCTCATGGGACTGCCAGAGCCCAATGTGGCTAACAGGTGCCTGTGCAGGAGGAAGAGGTGGAGGGACGGGGGGGGGGGTGTTGGGGGGCAGCCTTCAGAAGCCAATCTCTCTGTGGCCTCCATGCCAGGAGCATCCACGAGTCCACGACCTGGAGGTGCCTCCCGGGTCTGCTTCTTGCCCATCATGGTGGAATCCTTAAGCACTCGCTCTCACATATAAAACAGGACTAACAGTAGCCACTGCCTCATAAAACTGTGCGAGAAGTGAGTGCAATCCTGCTCCACCCTGTGCTGGGACAGGTGAGCTCTCCAGAAGGATGAGCTATTATTTCCAGTCCACTCCAACTCGTCCATCAACTGAACATCTACAACCCTCACCAGATAAGCTGCACAACTCAGGATTCAAAGATATTTCAGAAAATTCTTCAGTTCAGCAGTGACCTCAAGAATAGAGAATCTGCCGGTTTCAGCCCCACAGCCCCTGGCACTGAGCTCACACAGTAGGCGTTCAGGAGATCCCTAACCGGAGTAAAGATTCGTGCAAGGTGGTTCCTGACTGTAGTAACAAGCCAGCCAGGAAATGCAGGCAGTAAATCACGCTCCCCTATGCCAGCTCTATACAAAATTCACAACGGGCACAACTTGTTTTTAAACTCAAGCTATGTGAAATGTTTTTAGATCCTCCTAACATATTCGGATGCATGCTCGCCTTAAGTAATGTGTTGTCTCAGGAGTGAGTTCCTGGCTCTGCCATAATAGCTGATTTTTATCAACAATTAGGAAAAGAGGCATTTGTCTGATTACTTGCCCAATTTCGGAACAAATGGCTCCTCAGCCAACCATTGCAAATACCTCCCCACCAGCACCAGCACTTCCAAGTTCAGACTTCACATTCCGATCATGCTAGGAATGTAATCAAGTCCCTCCATGGAGATAAGTTAATTATCTCCTCAGGCTATGAGCAAACGCACCGAGTGTGGTTTCTGACCATGTTGCCTAATGAGAGGACACCCCAGAGGAGCTGGAGGGCTTGTCAGCTTCCACCCCAGGGCCATATATGGCATCTGGGAGCTGTGGTCCGAACCAATCCAGCCTTCATTCCCCGGGTTCCTCACCGCACCTGCTTTTGGCAATGCAGCACTGGACACAGAACTTGGCTCTCTCCGTTCTCCTGCGGCCAGCCTCGCCATGGCCCAGATGGCTGGGGCCGGGCCCCTGGAGCCCACCCCATACCTCCTGCAGCCCAGCACGTCTCTCAGCCCAGGATGCCCCTCCGGAAAGCTGATCCAGCTCTGCTGAGCCTCCTGAGATAGATAAGGGACGAAATCAGCTTTTCTGTCCTCCATCACCAGGCTGCCAGGGACAGCAGGACCCAAAGACTCAAACATAAATCACCTGCCTATCTCCATGTTTTAAACTTCAGCTTTAATCCAGCTCAGAGTGGGATTAGCTGCCTCAGAGACTGCTAATTGCCAGATGGCCGCTGATAGCCGCCCGCGGAAACGTGTGTGTCAGAGCTTGCCGTGGAGCCTCAGAAAGTCAGAACTGAAAGGGACCTCAGCGAGGCAGACCAACCCTTCACGTCTTCATCATCACAGTGGGACGGGGCCAGGTGCTAGCCCCGCGACGACAGCGAGTGAAGAGCACGTGACTGGGACCTTCCCGAGGGTGTCATTGAATTGAAGGGAGAGAAAAGCATTGAGGGACAGCAGGGTGTTTCCAGGTGATTCTGCCCTGCTGCCCTCAGAGAGGCGCAAGAGCAAAGGAGCAAAATTAATTTCTTGAACACTTCCTGTATTCCAGACACGACATCAGCTCTTTCCATGTGTAAGGCATGGGTTCTAATCCCCAATCTTGCTGCTCAGCTATGGACCACACACCTACAGGTGTACCACGGTAAGAACAGCCACAAATGCTAGACAGCCTGAGTGAACCCATGAACAGGAAACACACACATGCACACACACACACACACATTGAAAAAGAAAGGGGTATAAAAGAACCCCAAACTAGGAAATCAATTCCAATGGATCCAAGCCTACAGGTTTTCTTAAACTCTTAAAAACAACTTGAATCCTCATGTGTTACAAGCCAGATCTGAACTCAAATGTATGTCCTATTGCCCAAGTCCATTCCTTGGAGAAGCATCAAGGGCTTCTTACACCCAGAGAGCCTACAGGCTGAAGGACAGGAGTTCATTAACACAGTCACACTCAGGTGGAGACCCAGATGGTGTCCCAGGGAAGCATCTGATGTGTCTTTGGTGTCTGGTACGTCCAGACATTTGCTCTATCCTTTATGAGATCTGTAACTACTAAGGGTACCCCTGGGTTGGAGACAATGCAAGAGTGTTCACCATCTCCTCTCTGGTGTGTCCAGAGATCCAAGTCCCCCAAGTTCCCACCTGGAGTACATAACCTCCCAGGACATCTGCAGATAGTTTCTAGGAAATTTATCAAACATATATCAAGATGAAGAAAATATGCATATATTGAAAATCTCAGAGAAATACTTGGAGTGTTCCTAGGGGAAATGTTTGATTCTCGACAAACTCATGAGCCAAATATCTAAGATCAAAGCTATTTAGGAATGGTCTTCCAGATCTTACAGAACAACAAAAATTTGCCCAGGAAAAGGGAATTGGTAAACTCCCACAGCGCTCTGCTTCTTAGGCAAGATGTGCCATGGCTAAAATCCAAGAAAGTCCCACATTAGGTCATTTCTGGCCTCTAGTCCTATAGGCACGTCCACTGTCATTACAGATGCGGTACGTGATATAGCTGAGGATGGGAGTCAAAGTGAAAGAAAGAAAATCCCTCCTTCATATCCAGATGGCCATCAGACACATGAAAAAGTGCTCCACATCACTTGGCATCAGGGAAATGCAGATCAAAACCACAATGAGATACCACCTCACACCAGTCAGAATGGCTAAAATTAACAAATCAGGAAACAACAGATGCTGGCGAGGGTGCAGAGAAAGGGGGACCCTCCTACACTGTTGGTGGGAATGCAAGCTGCTGCAGCCACTCTGGAAAACAGCATGGAAATTCCTCAAAAAGTTTAAAAGAGAGCTACCCTACAACCCAGCAATCACACTACTGGGTATTTACCCTAAAGATGCAAATGTAGTCATCCGAAGGGGCAGGTGTACCCGAATGTTTACAGCAGCAATGTCCATGATAGCCAAACTATGAAAAGAACCTAGATGTCCATCAACAGATGAATGGATAAAGAGGATGTGATACACACACACACACACACAGACACACACACACACACACACTATGCAGCCATCAAAAGAAATGATATCTTGCCATTTGCGACAACTTGAATAGAACTAGAGGGTATTATGCTGAGCGAAATAAGTCAATCAGAGAAAGACAATTATCATATGATCTCCCTGATATGAGGAAGTTGAAAGGTAATGTGGGAGAGTTGGGGGGGTAGGAAAGGAATAAATGAAACAAGATGGGATTGGAAGGGAGACTAACCATAAGAGACTCTTAATCTCACAAAACAAACAGGGTTGCCGGGGGGGTGGGGGTAGGGAGAGGGTGGTTGGGTTATGGACATTGGGGAAGGTATGTGCTATGGTGAGTGCTGTGAAGTGTAAACCTGGCGATTCACAGACCCGTATTCCTGGGGCTAATAATACATTATATGTTAATAAAAAAAATTTTTTTAAGTAATATTTAAAAAAGGTTTCAAAGAAAAAGAAAGGAAAAATCCCTCTTTCCCCTGGTTCCCCATGAGGCACACAATGGGTTTAACCTAGGGCTGGAGAGAGAGTTAATAAAAACTTGGCATTGACAAGAGGTGAAATAGAAGCTTAAATATTTATTTGATGTAACCGTTAAAAGAATGTAAAGGGGTCTATATATTCCAAAGAAGTTATCAAAAAGAAAATCAGAATATACATAACATGGATGAAGAAAAGCAGAAGTAAATCACCACCATCATCACCTAAAACAGGAGGCATCAGTAAGAGAAAACAGAAGGATGAGACAGCAGAATGAAGATAAAGCAAGCTTTCCTAAAAGACAAACTGAAACAGAACCCCTCACCCCTCTTTGGCTGATCACGCAGAGTCTCTGTTTCTTGTTGCTGCCCCTTCCCCACCTTCTGCTTCTCTCCCTCTTGCTCATCAAGGTTGGGGGCACCCCCAGGCTTTCCCCCCGACTCCGAGTCCCGTCATTCTGAATCAATCCAGGATCCCGACCCAGTCAATCCCTTAGCCTCTCCGTCCCTTCATTTGTCCATCTTCCCTGACCTCTGCACTTCAGCCACCCACAGCCATTGTCATTCCCTGAACCTGTCATCCCCCAAAGGGTCCCCTCTCCCAGAGCCACTAAGTCAGGCTCTGCATGCTGCATCTCTTGATATTCCAGTGTAAAAGAGGGCAGATCTAAGTGAAGGCTTTTGCTTCTTTGAGTTTTTAGCAGGAGAAGATCAGATTTTATTTTATTTTATTTTTTTAAAGGTTACAATCAAAGGAAGAGGAGAACAAACAGGAAAGAAGAGGGAAATCGATGCCGGTAAGTTTTGACGTTTGGGGGAAGAGAAGGGGGCAGGAAAGGGTAGAGCCAATGGCCTTACAGTTAATCAAGCCTGTAATTTATAAACACTGTGTATCAAACTCACAGAATGAGATGGAAACAGCCCTCAGAGACATTCTGAGACTCAATTTTGTTGCTTCAAAAAGGAATGAAATAGAGAAATTTAGCATCTGCCTCAAAAGTCAGAAATAAGAACACAATGGCACAAGAAAATCTTTTAAAATGAAATAAAATATTACGAATTAATGCCCTTTTAGAGAGAAATCTGCAGAAATAAATAAATAATTCCAAGAGTTGACTTTTCAAAGAAATGGGAAAATATATAGTTGATATAATTATGGGGGGGAAGGTTAGAAGTAAAAATGTGGTTTAACTGCAAATGTTAAGTTTACTTTGTGAAAGCTAAATGACTCCTATTTTAACCCTCCTAGTAAATTTGAAAATCATTAGAAGAAAGAGTTTCTAGAAAATCTATAAATCACCAAAATGGATTCACAAACTAAACAACCCAAGGAGTTTAATAATCAGACTTGAAAGACTTGCAACCTAAATATACATATACACAAATACATATGTGTATATATAATTTCATGTGTGTACATACATATACATATACATACACATATGGTTTCTAACCAAGCTATACCCAGACGAAACTTTCATGTTCTCAGGAAAAAGACAATCACACTAGTACCCAGACCCATAGTCCCTTATTTATAAATCTGAATCCCAATTTTTTTTTCCATAAACATATGAAAACAAACTTGACTGGAACTCAGCACTAAAATTTGACCTGGACTGATAGATATATAATTTTTATTCCAGTTATTGTTTTCATGTCATGGTGTGAAATAGTATTGTGTTTTATTATGCACTACTGCCCCAGATCCCACTGGGTGAGGTATGTATATATTCACTATGTATCCTTTGTTATCTTTCTAAAAATCCAAAGGCTCCAAATTCTGAAGCATATCTGGTCCCGAGGGTTTCAGAACAGGCCTTGTGGGACTGTATAAACTATCACAGAGCATACGAAAAGATGAAAAGTTTCTCAGCTATTTTAAGAAGTTTAGTTAACCCTGATCTACAATTTGGCAAAGGGAGGTCACTTACAAAGGAAACTGCAATCTGACTTCGTTTGATTATAGATGCAAAAGTTTAGATAAGTGACATTTTTTTTCACTTTTTCAACTTGGTGATAAAAATATATGGTCATTATTACAGACTGATGCATCTTCCCAAAATTCCTACGGTGACATCGTAACCCCGGGAACCTCAGAATGGGACCGTATTTGGATATAGGGTCTTTAAAGAGGTAATCAAATTAAAATAATGTCAGGAGTGTGGGCCCAGATCCAATATGGCTGGGGTCCTTGTAAGAAGATGAAATTTGGACAGAGAGGGAAAGAGAAAGATCATGTGAGGACAGAGGGAGAAGATGGGCATCTACAAGCTCAGGAGAGAGCCCCCCCCAAAGGAACCAACACAGTCAACACCTTGATCTCAGACCTCTAATTTTTAGAATTGTGCAAAAGTAAATTTCTGTAGTTTAACATACCCAGTCCATGGTGGCAGCCCCAGCACACTGAAACGGCCACATTTTCGTACTCCAGTTTAAATAACTACTGGTACTCACCCACCCTCTCAAACACAATGTGACTGGCATTCTCTTGCTTTGGACAGTGCTCTTCTTGACTGTGTAATAAGGTAAGAGAAGAGAAAAGAAACATGCCTTTACCCAAAGAAATAAGATGGGGCCATTACTACTGCTTGAAGACCCGGTGATTGTTTAGATGAGAAGCTATTAGACATTTTTTAAAATAATTATTTAGAAATTAATGACTGCTCTCTATGCCAGCATTAGCTGGAAAATTAAATTCCCAGTGTCTATAAAATATATATTTCAAAGTTGTACATAACATGTAAAACATTTGTATAATTAAATAGTTTTAAATGGCTTTAGTTTCTGTTCTGCCTACAGTTTAGGGAAGCACTAAAGACATTCTCTGCGGACACTGGTCCACACCCAGATGCATCTTTCTGCCATCACTGCAAGTCACTATACTCATCAGGCTAATGGCTCAACAAGGGAAGAAACTACTGCTAAGCTCATTCAAATTACTGCCAGAATTCATTCCTTTGTGGATGAAGGACTGAAGCCCCAGCATCTTTCCAGCTAACGCTTGGGGGTCTTCCTCCACAACTAGAGGGCACCCACCATTTGTAGAGGCCCACGTGGGCTTTCCCAACATGGCCACTTACTTCATCAAGACAGCAATCACCTCCAGAGTGGATCTGCTAGCAAGAGAGTCTCCCACAAGGCAGTGTCATCACAGGAAGGGTAACCCATCACTCAGCTTGTGAGAAGCAAGTTGGGGGAGGGGGGCTGTTCACACTCAAGGGAAAGGCGATTATGCAGGACATAAACAGGAGATAGGGATCATGGGAGGTCACCTCAGAGTCTATCTGCCACACAAGGGAACTGATGGGACGGACACGGAAACACAGGTGGAAAACCGTCTCTACAAGTGAGCATATAGTACGAGCACATTCACAACACCTTGTGCCACAGTGAGCCAAATAAAAGGTGCAAAAGACCAGGAATTTGAGCACTTGTGAGGAGGAAAATAAGTTTGCCCGCTGCACATGCTGTCAGTTAGTGTTGTTCTTTGTTTATAAATTCATTGGTGTAACTCTGTTGTGAGGGTCTCTATCATCTATCATGCATTTTCAAGGAATTCAGGGTATGGAAGGGGAAATAAATAAGCCAGTCTGATGAAAATCCTCAAATATGTATTATCTGGGATATTCTTGGGAGGTCTGACTGGCAAGGACATCTGAGCAGCGAACGGGCACACTGATTGGTCATAGAATATTTTGGTGGACTGATTTCCCACCAGAAAGAACAGAGTCGATGAGATTCTAAAAAACAGGGAGATCTGAAAAATTCCATAATTTGATCATCAAAAACCTACCGAAAATATCAGACATATCTAGGTGCTAAAAACTGGATCACAGATATCCAGTTCATCGACAGCCTCCACAGAAGATGTGTAGCTCCTGAACGTGTGAAGCTCTGGCCTTGGTTTATTCATCCCGTGGTTCAGCTCAGCTCCCAGCCCCATGCCTCCGTGCGAGAGCAGGCAGGCTCCAAAGCTGTCAGCACGAGGGGCTTAGGCAGCCTCATCCCACTCTTCTTCACGAGAAGCACGCCCGTGACACGGCCATCTGTTCAGCCATATAGCATCCCAGGCACCGAGGAACGCCATTCGGAACAGGCCGCCGGGTATAGGGCCATTCCTCCTGACAACCTCGGAAGACATCTCCCTCCCCTCAATAAGGAAATGCATGCCCCATTAATCAGGGGCCCAGCTAGCAGAGCTGCAAATATTTGTTCTCAGCAATTCTGGGACTTCAAGGATCTTCCGTGGTGACCAAACTCCGTCTGCAGGAGCAGGCTGCAAAGCCAGGTCCATGAGAGAATGAATGGGAAGGAGGGACTGTTGCCTCATCACAAACCAGCAGAGAGAGAACGGGCCAATTTCTGTTTGTCCAAAACAACAAGCACGTGGGGAAATATGGCTTTCCCCCAAAGGGCAGATGGGCAGATTCTCTGCTGCCTCCCCTCCCTAGCCTGTCACAAAGGAGACAGAAGCTACAAGAAAAAAATTATCACACCAGCCAGGGTAGGAGAGGTAGTATGCGGAGGATAGATGGATAAAAATTCCATTTGGGGCTTTGAAGATGTACTCTTTGGAGAGTCCTTGTCCCTTTGTTTTGTTTGTTTGTTTGTTAGCTTGCTTCTGAATACAGGGGTGTTTGGGGAGGGATGATGCCATTCTGCAAAAAGGAGAGTGTAAGGTTTCAGAAAAGAGAGCCCCGGGTCCAACCGCTAGGTTCGCCACTTATTCTCTGCCCACCCTTCAACAGAACAGTCTAATCCCCTTAAATCTGTTCCCTCATCTGCTTAGAAGGGAACATTTAAAAGGTACTTAATCTCACAGGGTTACTGCAATGGGAACATGCTGGAAATCAGAGTCACACAGAAGCCTCCCACACTTTGATGGTAGAACTGCGGAGCTGAGCCAGCCTTTGGCCCATTGCACCCGCTTTAACACTCTGCGTGCCAGGAGCCGGGAAACTGCTGCCCGTGATGGGAAAGGGACTTGGCCACATTCTCACTGTGAAAGACTGCCTGTGGGGTACTGCCTCCTGTCCACGCTTGCCAGGCAGGGGAGATGAGGGTGAAAAGTAAAAATTCAGCAGCTTGCCCGGGGCTGGGGTCCCTTGCCCCTGGGTCGGGACCCGAAGAGGGTGGGGGTCAGGGCAGGGACAGGCCCAGCTGGATCATGAGCTTCCCTCTGACCCTGGCTGAGCCCCCGACCGCAGTCAATGATGGCTCCCGTCTGACCCAGAGTCATCCCTCGTCTGTCACTGCTGGCTGTCCCCCGATGCTGAGTGTCACACCCGGGTGTCACCCCAGGCTCTCAGACTCTGGCCACACGTCCTGAAGGAGAGACATGGTGGTGGACTGGCGGTTCCAGCAGCTGCCATGCAAAGCGGCATGTCTGCGGCGATGTCTGGGGGCAGCCCTGTCTCTCTGTGCATCAGGAAGCTTCATGGACATATTTGTTTACTCCACTTGCCGATATGCAGTTTGCATAATATTGAATCTGAAAAGGACACTGCATTCACTGACAGGAGTTTTCCCAGCTGGAAAAAGGGGGGGGAGATAAAGAAAAAGAAAAAAGAAAGAAACCAGCTTTACATTTTTTAAGAGTTGGGGGTAAAAATAAAGACACCAACACCAAGTACCAGGTTTCCTGATGGATGTTTGCTGGGTGGGGAAGGCCAGTCTCTGGTCAGGCCACGCTCCCAGACCCCAAGTGGTGTTGGAAGGCTTTCTCCTAAACACTGTTGGCAGCTCCAGGGGCGGCTCTTTTGGTAAAAAGGATGTGCTGGAACTAAATGTGGGCCTCCAGCCAAGCCACATTTCTTCCTCTGAAACAGAAAACACTCACGTGTCAGGATGTAAGGAGCCAAGCCCCTCCAGGGGGGAAGGCATCCTCCTCAGCGTCCCGAGAGGACGGGAAGAACAAGGTCGAGCTGGGCTTTGACCTGAGATGTCCAGTGAAGAGCACAGGGCCAAGAATGCAGGCCAGCTCCTGTGCCCCTGGCCAGACTTCTACTCTCAGATGGGTCTCTACACCTGGCTCACTCACGAGTTACAGGGAGACCCTTTTGAATGTGTAGACGCGCAGACACAAAGCATGAAGCCAGGGTAAATGGCAGGAAGCCAAGCGGGGGCGTACAGCCTTTTCGCGGACACCCTTCTCATCATGGGCCCCTTGTGCCTCCGCGGCAGGCTCCGCTGAGCTGTGCAGAAGCATTGCTTTTTCAAACCAGTCTCCACAGGGCACAATCCCTGGGCCCTCCTACGCAGAGTGTGGGCCTCAGAGGAGCAGCAGCTGAAAGGGCTTAGAAACATATAACCTTAGTCCCACCCCAGACCTGTTGACTCGGAATCTGCATGTTTACAAATGCCCAGGTGCCCAGGTGATTCTTAGGCACATTTAAGTTATCAGAGGCACAGCCCCAGGGGCTTCTAGAACATTCTCACAATTGTACATGCATGCTTTTTCAAAGTGCTGCCCCCTGAGGAGAATGAATAGTGAGTTGGGTTGGGTTGGGTTGGGGTAAAAGGCACTTTGGACTCTAATCCAATGTCCCCAGGACCCCAGTCATCCCAGCCACCCAGCCTCTACAGTGGGGAAGCATCTACTCATACTCACCCCACCCTAGAACCTTCTTGGATGAGGGAAAACCATGGGGCTCAAATCCAAGATGATTTAGGACCTCACATCAGAGTTAAAGTCAGGTCTGGGGTACTTCATGGTCAATGTCCTATTGGTGAGCCAGAGTTGGCCTCACCTGGTCAAGGGACAAAAGACTCAAGTCCCAGGCAGCCTGGGTGCAGTGTAAAATTCAAGGTGGCTCCGTCCCATGGTTGGACATCAAACCCCCAGGACACACTGCGGGTGCACGGGCCCAGGACCGAGGCCAACTCCCTCTCAGCACTTGGTTCACTGCCGCGGCTCTTGTCTATTTATCTGGAACCTCTGAGCTCAGCCCCAGGCGTACCACCAAACTCTGACAATTACTCAGCAGAAACTCCCCTCGGGAGCAACCAAGCCCTGCACCATCAGTGGAGCTCACAAACCTGGGGCCTCCCTTACCATCTAATAGATGGCAACACAGCCAGCCAGCCCCACTGCCTGCCCATAGGGCTTCTCTGGATGAGCAGGGGCACCATAAGCTCCCGGCTTGGGCCCCCAGGACCTAAGCTGTAAACACTCAGAGCATCTCACTTTGTGTAGTGGGTGGGACACCTGGCAAAGTCTGTTCCATTACCTTCGCTGGTGCTTCATGCTTACACCTTGTCAGAACAACAGGAACAGAACTCTATTTCCTGTAGACACACTAGACAAGTGCTTTTGCGAGGTTTTGTTTGGCATGGCACTTTTGGCCCATCACGTCCATTTATCATCCGTCATGCCTGGAAACTAAAGCCTGGGTTGAGAGGGACCTGGCCAAGTTTGCATCCAAGTTATGTTTTGTTTTGAAGGGCTGCTGCAGGCATAGGGCTATAGTTATTTTCAGTTTTTTTTATTCAGTTAAAATTACAATAGCATTACACTGTATGAAACCATGTGGCCTTGATTACAATTTTTTCCATGTGTTAAGGAAGACCTGAAATGACTTTCTGAGGAGAATATTGGCCTTCCCCACAGGTACACCCTGGCTTATCTCCAAAAGGAGATACAAGAGCTTTCTTTTCAGGCAGGAGTTCTTGTAAGGTGACACAATTTTGACAAGAGTGTGTTAATCTTCCTCCCACCTTAGGTGACGGTTCCACCTACCCACTTTCCTGCAACAGAAGATATTTGCACTCCCAGTAGTTGTCAGGGAAAATAGCCCTGAACTTGGTGTCACTCAAATGTTTCATTTCCTCTTGGTTGGGAGGAATTGTGTTTAGAGAGTATTTCCCAAGGGGGAATCGTGTTAGTTAAGATAATGCTAGCTACTCTATCAGACAAATCCCAAATCCTCAGTGGCTTGACACAAGAGAAGTTGGTTCCCTGTGTATATCACGTTCCAATGAAGGCATTCTGGCTGGGTATGCACCCACCAGGCCTTGAGTATCCAGACCTCTTCCTTTATGTGGCCCCACCCTCCTCCGGGTCCTGGGAGGCATCTTTAGGCCAACAGATGGAGAAAGGGGTCATGCAGAGAATGCATCCCCTTCCCAACCACTTCAGCTAAGAAGTGACACACAATTTCTGCTCATGTTCAATGTCAAAGCCACATCTGGCCACAAAGAAAGCTGGGAAGAGTACTCATGGGCTCAAGATGGTCCAGGCTTCAGTGAACACAAAGTAGTCTCTGTTTTGGAAATGCATTGCTCTAAATCCCTCAAATTGACCCAGATTAAGCCAGTTCACCCACCAGATGAAAACCTGGACAGCATTATGTGGATTCCCACATAATAGCATCTGTAAAACAGCAAAGAGATGTGCCCCAAAACAAGAGAGAAACACTGGGTGAGTAGGAAAGTGGGGGAGGATTTCACACCAATGTACACAAGGTGCTGTTAACAGATTCCAGGCCTGATGATATCTCATTTCAAGGAGGAATCCAGAAACCCTCAGAATGATGGTCTCCCCCAGTGCCTGCTTTGTTTTTATTTAGTTAGATATGCCAGAATCCATATCATTCATTGTGCTTCCCTCTTTGCCTTGCCTCTTGGCAAGCTTAAACTCAGATCAATACAGGTCACCCCTAGCAAATATGGGAGACATCAAAGGATGTGTTTTTTTGAACCAACCTCACACGTGGCGCCATTCATCTTTCCTATTCTTAATTCCCTGCCTCATTTTTTGAAGTTCTTTATGTCAACTCATTATCATCTAACTATCTTTGTAAACTGTGTCTGGTTCACTTGAGGAATGCAAAGGAATACAGCAGATAAATAAGAGAATAATCAACAAAATATAAAAGCAGCAATGATCCAGGAGCTACTTAGAGGAAGTTGGAGACACTTCCTTCCTTTCTTTCTCTTCTTGTCTTCATCTTGGCCTTACTGGTATGGTTATTCCACCCATGGGTGCCTGAGTGAACAAATCTCTTTCCTGTTCTATGGGCACCCCCTGCACACTCAGGGTTGTGGCAGCCTTCAAGAAGGTACCTTCCCAGTGTCAGAACATCCACAGACTCCAGGAGGAGCCCTCTCCAGTTTCTCAAGGGAATGGCAATCTTCAGGTTGCTCTTTCTTGTCAAGAGGCCCTGACATTAGGAGGGCATCCCCCAACGTGCCTCTTCCTATGTCCCTGCATGACAGTGTGTTTTTGTACACAGCGATTGGCCTTACAGACCAACCTCCAATGCTCCTCTGATTCCAGGGGCAGATTAGCCAAGGGGCAGCACAGCTTACTGTGAAGAGCAAGACTTAGAGAAGCACTATCCAATATGGTAGCCACTTGCCACATGTAGCCCCAAAACACTTACAATGGGGTGAGTCTGAGTTGAGATGTGCTGTGGGTGTGAAATTCATACTGGATTTTGAAGATGTAGTATAAAAGAAAGAATATAAAGAAATACCTTAACAACCTTTAATAATTAACAAGGGTTGTTGCCCAATTTCTCAGCACCACGTCTCTAGATGGGAACCTGGTTATTAGGGTTTGGCTCAGTGCTCTGGGAGAGTCTGGGACTCAATAGTAAGAAGGAGAAATTGGGGATTCTGCCTACAAGTTTTAGCCCCTCATTTGAAGCACTCAGCTCTGAGCCTCAGCCTGGAGAACAAAGACTTCAAGCTATCATTCACCTGTATTGTGTGGGCTTTGTTTTCAAGGACAAAAAAAATATTAACTTAAAGGAAAAAGTCATTTTCAGATTGTTCTTTAGCAAAAATTAAATCTTACCTGGAACAACTTATCTTCCTCAAGCAGAGAAGCTCAATTGCCCACCCCCAGCCCTCTGAATAGCAACTAAGAAAGATAAAAATATTTTCCTATTCAGAGATTATTTCAGTTATCACAGGCACTAAATAGATGGCAAATGAGCAACTGCGTACAAATGTTTGTCCATGAAGCCTGAATCTTTTACTTCAGAGAAACCGGGAGGGGAGTTTTGGTGATTAAATGACCAGTGGGTAAAACTGTTCAAAGCGTGCATGATAATTTGCTGCCTGGAAGAGCAGGAACTCGAATCATATGAGCAAGTGTCTCTGAGGACAGGCTTGCCACACCTGATAAGCCAGGAGAAGCCTCCACTTCCCCACAGCCCAAGAAGGCGCATGCTCAAGTAGCCCACCTCTAACTGCCAAGATGTCCCAACCCCCATGCCTTGCACCTGGCCTGGCCCCATGTAACCTGCCCCTTGCCACGTGACTTGGCCAATTCACCCCATAGGCACCCACCCAGCCTGTCTCCTGTGGGAAGCACAATGTAACCCATGACCACGTGCCCTGCCATAGCTGTGCACGCGTCTCAGAGCGCAGGCCGCGGTCTGGCACTTCCTGGCCTGCACATATTTCTATGGATATTTCTCTTAACATTTCTGTCCTCCTGGTCCTCCAATTCCTTAATAATACATATCCCTCAGTGGCTCCAAGAAATCAATCCTTCAGTCTTCAGAGAGAGGCAAAGTCTCCCCCAAAGTGGAGAAACTTTGAGAAGGATTCAGTAGAAGCCACAATGGTTCAGTTAGAGACACAAGAAACCTATCCATCGATACGAACTTAGTCAAAGGTCCATGGATAGAATTCAGAGGGTCAATGAAGTTAGACAGGATAAATGTCTTATCTGTATTTTCACTGGCCTCTAACTGAACTATAGTTCAGAATTTCCTCCAATTATGAACATGGGCCATAAACCACAGTAGTTCTAGCAATGCCTATGATTTATCAACAGTAAAAATAAGTTACTTTACTATAGCGTGATTGTTGCAGATTTCTCAAAACATTATTTATTTCAGATATACAACAGCTATTAGAACTATAAGTAGATCTTGCTTTTCAATGAGTTAAGAAGCATATATATGACTATACCACATATCTGGTTTATCTATATTTTGATAACTATGTGTCAACATTATCAGTTTCCTTTGTAATCCTGTATATTTAACTTTGTGCACTTAAAAACCATTATTCTGAGAATAAGTCCTGTCTTAGTTCCAGGTGGGGAAGAGCTAAATAAATATCATAGACTGGAGCGGGGGGCTTAGACAACGAATGTTTATGTCTCTCAGTTCTAGAGGTGGGGAAGTTCAAGACCAAGGTACAAGCCAATTCAGTGTCCTGCATGGGAATTCTCAAAGAGAGCCACCTCCCTATTCTACCTTCACATGGCAGACGACCATCTGTTTCCGACCTCTTCTTACGAGGGCACTAATCCCGCCCACACATGAGGGCTCCGCTCTCATCACCTCACTCCTCCCAAAAGCCTGCCTGCAAACGTACCACTATCCTGGGGATTAGGGCTTCAACATATGGATTTGGTGGAGACAAACATTCATCCATAGCAAGTCCATGGGCCTCACTAAATGTCAAAGGAGTCTATGGAGAAAAAGGAGAAAGATGGTTAGACTCCCCCCACCGTGAACCCTATAAAAAATGCCTCCCCACAAAGCTTCCTATGACATCAGCCATCATAGCTCTCCTAGTGCCCCAAAAGGTGATAAATATCCGCACTCTTTGTCAAAAGCAGCAAAGAACTCAAAAGATTTTTATGCAGTACAGAGCGGAGTCGGGGGAAGGGCTGAGAGGCCAAGAGATCTGGTCCCTGGAGCCCCTCAGAGTCCATTTCTGAGGGAGCAGAGCAGAGCAGCCTCTACCCCCACTCCGTGAAGGCCCGCCTCTGCCATGCACAAAGGAGGGGGTCAGAGGGTGCAGCCAAAAGCCCACCTCCTCAGAGGCCAACCCCACACCCGCGCCCCAAACAGCTCCAGCCAAGGCACGTGCTGACTCCAGACTGGCCAGGCAACTGAACTCCATCCCTCTCAGAAAAGGAAGAGGAAAGCCTTCTGTGACCATAAATCTAAACTGGGTGAGAGATACTCTTAGCTCCGCGATTTCCTGCCCCGCACACTAATTACACAAGCGCTCTGGGTTAATTAATTTGTAAGAGAGGACCATATTGCTGAATGTACATTTTTTTTCTGGGTTTCAACTGCTCCACTTCTCAAGTTGAAATTACTTTGCAGCAACTTTTCTTTCTTCCTCTCACCTTTAACTCGAAGCCTGTTTGCATGTTTTCCTTTTGCAGCTTGGGGGAAAATTTTTGAAAGGGGGGGGAGGAAGGTTATTTGATCCTTTGAAGAGAGAAATCCTGCTCATGGATTTTCTGCTTTTAATTCATTGGAGAGAAAAGGGCGATGGAGGGAACAGGGTGGGGAAGGAGGACAAGGTGAGGAGCAAGGGGCTTTGATCTCCAGGAGGTGCAGGCAGGGTGGCTGCCCCGCCCCTCGCCATAGCCCAGTGTGGCCCTGACCCGTAAGTCCTTGGAGACCCTTCCAAGGCCAGGCCACGCCCCCTGCCTGGAGAACTCTGGGCTACAGTTTCTTAAAACAGCCCGGAACAGGGAAGCGTGAGACTCAGCCAGAAACGCTCATGCCTCCTGGTGCTCACTGCCTCAGGCACTTTGATCAGAGGAATAAAAGCTAAGAACTAAGAAATCATTCTGAGCGTGAGCTGAGAAGGGAGAGCTGATAAACCAGGGAAATACTCTTTATAACATAGCTTGTATTTCTTCCTTCATCTCTAGGCATAAAGAGGGGAGGCAAAATACGTGGTCATCAATACTGGGTGATAAATGCTCAGAACTTCTGGGTCAGCTCAAGGGCTCACTCAAGCCTGCAAAGGAGAAAACACCTAACACAGGGGCAGGCACTGAGCTGAAAACACAGGCTCCTACTGCGGCTGCCCACTGTACAGCCCTCTGGAAATGTACTTCTGATTTGGGGCTGGGCCAACAGTCAACACGCTGTGAAGCTAACAGATCAGTCACCAGGACCCAGTTCAGCTCGGTTTTATAAATAAAACTTTGGCACTTAACAGGCGGTGGGCATTGTGCGAGAGAAAACTAGGGCCAAAGATGGGTGGGAGATGGGATGCCTGCAGACCCATAAACTGATGATAATTTGCAAGCGCTACAAAAACTGTATTCACAAGGCCAGGGATGGCAAAGAGGAGCGGGAATGATTGACTGACTGGAACGAGTGAGGCCTGGGAAGGCTCTGTCACAGAGGGGATATGTAAGCTGGGTTTTGATGAATACACCGAAGTTCATCAAGGAAACAGGGAATCTCCACACTGTTTTCCAGAGTGGCCGCACCAACTTGCATTCCCACCAATAGTGTAAGAGGGTTCCCCTTTCTCCACATCCTCTCCAACACCTGTTGTTTACCCTGTAATTGCACTACTGGGTATTTACCCCAAAGATGCAGATGTAGTGGAAAGAAGGGCCACCTGTACCCCAATGTACCCCATTGTAGCAGCAATGGCCACAGTCACCAAACTGCGGAAAGAGCCACGATGCCCTTCAACAGACAAATGGATAAGGAAGATGTGTTCCGTATATACAATGGAGTATTATGCCTCCATCAGAAAGGATGAATACCCAACTTTTGTATCAACGTGGATGGGACTGGAGGAGATTACGCTGAGTGAAATAAGTCAAGCAGAGAGAGTCAATTATCGCGTGGTTTCACTTACTTGTGGAGCATAAGGAATAACACAGAGGACATTGGGAGAAGGAGAGGAGAAGTGAGTTGGGGGAAATCAGAGGCAGAAATGAAACATGAGAGACTGTGGACTCTGAGAAACAAACTAAGGGTTTTGGAGGGGAGAGGGTGAGCCTGGTGGTAGTTATTGTGGAGGACACGTATTGCATGGAGCACTGGGTGTGGTGCACAAACAATGAATTTTGGAATACTGGAAAAAAAATAAAATAAAATAAAATTCAAAGTTCCTTCAAAAAATCAGAAGAAAACAGGGGATGAGAGTGATCTATATCACAGAAAGAACACACAGAAAACCATGGAGACATGAGAGGTCAAGGTGTCTTAGCAGTTAGAGTTGACTTAAGCGTGATACCTACGGAGGTAGGAAGTGGCAGCAGATGACCTGGGATCAAGTGAAATACGTGTGCTCCACCAAGCTTGGTTTCCCTGGGGTTTTCTCCTGGTGGAGTGGTTTCAAGCAGGACAGTGACGTGATCAGAAGCGTGTGAGTGTGTACATAATACACATGCATTCTGGCAGCTGAGAGAATCAGAGGAGTGTGAGAAATGGTGTTTCCTCTTTGGACATGTGGATTTTAAGGCCCCTCCACAGACACCGACAGGGAGAGGCAGGGTGTGCATTTCCCTAGCCCAGTGAGGACTCCCTGCTGGAGATGCCCATCTGGGGGCTGCCATCATGATGAGGAAGAAACAGACGCAGGCACCAACCTCCAGACTCTGGCTCAGCCAAGTGGCTCACTGCTTTAGAAATTTCTAGAACATCAGGCTCAAAGGGTTCAGAGAGATCACTTCACCCCGCATTTTGCAGATGAGGAAGCAGAAGGCTGGCAGCAGTCTCGGCCCCCTGACTCCCACCACTGCGGCAGCCCTGACCTGCTTGCCCACTGCATCTACAACGCGCCAGAGGTAGAAGGAGAAGAGGGAGACCTAGCGATGAGGTGGCAAAGGTCAGATCTAAAGGGACTCAGTCTACAGACAAAAAGATGAGATGGAGTCCAAGTCTGTGAAGCAGACCCCAGGCAGGGGGGAGAAGGAAGCTGTAGGTTCCTACGATGCGGCCTCAACCCCCTTTTCCCACCTCGTGAGCTCTCAACCCGCTCACGTGCCACCTCCTCCACGAAGCTGCCTTAGAAGCGGAGCCCTCAGGGACCTCTCCCTTTCCCACCCATGTCCGCGTCCCCTGCATGGTGCTTCCCACAGTAAGTCATAAACTGGAATTATCCATGGGCACTTCGCTCACGTTGCTCTCGACTGTGGACAGTGGATTGATATCATTGCCTGAACCCCCAGAACGAAGCCCAGACAGGCCTGCCACAGAGCAGGGTCTCCCCACACAGGAGCTGGGGGAATCAGTGCTTGCTGGCAGAATGCAGGGGAGCAAGGCCCACAGAGCCAGATCCATGGATGGAAAAAACAAGTAGACAGATGAGGAAAATGAGAGCAGAACTTGGAAGAAACATGTGGGGCTGCCCTGTCCCAGGGGCCCCCGGGGGGCGCCCCAGGCCCGACACAGGCTTCAGAAAACACCAGTGATCCCACACCAGTCCTGGCAGAGACAGGACGGGATGATCTAATAGATATTTTCCAGACTCCGTGTCTATTATCCCCAAACAAAATGACATGTGCTTCCAAGCAGCTCCTCTCTGGTTACGAGCACTATAATTAAGCATGAAGAACACACCCACCTCAGTCTGCACAGAGAGGGTGGGAAGCCAGCACAGCAGAGCCGAAGCAGCCTCGCTGAGTGAGTGCAGGGCCCCAGCCTCACACTGCTGCCCTCCCACCGGGACTCCCCTGTCCCGCAGTGGCCTTGGAGCGCTCTCAGCTAAGCTCCGCTTGGGAGCCCAAGGGTCAAGGAGGCGACAGAGAGCTGGGAGCAGCAAGGCCAGGACTCTAGCCTCTGTTCTGCCACTAAATGGAGATCCTTCCCCATCCTGAGCCTCCAGGTTTTCATCTGGTCCCCCCACCTGGCTACTGTCCACGACGCAAGAGCCTGGGACCCCATCACACTCTCTTGACTGAGCGAGTCCAGAGGCCCCAGAAGCTATCCCTGGGAACAGCAGCGGGGGCTCCAGCAGCCATGGGCACCTTAGATGCCAGCGCCCCCGCCTTGCCAGATCTGCCCAGAGGTTGCTTTGGGAATATACGTCTGGTCGCAGGTGGGGCCTTAGTGAGCTTGGAATCACAGCAAGCTTCTGCTCCCAGCCTCAGTTCTGGGCCCAGGCAGGAGACCATGAGTCTGATGAGAGATGCACTGAACGCTCGGGTAGGCTGTGTCCACCCAAAAATCCTACAGGTCCCTGCCAGGCTGCAACAAGCCAAGGTACCAGACATGTCAGATCCTCAGAATGGTCCCTGGGACCCTGGTCTCCTTCACCCCGTACCTCTTGTTTTCCAGGGACCCAGACCTGCCCTGAGGCTACTTTGCTGTAGTGCAGCTAGACTCAGTACACTGAGGGTCCCCAAACCCCCTTCCCAGATGGTCTTCCAGAAACAGATCATGTGTCTCTCCTCCACCCCTGGACTGACACTATATCTTCCTAAGAACTGTCCCCGAGGGTCTGTCTGATTTGGGCTGGCAGGTCCAATCCAGATTCAGGGAAGTCAGAGGATAGGAAGAGACACTGGGTGGCAGGCACATGGCATTCGCAGCATGAGATTCAGCCTCGGAGAATGTCCCTAGGCAGTCAGGTCTCCTCTCCTGATCCTGGAAAGTTGATACATGGGCAGAGCAGTGAAATAGGAGGCTGCTGGGCCCACTCAAACCTAGAACATCAGCCTCCAAGGCAGGAGGATGGAGCTCAGGCAGCAAGCCCCACGGCTCTTCCACCGCTTCCGTCCACCCCACCATCACGCTCTAGACTGGACACCTACTGCTCCCACGCACCCCTCCAGCACCTACCAAAGGGACGTTTATACCTTTATCAAGTGGTCTCTTCCCAATGTCATCCCTTAGCTATAAGCCCAAGGAGCTTCACGCCTGGGAGGTGACGCCTATGTGGCCCCATCTTCACTTGGCTGCTCCTAAACGACACCCCCCATGTCACCCCTCACTTCTTCCTGTCCCATGTTCTGCTACCCTGCCAGTGGGGAGCTTTCCTTCCACACTGTGTTTGCCCTTCCCCGATTTCCAGTCCTCCGTGCCCTGACCTGAAACCTCCCACTGGCCCCGGGGAAACTCTGCCTCTTGGCAGCTTCCCACCCTCCTGGCTGGCCCTTTGCCCTCCTTTGCAAGGAGCAAGGCTGTCCAGAGGGCTGTTACCCGGGGACATTAAGAGGCTCTGCTGTTCTCTGACCAAGATAGCTCCAGCGCGGACCCCGCACCCTCCTGTCTGCATTTTTCTCTCTTGTCTTTATCACCTCCTGACACGATGCTTATTTATTTAATGTGTGCTTAATTTATATCTCACTCCCCTGCCCCCAAAATAAGCAACTCCACGAGGAGAGGGGTGTCTGCTTCTGTGCCCAGCTCTATCCCACATCCAGAAGGGTACCTGGCCCGTGGTCAGCTCTACAAGTACTTGTTGAAGAAATGAATGGCTGAGTGAGTGAATGAATGCCATCACAGCACCAGCCATGCAACATCCCTGTGTGGGTAGATCCTTCCCATGAGAAACCCTTGGAGAATCCTGAGCCGAGGCACAAGGATCCCAGGCCTGGGGGGTCAGGTCCCCTCAGACCTGGCCTGAGCAGCTTTTCCTGTCTGCATCCTCAGTTTCCCCACTCATAAAATGAGGGGGCTGAGCGGTGCAGGGCCAGGGGGCCACCGAGTGCTGCCCTCGTGTCAGGGGCTGCTGGCTGCCTGCTTGCAGAGTTCCCACAGACCTGTCCTGGGAATGGCCTGTGGGCCCAAGCCCGAGTTCTTCTGGCCCAGCAGGCTCTAATTAGGAGCCACTCTTAGCATTTTTGTAATTTAATTCTCTCTGGTCAACACTTTAATTATGGGTATATCATTTTTCACCACAGCACACGCAGGAAAGGCTACTTCCTGACCAGAGGGGCAGCCGGCTGGTGGCCAGAAGCACCCCCAGCCCAGCAGCCTGGTTGTCCAAGGGCTGAAGGGAGGCTAGGGCACACACAGCCTGGCCACAGCACCAGAGAGGAGCTTTGCTCTCGTCACCCTGAGGGAAATGGCCCAAGTCCCTGCTTCAGCTTCCTGTCCCTGTCCCGTCATCTCCCACCAGTTTCCCTTGCTGCCCAGACCCGGGATGTTGGCCCTTTCCTTCTGTGCCTTGTAGGAGGGACTTCAAGCAAGACCCAGATCCGATGGGTGGGTTTTCCCTCACAAGGGTGCAGGGAAGAGTTGACAAGGGCACTCACTCCTGTCTGTCTGTCTGTCTACATATTCCCATGGGACACAGACATCCTTCTTATAGGACTGATTTTTTTTTTTTTTTTCATTTGACTTGAAGCTTATACTGGTATTTCTACTGTGAGAATCCTATGTACTTGCCAGATCAAACTGAGACTTCTCCCGAAGAGCCCTGTCCCAGGAAGTGGCCCTTCCCACACAGTGTCTGAGTGGGGTGGGACCAGAGCTGGGGCATCCAAGGGCCCGGGGAAGGATGTGATTCGGCCAGAGGAGCTCAGCTGGAGGAGATGTCAGCAGGATGAAAGGTTTGAACAAGGCTCTGGGAAAACTCCTTTTTGAGTTGGATGATCCCTGGAGAGCCTCCAAGGAAGGTCTCTGCTGGCATCCAAAGGACCACCCAGGGGCTGGCCCTCATGTGAGGCTGCAGAAAAGGACATGGGGGCTGACCAAGAGACAGGTAGGAGAGGTGAGTGTGTGCAGGGCTGAGGAAGACAGGCTCTAGAGCAGACCACCTGGGTCTCCCCTGCTTGCACTGTCGCCTACTGGCTAGGGAGCTGGGCAAGTTCTTGACTGCTCTCCCCATCTGAAAATGAGAATGCTAAGAGCATCTTATAGGCATGCTGTGGCAATTAAATGATCAAATATGAGTAAAAGCTTAGGCCAGGGCCTGGGACAAAATAAGCACTCATTCTTATTATCCTATAGTCCTCCCAAGCACTCATGCTCCACCACCACCACCAAAGCCATCCCAAATTACCAGCACCAGGTGCCTCAACCCACATCCTCTGGCCTCCTCTTCTCGCCAGAATGCCTTCTCCAAACCCCAACCTCCACCTCGATAGAAGTTCTACAGTTCCCTCAGAAATGTCACCTTCTAGTTCCCAGGGCAGCAGAGCTCCCAGGTGCTGTCTGAGGTCCTCATTCTCTGGCCTCTGATAAATCACAAGGCAGCCTCCTTCATAGGCAGGACTCGGCCAGACCCACCGAAAGGAGACGCCCCCTGGAGGACACCCCAGGGAAGTTACTGAGCAGCAGCTCTGGGAGACCAGGGTGCGTGTCTGTTTCCTCTCTGCCTCCCCTTCCTCCATCTCTTTCTTCTCTCCAGAAGCTGATGTTGTCGCCTTCGACCCAGGAGCACCAGCAGTCTGTCCAGACCAGTCAAAAATCTTCCTCTTATGAGGAAGACCCACAACCCATCTCCAGCCTATAGTTAATTATTTTAACTGCAGGCAGGCAGGAAGGAAGGAAGGAAGGAAGGAAGGAAGGAGAAAGAGAGAAAAAGAAAAGGAGAAAGAAGGAAAAACTTTCATGCAAATCGGGGCCAAATTAAAAATCTGTTCATCACTTCTTCTGGTGCCTCAGGTCCCTTGTTGGGGAATTTTTAAATGGCTCAGCTCATCTCAAGCCAAGGAAGAGAGAGGAGACAGATGGATTCATGCATTTTTACAGAGATTCTTAAGAATTGTCCTTGTGGAAACCCCCTCTGCCCATCCACACTGCAGTGGGGAAGTCTAATTCCATGACCTACTCTTACTAAAGATATTTCTCCTCACACCTGTCAGCCCAAGCACATTTCTGGGGGGACTTACTTGCATAGTGGCCTTCAAAAGAGATACTTCTCACACAACTGGCTCAAAAAAATCCAAGGCTGCTTACCAAAAAAGCGATCTTTCTGCGGCACAACAGAATTCAAGAGCATTGGTCTTAACAAGAAAATGTCCACTAGGATAGGTTTTTTGTGGGTTTTTTTTTTTTTTTTTTTTTTTTTTTTTTGTCAACTAAAACCCAAGAAGTGAAAAACTGGAACTGAGCCAGGATCCACCCAACACACTTGACACATACCTGTGTGGAAGCTCTAATTTAAAGAACCCCGGGGATTCCCTTACAGGGAATCTGGTGGACACTGAACTTGGCTGCAGAATCTGACTCAATGTCTGGTCTTCAAATTCCCAGCATAAGAAGTTTGGCTCTCAGAAGCTGCCCTCTGACAGTGATCACTCAGCAAACTCCCATTTTGTAGGTTCTCCAGAGGAATAGCACCAACAGAATAGAAATAGATAGACAGAAAGAAAGAGAGATTTGTTTTAAGGAACTGTTTCATGGGATCGTGGGGGCGGTGGTAAGTCTGAGATCTGCAAGGCGGGCAAGGAAGCCAGTAATTAAGAGTTAATGTTGCTATCTTAAATCTGAATTCCACAGGGCAGCAGGCTGGAAACATAGGCAAAGTGTCTACGTTGCAGTCTTGAGGAGAACCCCTTCTTAAAAAACCTCAGCCCCTGCTTTTGATGCCTCAGCTGACTGGATGGGGCCATACACATTATGGAGGGTAATCCACTTTACTCAAACTCGACTGCTTTAGATATTAATCACATCTAAAAAATACCTTCACAGCAACCTCTAGATGGCATTTGAGCAAAAAACTGGGTACTATACCCTGGCCACCATGACATTTAAATTAACCTCCACACTCGCTCCGCTTGCTTAGCCAATCTGCCCTGACTCCGCCTGCTCCTTCTCCATGAGGACACGTGCTGGCCCGCAGCTTTGTGCTTTGTCAAGCCACCCTTCCCCATCCCACTGACAAGCATGTTTACCCCATCCCTTGCCTCTTCGAATCCTTCCTTCACCCCCAACACCCAACTCCAGATCCACTCCCTCAATGGAGTCCCCCTTGGCCTTTCTGGGACACATGGGTCTCCCTCCAGGACTCCTGAAGCCCCCGCTGTCCGTCACATGGACCCGGCCTCAGTCCCACCGATTCCTGAACTCCTCCTTGTCCAGTCTCATTTCTCAGTTAAGAGACCAGCTCTGGCACTTCCATATCCTCCCCAGGGGAAGGCCAGGAAGAACCCCATGGATATAAACATCCGTCTGATCAGCATTTTTTCTTCAGGGAAAATACAATGCTGGGAAGCTCTGGAGTTTAAAAAAATAAATAAATAAAAATAAAAACAGGGAAAACAGAGGAAATCGAGATGGTTCTGCTGGAACGAAGCTCAACACAAAAGTTGAAGAGCGCCTAGTAGAAGACAGTAACTTTGCTGTAGATGAATACATCAAAAGGCTCCAGGCTCATATGTGAAGACTGAGCTCCTCCCACCCCACCAAGGAAGCTGCTTCCCCACCCCACACCAGGCTTCCAGCAGGCCTCAGGGCCACATGGAGAGAGGACTGAGTGATTCTCTTGAAGGAGACCTCTCCAAACAGAGGAATTCAAAGTCCTGCTTTCAATCAATTCAGTGTGTGATATCACTGGGCAGCATTTCCTCTAACGATAAGGGCAGCATTGATTATCAGATACAAAGTACAGGCAGCCTTGAGGAACAAGGAGAAGGAGCCCACTGCTGGAGCCCACGGGCGGAGACCAGCTTGGGGAGGGGACCACGGCTTGGCCAGGGAGAAGACAACTCCCCGCTCAAGACCCAGCCTGGGCCTGGAGCTTCCCCACTGGGAGCAAGTCACTGGCTTGTGGGGAAGCCGGGAGGGGAGGGAGATAGACAAAGACCTTGCACATTAATAAAAGGCACTTGCGTGCAAATCTCGGTGTCTGCTCCATCCCAAGTAGTTCACTAATGCTGCTGAGTGTGTCACACTGCCATCCCCTGTGCTCATGCTGTGCGTGTAACACACAGCCCTGGGCCCCACCTGCAGGGAGCACGTACTCCAGCAGGGAGGAACGCAACAGTGGACAGGCATCACGAGGAACTGCCAAGAGAAATCAGGTTGATCACACACAATCTGTAAGTGGCAAAGTGACATTACGGGAATGGAAGGCTTTTCCTTGCTGGGATTGGCCGGTGTGGGAGTGGGGGTGTTGGGTTCACAAAAGATGGCTCATCTGTAAACAGAAGGCTTCCAGCACTGCCCTGGCTCCAGAGCCCTCTCTGGCTGAGTCAGTTTCTAGAGGCTCTTCTCAGCGGAGGGAGGACTGGCCTTCAAGCTGATGTCTGCTGGATTAGAAATCCTCCTGCATGCTCCTGGTATGGCCAGTGATATTCCCCCACCCACCACGACCCCCAGCCATAGAACTTGTTATGCTGTATCTTACTGGTCTATTTCATTGCCAGTCTCATCCATTGAATAATAAGCTCCTTGCAGGCAGGGTCGTGTTAGTCCCCGAAAACAGGGCACAGTTCTGGCCACAGCTTTGAATGCTGCCTGCTCAATGTGCATTTAGAGAAACTTTGCTAATAACGGGAGCTGGCATTGTTTGAACAGGCATTATGTGTCAGACACTTCTAAGCACTTGGCAAACATTTAGTCCTTGCAATAATCTTTTGAGTTTGGCATTATCCCCATCATGCAAATAAGGGACCTGAAGCTCAGAGAAACTAAGTTATCTGCCCAAGGTCACACAGCTTGGGACTAGCTTCCAACTCAGAACTGTCCCTGGTCCCCACAGATGCTAGCCTGAGGTCCCCTGGGGAGAAAGCGTGTTCTTTGTAAGTATGCAAGGAGAGGGATCTGCTTCTGGCCGGATGTGGGAAAGATCCAAGGAGGTTCTGTGCTCAGTGGACACATCCACAAGGAAGGCAGAGCATTTGCAGCCGTAGGGATCTAAAGCTTGCAGAGAGGGGCTCCTAAGCCTGCAGGATTTTCTGTGAGGAGGTGACGGCAGATACCAGACTTTGCAAGTCTTCTTCAGGAGGAAAAGAAGGACCTCAGGCAGGACCCAGGAAGGAGGCTGGCCACATACAGAGGAAGGAAGCAGAAGTGTCATTGAGCAATACCCCCTTTGGTTCTCAGCATCTGTCTCAGTTTAAAGCAGGCTTCTCCCTGGAACTCAGAGCCTGTTGCATGCAGGATGCCCCAGAGCTAGTACCAGACCCTACCAGATCTGGGACAGGGAGCAGAGGACTAGAAAGAGAGCTTATCACAGGAAAGATCAGAGCATGAACTAGTACAGGCCAGCAGAGACACCACAGCAGCAAGGGGTTTACTTGCCATCACCCCACGAGCCTTAAGTGGGATGTGCTCAAACATCATAGACTGACCGGGCTATGGGGGCGTGCTTTTCTCTAAGGAGCCCCTTCAGCCCTCTGCTAGTTCCCTGTGGAAAATTAAGAGAGGAGTTGTCATCACCGTAAGAAAAAAAAGTAGCCTGCTCATTTCATCACAAAAACTCTAGCAAGCCTATGGCAAATGGTCTCAATTCCTTCCTTCCACCTGATTTATGCCAAAGCCATTGTTCACCCTGATGGTGCTCAATATATCACCAGAACGAACACTGTGCATCTGGGTGTTTCACCCTCCAAAGCCTCATAGAAAAATGGATGCTAATGAAGAGACCTTCCATGTTTTCCTAAGAAGGCTATCACCCCTGATAATACAGAGTGCTCCAGCAGATCAATAAAGGCAATAAATCAATGCAATTTATTAAATACAACAAGCACTTTCCCAGGCAAGTGCTCAGAAAGAGTCCAGGAAAGCACATCACCAGCACTCAGAATGGGTAAAGTGCTGGTGGCTACTTAAGAACAAAGTTTCAAAAGATAACCTCGGGAGAGATTTACAGCCAGAAACAGTGACACTCAGACCACCTCATCCCAACCCCCAGTGGAGCTTTCCCTGCGGGGATCCTCATCAGTGCTCTTTAGACAGAATTCAATTTATCATCCTTTCTACAGAAACACCAAGATCAGATCCTGGGACAGAACTAGCCAATGTTCAAGGGGACAAGGCCATGTTTCATGGGCAAAGAAAAGCACAGGTGAGGTGAAATCAAACTTGGTGGGCTTCGAGAACGTGGTAATTAACCCTCGAATCTGCCTGTTCTCTGCCTGAAGAAAGAGCAGAGAGTGGCTCTCCATGCAGAAGTCTGAAAGCCATCTCAAAGGAGGGCCTGGGTCCTGACATTGAGACAGAGCCAGCTTAACAATTCATGGGAGAAGGCAGAGCACTCGTGTTCACTTCCCCTGCAAGCAAGAGTTTCTAAAACAGCCACTGCACTGATGAAGGTAAGATCAAACCTCTTCTTGACAAAGGCCATAATAGGGCTGCCATTCCTCACCTCAGCTCCACCCCTAGGGCCTCTTAGGAGAGAAGGGCCCTGGCAGAGCTGCTATGTGGACATGGTCCAGGCTTCAGACATCCAGGGCCTGGCCTGAAAATAGGCTCCTCCCCAGCCAGAGAGTCTTGGTGAAAACACTGACCTTCAAAGTCAACCATCATTCATCGTTCCATCCATCCATTATCATCCATCCACCAACCTACCAATCTGTCCATCCATCTATCCATCCCCCAAATTGTTACTGAGGACTCTACCACATATAAGGCTCTGTAGGGATGCAGGGGAGCCCTCAAAAATTGAGTAGACAGCAGGTATTAAAATAACCTGCTGACCACTGATCCAAAAGAAACAGGATGAACTCTGGGACCAGTGACACCTGGGTCTTCATCTCAGATGGGTGTCTTTGAGTAGGTCATGAAACCTCTCAGTGCCTCCAAGGCCAAACCTGAAGAACAGGGGTAACAGCGGAATCCACCTTCTTTCTTTATGGAGACTAAATAATGGGGTGATTCCTAAAAGGTGATAAGGCATACCAGCAGTGGTATAGGAAACAATTTCAGTTGGAATGAAAACTTTTCATTTCAGTTGGTAAGGCAAACTTTTATTCAAAGCAGACACACGTCTTAGAAAAAATAACTAAACATCATACTCATAATTTCACAAATATTACTGCTAAAGATAAATCTAAAGTTTAAACCAATTTGATACAGAAGGAGAAATGTATTTGCAACACCGGTCACCAACAATGGGCTCGCCTTCAAAAGAGATAAAGGATTTCTACAAATCAATAAAAAGATTAAAAAAAAAATGGATAACAGACTGGAACAGGCATTCACAGAAGATATCCAAATGGACAACATGAAAAGATATCTAATCCCATTAGTAATCAGGGAAATGAAAACTAAGATCTCAATGACGTGTCACTACCCAATCCCCAGGATGGCTAAGTGAAAGCAATGATAATACTAGGTGTTGGTAAGGATATAGAGCAACAAGAACTTGCACAGTTGGGATCATAAATTGGTGCAACCATTGCAAAGCATGTCTGACTCTACCTACTAATGTTGAACATACATACATCTTATAACCTAACCCAGCAATTACACTCCATGTTTTAATAAGTATGTCCGAAAATGCTCAGACTACCATTATTCATCATAGCCCCAAACTGGAAACAACACAAGCATCCATGAACAGCAGAAGCAATGCATGATGGTGTTCCTTTCATGCAATGGAATACCATCCAGCAATGAAAATGAAGGAACCCCCGCCATATGTAATAAGAGAGGTGTTCTCGCAAACATAATCCAAATTATAGAACTCGACACACACACAAAAATATATAAACCATGTGATCCCATATGGACAATGAATAGACACGGGCAAAGTAAAACATATGGTATGAGAATCAGAGCAAGATTTCCTCTAGAGAAGCAGGATTGGGGCACGAGGTTTCCAAGGTCCTCGCCCTATTTAGTTTCTTGATATTTGATGATCATTTATTGATTTATATATTTATGCTCAGTGCACTTTCCAGTATGTCTGCTATATTCATAATTCTTTTAAAAAGCTTTACAAAGGCTTTAAGTATTAGGCAAATACATGGGTGTATGATGATAGCAAAACTGTGAAGGTAATAATGTCTAAGTATTGGAAAATACTGAGTTGATAGAACTAACCAACCTTCACAAGACACAGATCCTTCACTGTACATGTCACATAAATCATCTCCTGTAACTATCACAACAATCTTATGAAGCAGATAATACTATCAGCCCCCATCTTACACATGGGAAATAAGGCACAGAGAAGTAAAGCTACTTGCCTAAGGTCACTGAGCTAGTTAGCACCAAAGCCAAGATTCAAAGCCAGGCAGTCAAGCACTGAATTTGTGCTCTGTGCTCTTGACCATGCCCCCTCCTGCCCTCATGCAAAAGGCAGGCATAATAAATAACTGGCACTTTTATTATAAATAATAGTCTTACCTCTTGATTCCCTGCCTTCTGCTCAGGGAAACTTCTAGTCATTTATTATTCCTCTCCCAATTTATTTGGTGTTTTGGTTTTGATACTCCTTTCCTTCCCTCAAATTTTGTGTCCCTATTTCAAGAAGCCTAGCGAAATACTTGGGGGCTGGGCGAGACCAAAGGCACAACTGCACAGCTTTCTGGAACACAAATTAGCCAGACTGATATCTATATGTTAACCATAAGAGCACAGGGTGGGCTTTGGCTTCACCTGCTGATGGCTGTCTCAAGGAGACGACAAAACAGCTTCCAGCTTCGGGGATGATGTGGGCTCTCAGGCTTCCTCCAGATCCTGCAGAGGCACAGGCGCGGAGAGTGGCCAGATCACAGGGAAAACCTGCTGTGAACAGCAGGCATCTTCGCCTCCCAGAAGGAAGCAAGAGATGGATAATGCAGGCATATTCAGGATGAAGCAGGGGGAAATGGTTCACAAATGTTAGGAAAGTAAGAAGATGCTCCCAGGGTCCTGGGGCTTGAGGATGTTGCCTGAAATAGACCTGAGCTGCATCGGGCCCCAGGAAGCATCGCCCTTGAGATGAGTGGTTATCCATGAGGGAGACGACCGTCCCTGGAGCCCCTCCACAGCCTGCTGGAAAGCCTGGCTGATTGGTCGTCTGAAGATCGCTACTATGGCTCTGAGTATCTGCACGATCCTTTTGGTGCTAAATTTATTTGCAATCATTGCAGCAGCCTGTTTAATTATAACTAATGGGCGTAGTCATGCTAAGTGACATGCCATTGGAAATCCCCTTCCCCCAACTGAGAACTTCCACGGGGATGCAACAAAGATGCTGGGCAAAAAAGCAACTATTTTAAGGTGACTAAGCTCCTGCACCTGAGAACCCACCTTGGATGGAGACATTGCACCAAAAAAATGTCCCCCCAGGACACCTGTGTAGATGGCTCCAGCCTTCCAGGCTGCGGGGACGGGGTGTCCTATTTGCGAGCTGCCATTTCTGAAAGCTAGTTGACAGGGGCAGAGCCCCCCTCTCCAGGCCTCCTACAGAGGATGTGATTTCACATGCACATTATTAATGAGCTTCATCCTAAAGTTATTCTGGCGGCATGTGGAGCTTAGAGGGCTGGGGAACACAACTTGGCAGGCAAGAGAGGCTTTAAAATGCAGCACTTCCCTAGCCTGGTTTAAAAAAAAAAAAAAAAAACATAATATCAAAGAGCAAATCAGAATTGAGGGGTGGGGGGGCAGTCACAAAAATGGGTTAGTATAACAAGGAAAAGAAAACTTTCAAAGAGTGTTTTTTAAAGAAATATGTACATATTCCGCTCCCTTCTGTTCTGCTCTGTCCCTCCTAGCCTTGGGGCTACTCTCCTGCCAGGAAGGCCCTCCTGCTCTTCTCTGGTCAACTCCTGCAAGGCCTGTGGGGCTATGAGAGACTTCTCCAGAAATTCTCCGCTGACTTCCCCAGGTCTCAGAGCACTTTCCCTCCTGGACATTCCTTTCCAACAACCCTTTGGCATTTTATTCATTTAATTATTCATCAAAACAGGTATAGATTCCTTGCTGCGAAGTAATTGTGGCAGCCGTTAAGCCCAGGTCTCGGATAAGGCAGCTCTCCCCATGGGTATCTTGTCTTTTTCAAGAGGCTGAGTTCCTGAGAGTAAGCAGCACAGCGGGTTCATGGCCAGGCTGCCCACGGCCTGACACTTGCTGGCCCCTCAGGGAATGCTTTCTGGATGCCCAAATTGGACTCAGCATGCAGGAGCATGTCCTTGCTTGCTCCTTCCTACTGACCCTCACAAGATGTTGCCCACTGTACCGAAGGGCAGGCGGGGACAGAGGACTGGCTCCCTCAAGAAGAAGGTTCTTAGGTGCTAATCCAGGTTTTGCTTATGTAAGGATAGAACCAGAGCAGAGCTGAAGCCCCAAACACCATCCTACCTCCTTAGACTTCCGTCTGGGGACGTGGCATCCCAAGAACAGAGACAGTAATGGTGATAGAGAGAGGGGAGGAGCTATTGATGGTTCAAGATGGCTGCCCGCTTTTCAGGAGGAACAGGCATTTACTCAGTGAACGAGAAAGGGTCACAAAAGACGTTGATGAATGGTAAGCTTTGTGGGAAGATGGGAGGGAGTCCCATGCAGCAACTCGGGCTCTGCCCTTCCCTTGGAAAGAAAAGACATGGAAGGTAGAATACTGGAAGGATAATTCCTGATCTCTGCGGAAATGACAGTTATGGCAACCAGGCGAGAGTTCTGAAGCCCGACTCACACTTGCTTCCAGAGGAGACTGGTCCCATACAGTCAGGTACCAGCCCAGCTCCCCTCCACATGCAGGAGCACTTTTTTTTTTTTTTTTTTGCCAGGGGTGGGGGGAGGCATATTTTTTAACTAAGCCCCATCCCCGGGACTTGCCTGTTTATAGACACAAAAGGACGAAATCCTGTCATTTGTAAAGGTTCTGACAACCATGGTTGTAATGTTTCATGTGCTAAAAGATTTCATATTAAAACCTATTAAATCAGTGTTCCCTAATCAAAGTATTTTCCTGAAGTTTCTGTGATGCATCAATTGCTCTTGAAGCTGCAATAAGAGACAGAATCAGTCACCTGTACCTTGGCCTGGAATTTAGGCGGTTGACTCAGGCTCACCAGGTGCTCCAACAGCAGAAGCCTAGAACTTTGGAGTCAGCTGGAGCTCTTGGGGCCCCTCCTTGCAGAAGAGCATGCCAGGATTTCCTTAATCTGAGTTAAGACAACACCACTGGCAACTTCTTCACAAAGGACTAAAGCAAAATATCCAGATAGAGCCTAAATTTCTCACCATCTCAAAAGGCAGTCCAGGCTGTGAGATTCTGGATGGTGAAAAACTACTCTTTCCTATAAGCTCCTGCTATACCCAGATTTCCACAGTACTCACTGCATCACATCCAGAGGGAGGAGACAGCTAGCCACAGTATCCCTTTTACAAAATATGATCAAACAGCTGTTTTCTGGCCATAGTAGCACTAACCAAAGAGCCTGGGACCTTGGCCCTCATTCTCCCCTCAATCACTGCAGGGATCTTTGAGACAAGCTGTCCTTCACTGGAAGATGCCCTGTTCCAGATCCCAAGAAGCAGTTACTTTTTCTGAGACAAAACTTTGACAAACATCACTGCATTGTCAAGTGCATCAAAATGAGAGCTGGCCCAAGATACATCTGTTTTGAGTCAGGATCTCCTAGTTACATTCAACAAATATCAATAACCCTAAACTTTTTCCCTTCCTAGGCTTAAGTCTAGATTCCTATACCCAGCAAAAAAGACTACTCTCCCTTTGTGAAAATCCTGGTGTGTGCTCAGTGCTATGCTGTGTGACGGGGGGTGGGGGGGACTTGGCATTCTCTTCCACTCTGTCCCTGAATGGAGAGAGATGAGAGATCACAAATGGCTCATCTTACAGCATGCAGGGATCTGTCAATATGCCTTCTTCTTTCCTGGAAAGGTTGCTGTCAGGGATAAATAACAAGTGATTACAAAGTGCCTTTCTCGTTGAAATGAGAAGATTAATACAATTATATATGTTGATGGCTTTGGTGTTCCGCTAAAATGGACCAACACTTAAACACCAGCACTTAACAAAAATAAAACCATCCTAACAATGACTTCAACAGTATGTCAAGAGGCAGAAATGTGCAAAGGACTCTCCTGGGTACCATTTTTGCAAGACTATTCTAAGAATTAGAGTAGAGGGGGGAAAACCACCACTCACCCAATTGAAAATGTTTACTCCCATAAAAGGTAAAAGTTGATTTATTTTTATGAAATACTACAAATATGCTCTTAAAGTCACTGAATTCCTCAGCTACCTCATGCCAAATCATTGCTTTATGGAGCTTTTAAGACCTTCAAAATACAGCACTGGAACTAAAATAGGGCCATTCCCCCAAGCAACAGGATTGTAAACAGGATGTTAGAGAAGGAAAGGCTTCTTTCAGAACCACAGAAAGCTGCTGTCCGTTATCTTAAAACCATCTGCTGTGATCTGAGGGCAACTCAACAGCACAAGACTCCCCACTCAGAAACACCTGTCCCCTTACTATCTGACTTAGCATTTCCCCTTTGCATTTCTGTCAAAACAAATGGGCCATTCAAACCAGAGATCTCTAAGGCTAGAAGGAACTCTGGTCATTCAGGTCAACCTACCCATATCACTGTAGGGAAAATTCAGGTCTAGAGAATCAGCCAGAAATATGCAACCAGTTGCTGACAGAATTTGAACCCAATCCAAGGCTTTTAGATACCCAGTCTGAAACCTTGTCCATTACTTGATGTTGGGGCATGAAGTGTCCCCCCAAAAAGTTATGCTGAAGTTCTAATCTCCAGTAGCACCTCAGAATGTGACCTTATCTGGAGATGGGGTCTTTCAGAGGTAATCAGGTTAAATTGAGTTTATTAGGGTAGACTGCTACCTGTAGAGAGGAGAAATTTAGACACTAAAAGAGACACGCGTAGAGGGAAGACAGTGTTAAGAGACACAGAGAATCCAAGGAGAAAGACCTTCAACAGATCCTGCCCACACAGGCCTCAGAAGGAAGCAACCCTGCCAAGACAATAAATTTTTATTGTTTAAGCCTCCCAGCTTGTGGTATTTGGTTATGGCAGCCTTCGCAAACTAATAAACCCACTATCAACTGTCCAGAGTAGAACATGCGTCTGTGTAAATGTCTATGAAGTTATGCTGGCTTTACTTCATATCTCATTCAGTTATCTACCCACCTTCACTTCCCTAAAAATGAAAAGGCACAATTTCCCTAAAACTATCTGTCTGTTACAAACGCTAGTCTCTAAAAGACACAACCTTGGTCAAAACCCAAGGGTAGTTTAACAACCCTATTGAGTAGACACTGTTATTAACTCCATTTTAGAGGTGAAAACACTTAGACACGGAGGGGGTCACAAAAACTCTCCTGGGACAACCAATAAGTAAGTAGCAGAGCTTATTTCAAACCTATCTCTATTCGTTTGCAGAGTACCAGCCTAGCACACCACACACGAGGTAGTGAGCTTGCCATCACTAGCAGTGTTCATGCAGGAGCTGGAGGAGCACCAGTGAGAGATACTTTCTAAGGAATCTCTTCCCTCGAAAGAGAGAGGAGGTGACATGTTATCTAGAGCCCCGCCAGCCTTGATCTTCCCTGAGTTTACAATCCTATAATTACTGCCAGTTTGAGCGGTCAAGGGAAATTTCAAAGAGGAAACAGGATGAGAATGTGAGTCAGAGTTCATAGAGAGTGAAAGGAAATTAGTGATTGGGGTGGGAGACTTCAATAGACTGGGGGAAATCAGGAGGAATAGCAAGGAAAGTGTTAACAAGATTGGAGTTCTTAGACTTTCCTAGTTAGAGACATCCAAAGCTCCAGCCCCACCAATCTTTATGCTGAGCGTGGGGTCATCTGAGCCTCTCAGCTGAGCCTCCATCCTGTGTGCAGCCTGATTAAATAGAAGTGAACCCTCTCAGCTTTAAAAGTCACATGGTATTAAGAATGGCTGTAGAGCCAATGCTCTGAGCTCTTAATTGAGTATTTGTTCCCAGCCCTGAGTTAAACACGGACACACATATACTGCTTCCACCATGCTATGGGTTAAATTCTGCTCATGTCTGAGCGCCCACGTACCTTATATTATCCTTAGCATGAGTTACTCGCACAGGCAGTTCAGAGAGGGGAGGCCTCCGAGCCTGCTGTTCCCAGAGCAGCTCCCGAATTTATGCAGAGTCAGGATCACAGCCGTTTGAAGGACGGTTTTCTGTCTCTGCCACGGTGTAGGCAGCAGACGTGTATTTCTGATGCGGTGGCTACAGAACATAACACTTGCTCATTTTCAAGCTAAGTTTTTATTTTCTCTGCTTCCAACAGGTTGTCCTGCAGAGTAGCTACTCAGTACGTGACATTTCCTCGACTTGCTTCAGAGCAGGAAATGTAGACTCCCCAAACCCCCAAAAGGTTTCTATAAATCAACAGGAGAAAAAAGTTGTTCAAAGCTCTGTGCTGGGCTCCTTAGAAAGGCTCGTGAGATAGCAGCTTTGGCAGGGGGAGAGGACGGCCTGCCCTGCGAGCAGCTCGGCATGGGAGGAGGGGAGAGGTAGGACAGGAAAGGCTCCAATCCCACAGGCAATGTAGATTTTCCAAGACCCAGAGGGTTGGCTCTCCAGGAAGGGAGGCTCAAGCTTCTCATCCACCCCCACCAAGAGCAGACCCTACTTATTTCTCCCACTTTCTAGAAAATGCTCGATGCAAACTACATTTGTCAGCCTTCTTCAGTTTCTGAGACACATCTGTTCACTGGTGCCAGAGGAAATGGAAATCTCGAAGAGAGGGAAAACAAGCAAAGCCACATGGAGAGTGTCCTGAGTATCTCGCATCTTTATACAAGTGCTGTTGGTGATTTGTAGATTCAAGTGCTCACAACACCTCTTACATTGGTGCCAGCACGCGTCCAGCAGTCTGATTACAGGAAGCTTGTTCTGAGTGTGACATAGGGCTTTCCTTCTCTTTGGCAGCCAGGAAGCTCAGAGCACTCTGCTGGTACTTAGTTGAGAAAGCTATTTTTATCATGGGCTTCTGGTATACTTTTCATCCCATCACCACCACCTATCAAATGAAATTTGATTATTAATTGCCTTTTAATGATTCGGTTGTGGCCACATCTCTTATTATAAGCTGACTCAAATCTTCATTGGAAATAGCTGGTTATAAATAATAGACACCATCAAAAGGTGTTTAAGATGAAATGGGCGGAAGGATTCAGACGTGGAGGGAGAACCCTTCCAGTGGCTACAGACAGCATTTGGGAGCAAGAAGAGAACATGTAGCTCAATGTCAAGAGAGGGAATGAGACGCCCAAGGTCTCACAGCTCTTCTGGGACAAATGGACTGAAAGGGATCCCAGTGCCCTTCCCCTCACAGCCACTGATCAGGATGAGTGTTGACATGTGGGCCTCTGGCCACTCTACAGACCATCACAGCCATACCTCCTGTGTCCAGCAAGGCTGAGAAAGAGGCACTTCCTTTCCTTCCTTTCATTCGATTTGCTTTTCCACAAGCCCTTGCTTAGAGTGCAATGGAGTCTGCTTTGCTTTTGAGGGTTAGTATTTAGGAAAGGGGAAGCAGCATCATCAGACAGGGCAGGACACATGCTGGCCACAAACACGCTGTGTCCTCAGCATTTTCCAAGAAAATATGCAGAATATAAAAAAGCATCAAGAGGATACCTCGATGTCCCACAGCAACGTGCACAACCCACTAGCTTTCCCCCACATCCAACTATCCTGTGTCAAGCTCCCTTCCTCTCATTCTGTAAATACCAATTTGGGAAAAGCGCAGATTTCTCTGGAGAATTTGTTGTTCTGCTTGTTCTCCACTTGAAGTGCCAGTTTCTTAAATGAAAAGCCTGTGATTCCTGTGGAAATAAGGGACAGAGCGCACATGCACCTGGTGACAAGGAATGTTCATCATCTTCTGTGGCTGGCCTATATTCTGTGACTTGTGAACTTGCAATGGACAGTGATGCATCCCTGCCTGATACCCCTCAAGGTTCCACATCCCCATGGCCTCACAAGATCAAGTTCAAGCACCTTTTCACCCCACGTTCCAGAAACACTTGGCTTCTTGTAGCTTCTGAAACACAGAGAGCCTGTTCTTGTCCCTGGATCTCTGCTCATGCAGCCTCTCCTGCTGCTCCTCCATCCTTTTGACTTCTCCCTTCTCCCCACACTGGGCCCTGGTTGGGGGAGGGGGGGTCTTTCTTACCTATGTGTCTTCAATTTTACCTTCTTGTAGTGTCATAGCATTCTTTTTTTTTTTTTTTTTTAGATTTTATTTATTTACTTGACAGAGACAGACAGATCACAAGTAGGCAGAGAGGCAGGCAGAGAGAGAGAGGAGGAAGCAGGCTCCCTGCTGAGCAGAGAGCCCAATACAGGGCTCGATCCCAGGACCCTGAGATCATGACCTGAGCCGAAGGCAGAGGCTTTAACCCACTGAGTCACCCAGGTGCCCCGTGTCATTTCATTCTAACTATCAAAAAGATCCATTTCATTCCAGAACTCTTCAAATTCTATTTGAAGTTCAAGGTTCCCAGAGAGTATCCAAAGGGTTGACTCATCCATGGACGTCATCAATTCTGGGGTCAACTCATGGCCTCTGGTTTTCCGTACCATGCTCTCTGTGGTCCAAGGGGTGTTCCCCATGGGGTATGTTATTTAAATCCTTCTTCAGCTTCACAGCTTTCAGTCTCCAGTTGTTTTTCCACAACTGCAATGGCCAAAAAAGCACCTTTATTTCTATGTTTCTTGGGAAACATCCATGGCCAGCAGTGTATATTTCTCTCTCCTTTCTCCTAGGAACTATGGCACCTCTGAAAGCCCTGAGAGGCCAGCTGATCCTGGCAAAACGAGGGTATGCATAAAAGGCAGGACTCTGGAGACTCTAGAGTTTCTCTAAGTGCTGCAGATGAGTAAACATAAGTAGGCAGGACATGACCCAGACATTTCCATGGACTGAGTCAAACCCCAAGAGTCACACTTTGTTGATATCATGCTCACACACATCATCAGAGAAGTATTTATTTTAAAATTCTTTGGCATAATTCTTTATACAGTTATAGAATCACAGGCTGTAGGGACTTGTGCAAGATCTTTAATCCACCCACCTTTTTCAGATGGGTGACCAAGGCCAAGAGGAGAAAATTAAGGAACTGAAGTCTCTTTACAAGAGCCAAACCCTCTGTTCCCCAGCCTCACCCACAGCCCCCTCATCCAGGGACCTGGCCTCCATTCCCAGGCCCCTAAATTACACACAGGGAAAGAATCTCTGCTCCTGCCATGTGCTCTGAGAGCAGCTGCACATCTCCCAACCGGGACTGCTAGAACCAATGCAATTAGCAGGCCACCTGGCAACAGCAAGAGGAAAGTCTTCTCCGTCTCTCCCCAAGTGACTAAAGGAATACACACAGGTGTTACACTGTCTGAAGGTCCTCATCCCCATTCGCTCTTCACCTTCTGGCCCATCTTCTGAGGCAAGACAAAATAAGATGGTTCTAGGGACCTTCCCTCTGCCATTGCCTAGGGGAACTTCTCTTATAAACAGATTCTGCTTTGGGATCAATTGTACATCAGGTACAGCAATTCAGAAGACTTCATAGTTCGATACAAATTCCAGCTCTGCTTCCTTTCATATGTATTATCTCCCAGCCTTTTGTTCTTGGGCCTCATTATGATTTCCCAGGAACCCAGAATTTGAAGGGTTTTCTTTCAAGACTTTAATTTATTTATAGTAGTTTTGGGTTCAGAGTAAAATTCAGAGGAAGGTAAGAGGACATAAGAATTTATGTCCCCTAAACCTCCACAAGTACACAGCCCCAGCCATCACCAACATCCCCCCGCCCCCACAGTGGTACCTTTGTTACAATTGATGAACCTACATTGACACATTATTACCCCCAAACTGTAGTCTACATTGGGGTTCACTCTTCATCTTGTAATTCCATGCGTTTGGTCAAATGTGTGATGACATGGATTTACCCTTACGGAATCATATCATTTGAATCATATTTTCACGGCCCTAAAAAAATCCTCTGTGCTCTGCCTATTCATTCCTCCCTCTCTCCGTCAAACCCTTGCAACCATGAATCTTTTAACTGCCTCCATACTTTTGCCTTTTCCAGAAAGTCATATGATTGGGAGTCATACAGCCTTTTTATGCTGGCTTCTTTCTCTTAGTAATATCATTTGAGATTCCTCCATGATCCTCCATGTCTTGATAGCTCATTTATTTTCAGTGTTAATTAATATTCTACTGTCTGGATGGACCACAATGTATCCACTTACCTACTGAAGGACACTGTGGCTGCTTCCAAGTTTGGGCAATTATGAGCAAAAAATTATGAACTCCTCCATAGAGCTTTTTGTGAAACACAGTTTTCATTTCCTTTGGGTAATTATCAAGGTGCATAATTGCTGGATCCTATGGTAAGAGTGTGTTTACTTTTGTAAGAAACCCATAAAACATCTTCCAAAGTGACTGTATTGTTTTGCTTTCCTACCAGCAGTGGATGAGAGTCCCTATTGCTCCACATCCTCATCAGCATTTGGTGTCATCAATGTTCTAGATTTGGGTCATTCTCTGTGGTATCTCTGTGTTGTTTTAATGTGCATGCCCCTGATGGTAAAGGATGTGAAGCATCTTTTTCTAGGCTTATTTGTTATCTGTATATCTTCTCTGGTGAGGTGTCTGTTAAAGTCTTTGACCCCTGGGGCGCCTGCATGGCTCAGGTGGTTGAGCATCCAAATCATGATTTCAGCTTTGGTCATGTTCTCAGAGTCATGGGATCAAGCCCCATCTTAGGATCCACACTCAGCAAGGAGTCTGCTTGAGATTCTCCTCTCTACTTCCTTTTTCCTTATTTAAGATTAAATAAATCTTAATTTAAAAAAGTCTTTGGCCCATCTTTTAATTGGGTTGGTTTCTTTTTTTTTTTTTTAGATTCTATTTATTTGAAAGACAGAGAGTACAGGCTAACACTCAGAAGTTGCGGGGGAGGGACAGAGGGAGAAGCAGACTTCCTGCTGAATAGGGAGCCCGACGCAAGGCTTGATCTCAGGACCCCAAGGCCATGGCCTGAGCCAAAAGCAGACACTTAACCAACTGAGCCACCCAGGTGCCCCTGGGTTGTTTAATTTCTTATTCTTGAATTTTAAGAGTTCTTTGTATATTCTAGATAACAGTCATTTATCAAATGTGTCTTTTGTGATCTAGAACTTCTGATTCTGTAATTCAGAGACAACAGAAACATGTAAGACCTCTGGGGCAGACCAGAGCTATAGGGCTCAGATTTGTTATCTTGAAAGAGATAGCATGGGTCTGAACTAAGTGGAACACCAAGGAGGACTCTGAAAAGGAGTGTGATGAGTGACTTTGTTCTTACTGAGAAAAGGCAACCCATTCTAGGAGTCAGACACATGTAGTCCCCAGATACTCAGAGAGCACTTGTGTGTTCACAGTCCTAATCTAACCGCATTTGGCCAGAAGTAGCCATAGGCACAGCCATCATTGGCAAGAGCAGCAATAATGTCTAACACCATTGAGAACTTGTGCTTTGAGTGAAATACCTCATTTTATCCTCAAAATAATTGTATGAGGCAACATACATGATTGTAATTGGCAGAATAATGGCCTCCAAAAATGTCTACAACCTAAATTTGTTACCATTGGTGGCAAAAGGGGCTTTGCTGATGTGATTTAGTTAAAGATGGAGAGATTATCCTGGATTATCTGGGTGAGGCTAAAGAAATCACAAAAATCCTTGTAAGAGGGAGGCAGGAGCAGCAGAGTCAGAGAAGGAGATAGGATAGAAGCAGAGGCCAGAGCGATGGAGCTGCTGACTTGAAGATGGACAGAGACCATGAGCTGAGGAATGCAGGCACCCTCTAGAAGCTGGAGAAACAGACTCTCCCTTATAGCCTCCAGAGGGAGCACAGCCCTACCACTCTAGATTTTCACACCGGGAGACCCATTTCAGACTTTTGACATCCAGAATTGTCAGATGGTAAATTTGTGCTATTTTAAGCCACCACAAAAGTGGTAAGCATTATAGCAGCAACGTGAAACTAATGCAACTTTCATTCTTTCTATTTTACAAATGAAGAAGCTAAGGTGCAGAAAGGTGAAACGACTTGCCCTAAATTGTGCACCTAGCAACTGGCACTTTGGGACATGAACACAGGTGGTCTGATTCCAGAGCCAAGATTCTTCCCTACTAAACTATAATGCTAACTACTATAATGCTAATTGAATCTGTGAATTAACAAATGAATAAATAATAAAGATTTGTCCTTGAGGTGTAGAGCTTAAAAATTAAGTTAAAAGATAATATAGAAATGATGACAGAGAACCCAGAAGGCATCTAACATGGGTAAAAAATACCATAATTTCCTTTGCAGAAGAGTTACTATGAAATAGAAAGATCAAGATTTGCTGGTGGGAATGCAAATCAGTACAGCTGCAGTGGGAAACAATTTGGTGGTTCCTCAAAAAGCCAAACATAGAATCCCATATGATGCAGAAATTCCACTCCTAGGTATCTACCTAAAAGAACCAGGGAAAAAAAGTGCTAAAACAAGAATTGGTACAGAAGTGTTCACTGCAGCACCATTAACAATAGTCAAAAAGTGTAAATAATCCAGTTGTCCATCAACAGATAAACAAGTGATAGTATATATCCCTGATGGAATGTTATCCCGCCATAAAGAGGAACAAAGTACCAAATTCATGCTGCACCAGAGATGAGCCGAGAAACTATTATACTAGCTGAAAGCAGCCAGGCACAAAACGTCCTGCATCACATGATTCTGTTTACATAAAATAGCCAGGATAGGTAAATCCATAGGAGAGAAAGTAGACTGGAGGTTGTCAGCCTGGCGGCTGGGGGTGGTGGGGGGCGCGTTGAGGAAGTGAAGTAAATGCTTAATGTAGAAAGCACCTCCCTCTGGGGTGATCAGGATGTTCTGAAACCTAACAGAGGTGATGTTTGCACAACACTGTGAGTATACTTACTAAATGATACTGAATTTTTCACTTAAATATGATTATTTTTACATTATATGAATTTTGCCTCAATAAAAAAGGAAAATAAAAGAATACTGCAAAAAAAATTTATCAAAAAGGGCTTTCTAGGGGTGCCTGGGTGGCTCAGTGGGTTAAGCCTCTGCCTTTGGCTCAGGTCATGATCCCAGAGTCCTGAATCAAGTCCTGCATCAGGCTCTCTGCTCAGCGGGCAGCCTGCTTCCCTCTCTCTCTCCGCCTGCGTCTCTGCCTACTTGTGATCTCTGTCTGTCAAATAAATAAATATAATCTTTAAAAAAGGGGGAGGGGGGTCTAGAAGATACAGAATTTAACCTGGACCTTGAGGGATGGCTGAGATTAGGCAGGCTAGGAGGTGATGGGATAGTACAAAAATAGGAAATAATTTCCCTTTAATTCTACACAATAGACATTCTTGCTTATCTGCAAGTTCCTGCCCATTCTGTCCCAGACTCACTTAAATTAGCCCCCTTGAAAGACTTCCCCAGAACCCAGAGATTCTGCAGGAATTACCAAGGGCACTCCACACATTTGCAGATGGTTTTATATAAATTGTATGAAAAAGAATACTTTCTAAAGAGCAATGTGCTAATATCAGAAAAATGGCAGCAAGTTCCAAATGATTCAGAAAGCCACACAGCACCCCAAATTAGTCCAGGACTGGCGGTCAGGAGATCTGGGTTCCCATGCATCACATGGCCTGCCCCCAGTGCCTGAAGAAACCCTTGGCTCTGTCATGCAGCCCACCCACTGTGACCCACCGGGCCTCTCCCTATTACACATCCCCCCACCCCAATTCCTATCCAGGGAATAGGCCAGAGGTCCCAGCAAAGTGGCAGGATTTAGGGAGGTCTGTCCACTATGAGAATGTAAAGAAACCTAGCTTTTCTGTCATCACTCAGCCTCAGAGGCAAGGGAAATGCCAGAGACTCTCTGAAGGCAGATGGTTGGGACCTGGTACTGAGCCGGATCCACCTTTCTTTGGTGAGCAAAAGCAGTCAAAGGATCCAAGGGCGAGTGAGGCTTGCTTTCCCTGCCAGCTCCCCTAGGGAAGGATTTGAAGAGCAGCTCTAGGAACTCTAGGAATAACCCACGCCTACACCCAGTTTTCTGCCTCGGAGCTCCAAGTTATTTCTGTGGGAGCTTCCTGATGCTGTCTTCAGCCACACCAGGGTCTTCTGGCACCTTCCCACAAGCCCGAGCCATCAGTCACAGCGGGACGGGAGGATGGGTGGTGAGGAGTAACGAGATACATTCTGTTCTGTTTACAAATTGCTTTCAGCCCTGTGGAGAGAGGTACTTCTAAATGTGAAGTGTTGGTATGCAAGGAGGGATGTGTGTGACTGATAGCTTTGCCTAGAACCTCAGGGCAAAGCCCCTGCCCCAGGCCCTGACTCCTTATACAGAAACCAGGGATACTGGCAACACAGTCCGAGTCTTCCCCGGGGAATCGAGCTATCCCGCTGGAGCCCAGAGACCTTGCCTCTGAACTGCTTCAGCCTCCCTCGCTGCACACTCATGGGTCGGACTGTCACAGATAGCCTTAGTACCTATGTAGAGGCATAGCTTTCACCTAGGACCAGCCGGTCAGTTCATCCAAGGGGTAGAATTTGCCTTCTTCATCCTGAACTCTCAACTGAACATGTCACAGCGCATGTGTATGTGTGTGTGTGTGTGTGTGTGTGTGTGTGTGTGTGTACGCACGTGTGTGCTCTTGCACACGCCTTCTGGCTGACCAAATGTTGGGCATTTCTATTCTTGGCCCTAGGTCACCAGCACCGTAGGCCTTTACAACCTCAGCATGACTTGTATTACAACTGTTAACACTGTGCTAAGCCTGGCACTAGGCTCTTTAGATACACTTTCTCCAAACCTTATAACTACCCTGCAAAGCAAGTAGCTATCCTCAGGGGATGGTTAGGAACAAGGCCATCTTTACAATCTCAGCCCTTCCTCTCTCCAAGCCAAGCCAACTAGTTTCTACTCCTACCTCCCTACCGCTCCACCGCAATTCCCTTTTCTGATGTTGCCTACATGCTCCATGTTGCCTTGCTGGTGAAGCTTTGGAGCCCATCTTACTGGACCCAAGCAGCATCCGGGTGGACCACCCCTCCACCTTGACTCTTAGCTTCCGGGACAGCACACTCCTGGTTTTCCGCCTGTCTCCTGACACCTCTGGCTACTCCAGTCCAGGCTCCACGGGGATTAAGGAAGAAGGTTCCAGAGCCAAATTGCTGGGTTTACACTCTGAGCTCCTCCACCTCCTAACTATGATCTGGAGCAAACTTGTTCATCTCTCGTGCCTACATTTATTTCATAAACTGTGAAAGGGTTGCTGTGAAAATAAAGGAATGAGTACATGCAGCCCATTTAGAACAATGCCTTGTGCTCAAAAAACCTTCAATAAATGCTAGCTCTTGTATTATCGCTATGACAATCCATTATCACACCACGTGCAAGTCTTAAAGTTCCACAGAGCCGTTCCGGACCTTTTTCTCATCTCGCTCTTGCCTAAGGCGGTCTCATTCATCTCCATGATTCTCAGTGTCATCTATACGTTGGCATCCCCAAATTCATATCTCCAACCCAGATCTCATTTAAGCTCCAGACTCATTTATCGAATCGCCTACTTGACACATCCATTTGGACGTCTCCCAGGCATCTCAATTGACATGTCTGAAACTGAGGCCTCCCTGTCACTTGCTCCTTCTCAGTCTTCCTTGTCACAGACAATGGCCTCATCGTCTGCCTGTGACTTCGGTAAGAAACTTGTGGGATCATCCTTAACATTTTGCTTTCTCTCACCTCCCATCGAATTCATGACCACAAGCTTCCCAGTTCAGCTCCCGAAGAGCTCTTAACTCCATTCCCTCCGCCGCTTTCCGGTTGCCATCACTCTACTCCCCAGCCGCAGGGACCCCAATTTTATTTCCACCATCCCCACATTCTTATTCTCACATGCACCCAGGAAGAGGCTACTGGAGGTGGTGGTTGGGGATATTTTAATGTTTTAATGTTGTTTTCACATCAATCAAATGATGAAGTCAATCTCTGCATAAAACTCTCCAAAGCTTCCTATTTGCCATTAGAGAAAATCAAATTCTTCAACCTGCCCCGCAAGGCTCTCCAGTATCTGGCTCCCCAGACCTGTCCAGACCCACGGTGCCACTGCCCTCCTGGCCAACCCTGTCCCTGACACACTCTCAGGCTTCACAACAGGCTGCTGCTTCTGCAGGCTGCTATCTTAACCCTTCCTGTGCTTGAACTGCTCTGGCAAGGGGGCCCTGCTCAGAATGTTTTTTAATGTATAAAATAAAATGCAGAGGATGCAAAGGGAACCAATTATATGAAAATATGACTATAAGCCTACACTTGTGACATACCACAGCACTGAAGGATTTTGACAATGGGCGAAGCTAAGCATCTAGGGGAACAGGAGGTATCAGGGAAATCTCTGTAGCCTCTGCTCCATTTTGCTGTGGACCTAAAGCTTCTCTAAAAAATAGTCTGTTAAAAGGTACACTTGTGATGTGGTAACAATATATATGCTTCTTCACCAAGGTATTAAGTAATAGGAGCCAGCAACGGGTCTAGTAACTACCATAATTTCAACATGGACATGGAGACAGCTGCAAAGTCACACACAAGCACCACACACACTAGTATGAAGTAAGGCCAGATGACAGCCTTGTCCAAATCAAACTCTCCCCCAACCTGTTACTGAGTTAGGTCTAGAACTCCCTTCCCTGAGGGCCCCCCAAACTGAAAACCTTTTTCTCCCATTACCCTCTTTCCCTACACTCCGTCTTACACCTTGAATTTTATCTCAGATTATAATTACACACGTTTGTTTGCATGTTTAGTATCTGTCACCACATTGAAAGTTCCATGAAGGCTGGAAAGCTGTGTACTCCGCTCAGGGATCGACAGAGAGAATGGTATGGTTGAGTGAATGAACGCGTGAAACGCCCCTGACTGGTAGGGTAGGCAGTGAGCATGGCTGTAACAAACACATCTCCATGCCTGTGTCACACTGAGCAGAACACATGCTTCACACACACGTACCTCTTTCGGGATCTCCCACTGACCTCTCTGCTCCACAGAAGTTATTTACGTAACTTTATGAAGCTGGCCTTCAGGGAAGTTACACTTACCAAACATGTGTATATCTCCAAATCGTAGCTCTTGCTGAAAAGACAGTGAAACGTGAGGTTCACGTTTTCAAATTGTTTTTGTGAAAATTGAAATGGTTTCACATCTATTCAAGGCCTTAGAAACTGAACTATGATGATGATGATGATGATGATGATGATGATAAATAATAATAATAAATATTCATCGCGTGCTCTACACACATTTTAATATATTAGCTCATTTAATCTTCACTGTATTACTACTTATTTTGGAGGAGTGAGGCATAGAAAGATGATAAACCCAAAAAAGATGATAAACCTATTTCCCCCACTTCACCATCACATATACCACTTTGAATTTTTCTCTATTTACCCCAAGAGCCTAGGATTTGATAACATTTTTAATGCAAATCAATTCTCAAAAAAGGTGACAACTAGACCCATTCACCTCAACTAATACACTGCCCAGGATCTGCCATTATATCAGCTCATCTTCCATCTTGGGAATCAAAAAGAAGTGACAGAACTTCAAAGCTCAAGATTCAAAACCCTGCCTGGGGGAGAGGGGCCATCACCATTGGGAGCCCACAGTAGCCTACACGGGAATGGAGGGACAAGTAAGGAAAGGATGTGTAGGTGACTAGAATATGCACCCAAAATATACTACTCTGGCATGAGGATTATTTTGAGCTGAAAGCAACTGAGAAAACACAGACACAAGATGAGCTCTCTACAATCCTCCCCTAATTAAACAAAGATCATAGCTTCCCCTTGTGAAGGGGTCCCCACCCCACCCCAATCTACTTCCTGTGCCAGGAGGGGACTAATGACCTTATCACCAGAGAGGATATGGCACCGAGAAAGAGTCCTCACAAACGAAACTTATCAACTCAGCCTTATCCACTGCTACTTTCCCAAAGTATTTGCCTTCCTACAATTTATACCAGGAGCTCGGAAGTCCCTTTCCTTTGCCTTGTCACTTCTCTTTAAATTTAACAGGAATAATCCTGTTAGCCGGCCTGTTGTCAGGTTTTTCATTTGTTTGTTTGTGTTGTTTTTCTTTTGTTTTGTATTTCAGCCTCAGCTGAAGAATGTAAGAGGGTGAAAGGAAAATTTCCTCCCCTACAGATGGTGGACGAGAGCGAGAGCGTCATATTCCAGCTCAGAAGAGTCAGACCTTTGAAACATTTCTTGGTTGGGTGAGGTTTAAGCCTGGGTTAAAATTAGAGTTTGAATCTACAGTGGTAAAATTTACCTATGGTTAATGTCTGCATCACAGTGAGGGTCAGGGTTAGGCTATAGGTTAGGATAAAAATCATGTTTCAAATGACGCTTGGTGTCTAGGTTTCAGTTGGGGCTGGACTTCCACTTAGACCTTATGATTAGTTCATATATTGGAAGCTGCTGAGATCTGGTTTAGGGTCAACATTAAGAGTTTAGAGTTATTGTTAGAGTCCAAGTCAGCATCACGAAGATAGCCTGGACATTCAATCAAAAGCAGTATTTAGATCCGAATTCAGATCTTCAGGAATGTTCCCATTTAAAGTAGTGAACAAATCAGAGGTTAGACTTTGTGGTGAGCCTGTGCTTAGGGCAGAGATATGTGACAGTTTTATGTGTGTTGGCAAGGTACACATGAGATTGGAATGACATCTGGTAGAGATAGTTCCACAGACTCAGAAGGTAGACAGCACTGCTGCCCAGAGAAGCTTCACTCTGGGTCCTGGCATTACTTGTGGCCATGAATAAGGAGCCTTGAGTCACCATCCCCCTGCCTCCACCTTGCTTAACCTCCCTACCCTCATACCAGTGGCTAGCCTGTCAGGCTTTAGTAAGTAAAGCAAGTCTTGATTATTCCATTGGAAAAGATAAGAAATCACTCCAATGTCTTGAAACCTGGAGCAGGGAACAGGTCTAGGCCCAGACAGATTCCATTTTGCACACCACTGCGCCCAGAACACCCTTGCACTGCCGACCTAACTGCAAACAGCCTTGACTATCCCTCCTCCAAAGTTCTTTTCCCAGGTAGTTAGATTTGGAGCTGAATCACAGCCTCTGGGGACTTCCTAGGACACTGAGTAGTGAGCACTGTGTCCCAAAATAAAAGGAGTAAAGTGCAATTCAAGCTAATGGAGAACACTCGGGGCAGTACCAGTGTTGCCCAGATACCACCGCTGTCTCCGTTCAGTGCTGGTGACTGGGTGCCATCCAGAGCAGAGGCCAGGAAACTCCTAAGTAAAATCAAACTGCAGAGTATAATGATTTATCCATTGGGAAATAACAGGGATTCATTTTGGTCACCTGTGCAGGAACAACAAAGAAAAATGGCCCTAAATTAGGAAGGGGCACACAACATAACTCAGCTGCACAACTAAGTTAAGACCACGGGGGTCCTTGGCCTCTGTTAGGGGTCCTGGAGCTACCAGAGGGTCTTCTCTACCTCTTTCCTCAGAGAGCAGGGTCTGGTCTACATGAAAGGTATACCCACATTTTCTTCATAAAATTCTCCCAAAAACCATTTGAAAAAGCAACCATAAAAGAAACCACCTTTTTCCACTGGGGAAAAAAACATAACTAGAGGTACGTTCCTCACCAAAGCCAGTACCAGAAAAGAGAAAGGACACGGGGTACCTGGGCTCTCACTGTGCTGCCCTGAGGGATCCCCTCCTTCGGGGCTCATCCTGTCACCTCTGAATGGGGGCAGCGGTGCCTGCTCCCCCTTACAGGAGCCCGTGGCCACAGTGGATGGGAAACCTGCTGAGAGAGCCGGTGAGCTCCGACAAACACATCTGTTACTTTCTGCAATCACACATGTGAGTCTCGCAGGGCAGTGACCTAGGGACAGTGGCATACATTCCCATCCTGCAGGACCAGCACCGGAATGGGGGGGCCTTTACGGGGTGGGGGGGGTACAACTCTGTCCAACTGACCTCCAATCCCCAAGTGTTCTTACCACATAGCCTGCATTTGTCCTTTCCTAATTTGGGGCCATTTCTCCTTGTTGTTCCTACACTGATGACCGAAATTAATCCCTGGCATTTCCCAACAGCTAAATCATCATAATCAAACTCTGCAGCTGCCAGATCTGCTGACTCAAACCCCCGATGTATTCATATGATATTTGCCGGGTAATTACAGAATAGAGGTAATTATATTCATGACTCCATTACTTTCATAATTCCAGAGACCCAGAATCGCAAAAAAAAAAAAAAAAAAAAAAAAAATTTCTCCCAGGACCCAGAGAAGAAATTCCTTCAATAACAACCCTAACCCACCTATTACTCTGTTTATCCTCTCGTATCACTCCCTCTGCAAACTTTGCCACTTAGCGGCCACTGCTCCTAAAGGCAGAGAGGAGGGAGAAGAAACAAGGACTGACACTTAATGCTCAGCTAGGACCGAAAAGGCTTTGGGTTGTCGAAACCAATGTGTGTTAGTTGGAGCAGTACTAGCTGTTGTACTAGTGAAGCCCTAAATGCCCATGAGTCCCCTGGGGCTTCACACAGTGAACAGGTATTCTCCACGCACATCCCAGCCCAGGTCTGGAGGTTCCCACCAGGCACCTGTCCCTTGCTCACGTGGGGCTCCTGGCTCCTTCGAGCTCAGGGCTCTGCCCACTCCACGTCCTCACAGGCTTCTCCCCTCGGCCGACTCGTGCAAAGACTTTTCAATGCTTTGGCTCAGACATGACACTCATGGGTTCCACTCACATTCCTATTTGCAGCAGCTCATTGCGGGGCCATTGTGGAGTGTCACCTAAAGGCAGGGGCGTTGGTGGGAACAGCCTCCCTGGGTCAGCCAATCCCAGCGACAGTGCCGTGCTCTCGTGGGGAGCTCACACCCTTGGAGGCGAGCTGACCATTTCTGCCGACAGGATCGCTCTGACGGCATGAGTGAGCATCCAGGGTACCTATTCCGCAATGGTGAGCCAGGTGACAAGGCTTTGGTCACTGGTCAAAGGGCAGCGGGACAGCCATTGAGCCAGACAGAACTGGAGAAGCAGGCAGGCTGCAATGGCAGAACTCAGGAGTCAGGATGCAGTCAAGTTCCACAGATGGCACCTGGACGGCTGCCCCTGGGGACCTTGTTCAAGGCTGGTGGCAGCAAAGGAGGCCCAGTAGCAGAGACACTTGAGTGCATAGCTGAGACTTGTCCTCTGGGGCCTGGAGAGCCACAGGAGGGGCCCTGCCGCTGCCTGCATTTGGAGTGGATTCCCCAGGACCCAACCTGTGGTTGGTGGCCTCAGTGACCCTGTCTGTGAGCAACTTGGGTGGGGGGGGGGTGCACCAGAATGGAGCGAGCACCAGCAATGAGGCCAGACGAAGGAAGCTCACCACAAGGGGACCACTCGAAGCAGCTCACTCACATCAGAAAGGCCCATAAGACCCGAATCCGTGCCTAGTGCAAACATGTGGCATTCTCAAAGGAATTTTTTCCTGTTTTTAAAACTCCAACCTCATGGTGATCCTGTATTTCCCATTCTGCATTTTCCACTTCAGCAGTTTTCTTTTTGTTTGTTCCAGAAAAGAGACAGAATTAACTTTTACTGGGCTTTTTACCCTTGAAAGCCTCTACAACGACACAGAGATTTTCCCCAGAACTGCTTTTGTGGCCAGTCAGAGCACCCCACAAATGGGGCATCCAGGGGCAGCACCCCACCTTAGCTCCCAAAAGCTGAGTGCGAGCACATCCCCCAGGCAGAGCCCTCCCAGGGAGAGCCAGAAGGCAGGGCACAATGTCTAGGTCAAGAATAAGCATCTTCCAACTGAGATGCCATCCTCTAAGACATATTTCACCTGTGAAACTCCTGGGATTTCCAAAATACCAGTGGAAAACCTGGTTTGTCTAGCATCACAATTTCTGGTTCAAAATGCACTATCTGGAAGCATATATTAGCAACCAATAAAAAAGAACAGGTCTAGGGGCCCCTGGGTGGCTCAGCGGGTTAAGCCTTTGACTCAGGTCATGATCTCAGTGTCCTGGGATAGAGCCCCGCATTGAGCTCTCTGCTCTGCGGGGAGCCTGCTTCCTCCTCTCTCTCTGCCTGCCTCTCTGCCTACTTGTGATCTCTGTCAAATAAATAAGAAGGGAATGGACCTTTCACTGCCCTCAGTTCTCTGGCACCTCCTCCGTGTGCAACCTGTCTATGCACTTCCCTTACACCCGCCGCATCCGGAGCTCCAGCTCCTACCACTTCAGCCCTCTGGAGCCCCGCTGAGCTGAGCACACAGGTCAGAGGCACCACCTCCCATGCAGAAATGTGGAAGCCTCAGCCTTCCTGTCGCACCTCTGTTTCAACAGCCCCATGAGTTTGGTTCTCAGTCCATGGTATACGACGGCAGCTGGTTAGGAAGGACCCAGGAATTACCACAACAGACAGGTAGGAATATCCATAGCAATGAGCGGTGAACAGACAGAAAATCCAGAAACAGGTGACAGAAGTTTGAAAATCGCAGTCAGCTGGGCAGACAGGTGAGGCCTGAGCAGAGAGCCCGAGGCTCTGCAGGAGCTGGAGGGTCTTAGAGGGGAGGTCCGACCTGAATGGGTAGGCGAGAGCAATCCGGCCCGGCAAAAGTACAAAAGGAGCCCGTCTTTGTGTTTGGAGGAAAGGCAGAGGAAAGAGGTAAGGGTGGGAGAAGGCACGCTGAAGGCAAGGCATGGAAGAGAAGCCGAATTCTAGAATCCGGAGACAACATGCCCAAGTGGTCTATGTCGAGGATGAGTGTGGGAGCCTGTGCTCGCAAGACAGGGTAGCAGTCCTCTATGGAGGACAGAGAGGATGAGGACGGCTCTGGGAGCTGCAGCCGACACTGAGATCTGGAAGGGCGTGGGTAGCATGGTGCTCCCGCGTCCGCGCCCTGATGGTGGGCCAGTCGGACAGCTAGCCAGGGCTAGCTCTGAGGCTCCCGCCTCCCAGCCCCCATGCCGCCTCTTCCTCCCCCGCCCCCACCCCACGGAGTTCCCAGCAACCATCCTTGCCCTCTGCAGGGGTCCGCAGGATCTCCCTTCACCCTAAGCTCCCCCAGCAAGCTGGCCTCAACCAGTTAGCCTGGACAGAAGCAGGCAGTAGGGCGCCTGGCCGGCTGACGAGTTGGGAAGCTTCGTTAATCATGCTTTCAGAGCACTTTGCAATGCAGAGATGAAAGACGTCTGAGGAGAGCAAAGTACAGCCATTACAATCTCCATCTTCCTAATTGAGGAAAATGAGGTTATTTCCAGATCCTCTGTGATGCAATGGCAAATGTGCTTGATCGGCCCAAACTACAGCTTCTCCCCCCGCAGCTTCTCGAGGCCAGACAGTGGCTCGCGGTGAGGAGAGCACCCAGCTACTGGGCTCCAGGTTGGGACCCCGCCACACGGGCGTGGCCCCAGTGGCCCGGCATCTCTCCTGAGGCCTCAGCCCCAAGAAGGGCAGCCTCGACAAAACATCAAAGTAGGGCGCCTTCGTGCAGCATGAAGTCCTCCTCTGCACTGAGTAATTGGAACAAAACGACCCAGGTAGTCTTGCTGTAACATCAAAGCTGCATATAATAACCTCACAGATGAATTCAAGAGTGAATACATTCACAGCCACTGCTCAAGTTTGAAGTATGCCATGATTTTTTTCAGCTTTGGAACTGAGCAGGGAGAAAAAGAAAAATCACCAGCCATAGCTTTCTTTGTTAACCAACTGCCTCCCCTTTCAGGCTGCAGTGAAAGGTGTGGGCTTACAGCCTTTAAGTAATAAGTCAGTCAGTCTAGGAATGATGAGGTGGATGGGAAGAACAAGAATCAGAATCAGAGAGGGGCTCTGGGGAGAGACCCTGAGAGTAAAAGATGAAACACTGTGGTTAATGTGTAGGTGCACAAACGAAACCCTGGCCCACGGGGGAGGCCACCAGTGCAGGGGAGGCTGAGTGCAGCGCTGGGAGCCACTGATCAGAACATCCAAGATGGCTCAACCATCCAGATCACAGTGGAAAGGCTGGTCATCCTCTGTTGCTTTCAAGGAATGGCTCCCTTGACTTAGGCTAGAACGCTAGAGGCGAGCATATATTTGTAAGTAGCAGCTACCAAAAGGGAGGAATCCAAAACCAGTAGCAGAGCTAATATGGAGCTTTCCAAAAGCCAGTCATTGGCCTCCCATTCTGGGACGGATCTCAGAGGTCACAGTTAATGTGACCCAAGGATAAGATTGGGACCATGATCTCTTACGCTCCCCATGTCCTCCATGCTATTTATTATGCTCCACAAATAAGTGAAACCATATGATAATTGACTCTCTCTGCTTGACTTATTTCACTCAGCATAATCTCTTCCAGTCCCGTCCATGTTGCTACAAAAGTTGGGTATTCATCCTTTCTGATGGAGGCATAATACTCCGTAGTGTATATGGACCACATCTGCCTTATCCATTCGTCCATTGAAGGGCATCTTGGTTCTTTCCATAGTTTGGCGACCATGGCCATTGCTGCTATAAACATTGGGGTACTATGGACTCTGAAAAACAATCTGAGGGGTTTGAAGTGGCGGGGGGGGTGGGAGGTTGGGGTACCAGGTGGTGGGTATTGTAGAGGGCACGGATTGCATGGAGCACTGGGTGTGGTGGAAAAATAATGAATACTGTTATGCTGAAAATAAATTAATTAATTTAAAAAAAAAAAAAGAAAAAAGATTGGGACCATGAGGTGTACTGTGGCTAGTGTCTACAAAATAGCATCTGTGAGATAATAGAAAATACACGGGTCTGTGGGCAACTTGTCCCTGGCACAGAGCTTCTAAAACCCTTGTATTCCCCTGGGTGATAGGAATGTTTTTGGTTCTAATAAGGCAACTCTGGGTGGGCTTCTGGATCAGGGCTGGTCACCAGGCAGACCAACCCATGATTGGAAACCTGCGATTTTCAGCCCCATTGTCCATTCTCCTGAAAAAGGAGAAATAATAGTAATGGAGCTATGATCAATTTTGCCTGTATAATGAGGCCTCCATAAAATTGCACAAGTACAGGCTGGTTCAAAGAGCTCCCAGATTGGTGAAGACGCAGAGATTTGGGGAGAGTGGTGCACATTGCCCTGTGCATCTCTTCCTTCTGGCTGTTCCTGAGCTATATCCTTTCATAATGAAACATGCTTGAGTAAGTAAAATGTTTCTCTGAGTTCTGTGAGCCACTCTAGCAAATTAGTTAAACCCAAGAAGGGAGTTTCAGTCAGAAGCATAGATAAGATAACAACCTGGCGTCTGATCGAGGGCTGGGGGGCCAGGCTTATAGGACTGAACCCTTAACCTATGGGACCTGATGCTACCTCCAAGTGGACAGTGTTAGAATTAAGCTGAATTACAGGACCCCCAGCTGGTGTCAGAGATTTGCTTCTTATGGGGAAAACACCCACAGCATCAGAATTTTTCGGAATTGGAATGCTAACATCATTTGGAACACAATGCAAACAAAACTTTAGAACATCTTCTGTCTCCGGGCTGTGCCACAGGATGTCTGCAGCTCTCTGCAGCAGCCCTCCCTGTGCCACTCCCTCTTCCTCCAGCCTAACCACGTGCCTGGGAGCTATCGTCCCTCGTTGATCTTAACCCCCTGCCCGCCCCCCATAACCACACATGGCTATTTTTGTAACTGTCACACTGTAGGATTACATGCCAAATTAACACATTATTTATTCCACCCATTTCACAGCTGAGAAAACAAGTGACCTAATAATATGACCAGCATCTTCAGTAAGAGAATGGATGGATGGCACATAACAGCCAGAAAAAGTGACGGCTTCCTCCTCTTCAAAAACCAAGAGGCCCTTAGGTCATTATCACCCTCACGCCAACTCTGGGAAGCAGCTCTCTGGAAACCCTCATCTGCTGGCTAAGCATGCCAAGTACTGAATGACCCACCGAGCTCACACCTTGCAGGGCTGCTGCCTGTTCCTGAAACTCATTAGTCCCCATTTAGCTTACAGCCCAGGAGCACACTTGCCCACCATTATGAGTTGAATTCTGTCCCCACAAAAGATGTTGGAGTTCTAACCCCTGGCACTTGTAAATGTGATCTTCTTCGGAATGAGGGTCTTTGCAGATGATCAAGGAAGATGAGGTCATTGGGTGGCTCCAATCCAGTATGGGTATGGGAATGGGAATTTCCCCTTATGAAATGGGGAATTGTGGACACAGAGACAGACAGAAACACCAGGAGAACGCCATGTGCAAGGGAAGTCAGAGATGGGGTGAAGTGTCCACAAGCCAAGGAAGGCCAGAGGTTGCCAGCAACCCACTGGAAGCTAGGACAGAGTCAAAGAACAGACTCGCACCCCCACTGCCCTCAGAAGGAACCAAGCCTGCCAACACCTTGATCAGAGCAGGGAGAGGGCAGATTCCTGTCATTTCAGCTGCCCAGTCTGCGCTACTTCATTGGGGCTGCCCCGGAAAAGAAGTGCACTTCAACCCTTTCGCTCTTACTGCTCCTATTGATGCCTTCCCCTATGCCTCCAGCCCAGGGCAGAGTCAGAAGGAAAATGAAAGCACCAAAGGGTTCAGTCTCCCTAATTTGCCTCCCTTATACTGAAAATGGATAAAGAGTGGGATGGTTTCTGGAGACTCCCACATCTGCCCACTAAGTCCAAGCCCTGCCCACCCTATACACACACACACACACCCTCCCCCCAGGCACCCCAGCAGAGTCCAAGGGCCTGGGCCAAGTGTGGCACACTGGGCAGAAGACAGAAGGTCCAAAGGAGACTCTCCTATTACCCGAAGCCTACACCTTCTGCTCTGCCTGCCACCAGCCCTTTTCTTGTATCAGGAAGGTCACAGCCCGAGGCCCAGCCCAGCCCCCCAGGCGGGCTCACACTTCTCCACCCCAGACCCTGGAATTCACATCAGGGTGCCCTTGCCTGCCTCATCAAGGTGAGAAACTGCTGCTCAGTGACAAGGCTGACCACACCCCCCAGAGCAAGAAGTCTTTCAGTGCTTGGCATTAGGTGACCCTAGAAGGTACTGACTTCCCTGTCCTCTGTCCCTCAGAGGGCCCCTGCTCCTTCATTAGAAAATTTCACTGCTTCCCACCCCACTGCTTTACAGAAATCCAGTCACTTTTATAACCACAACTGTGCCTTCTCTGTACACCCAAACTTAGACGATAAGTCTCCTTCTGCTCCCCTCTGTTCTGGTTCCTCATCTTCACCAGGTGACACAGACACCCTGTGATGTCCTGTCAGCTCCCAGTGAGGCTCAGGAAGGACATCAGATAAAGGAACAGTCATGTCAGGTGTGCGGGAGTTTTGCACAAGCATGGGCTTGGAGCCCACCAGCCCTGATCCCACTAGCTTGGCGCCTGCACAGGGGGTTCTGGTCCCAGGGGCTGCTTCCCTCTGTCCCAAGTCTCTTCTAACAGCCCCTCCAGGGTTCTTGGGGCAGGAGGCTGGCAAATTAAAGTCACAGGAAAAAGAACTGCCCTTGGATACCAAGTTATCACTCAGAAAACAATCATACCAGATGATTTCTATGAAAGCCCCTACCTCATCCTAATTCTGGCCAAAACATTCTGGTTTAGAATTTTAATTTTTGCTTACATTTTGTGACTTACTATGAATAACAGGGCCTTACTGATGTGATTTTGTGTCACCGTTATTTTTCCTATAAGGGGTGATTTTTTAAAAGCTTGTCAGTTTGGTAGGATTACATCCTACATAAACCAGAGTGACATTTTTTCCTACTAATACATATCTGATTTTACAACGTACTTAATAGAAATTCCTGTATAGCCCACTCCTCTTCTGCAAAGTGAGTTTCAGAGTTTAATTTGTTTTCTGATCAGTCAGTTCCTGTCCCCTGCACATGGTAGGGAGGGGTCAGCACTCACACACACATCGTTTAAATGAATTATATGCAGGAACAAATGACAAAAAAGTCCCTCTATCAGATGAAGTATTTGGAGATTTTTCAGCGTCTCTAGGGCACTCTAAGACTCTCCTGGTTACCTCTGAAATGCTCAGGATTTGGGAGGGATTAGAAGAAACTTGAGGATCTCTAAGAATGCAAGAAAACAATTAATGACTTGGAAAATAGGACTCCTAAAGTAGGTTAGGAGTATGGCCATAGAGTCTTAATAAGAGGCAGTTGAAAAGACAGGGAGACTTTAAGGAGCCTTTGAGTCTAGCATGAAATCATCCACATCTAATCTACTTTTTCATTCTTTTATTACTAAAATAAAACAATTGCCTCTTCCCCTTGATTTCTACTCAATGGCCCCATACCCACCTCTGTCTGCTTAGTGTTCATCAGATCTGAGAGATTGGTCTTTGGCAGCTTCTCAGAGTTTCCCTGTCTTAATGGCCAAACCACTATAGAAATGGGAGGAGGGGCAGCGCAGGGGAGCAGGACCAGGGAGCAAGGCAATCCACATCCACCCACCCACCACTCAATCCATGCTTCTGCATTTCCAGCCAGCACCTGCAAAGGGCCCTGCTTTATCTGTAGTGAATCCTACATCTTCCCATTGCAAACCCTGCAGCCAGACTTAGAGATCACTGCTCTCTCCTCACGCCCCATCATATGCACTATGTCTGCCCCTTCATGTGGTTACCTCTACCTAGATATCCTTCCCCTTCATCCAGACATACAAGCATCTCCATCAACAACTTCCTATGGACCCAGCCTCTTTCCGGGCCCGAAGGAGGAACCCTTCCTCTAAGTGCTTGCCTAGTATTGCCATAGATTGTTCCTAAAGCATTAGGCTCATGCAGAAATTTATATTTTTATATAGACATACTTTATCCTCACAACTCAACTGGAAGCTTCCCAGAAGTCCATGCACAGGACACATAATTAATATTCAATAAATATTTGCTTATGCGAAGGACTGTAGCCAAGCAGTCCCTATTGGTCTCAACAGTGGAGTAGGGGAGTTGAAAGAGGACACCTACGGGTGACATAAGAACAGCTTTAACGCCTTACTACGCATCTACTTCTGTTTCATCGTACTTATTCTGCATTATGACGGATGTTCCAGTATTCCTGAGAAGCACCTAACACAAGAACACAGAAGAGGACAGCACAGATCACCTCTGCCTACACACTGAGCTCCTCACCAGGTTCTAAAGGTACAACAGCGGTCCAGATGTCACTCCCACCAACACGTCACAGCTCCCTTCACCTGTATGCCGGAGACACAGGCTTGTCTCACCTGCTCTTTCTCATGCTTCCCACTGAGCTGCCTTGGGGCTTAGCCCTTCAATCTCTGGAGCTTTAGACCACCATCCATCTCTCTTTCTTGGGTTCTCTACTCTAGCTGCACGGGCCCCACCTCCAGATGGATGAGACTGATCTAGCTGGAGCCCAGACATTAGCAGTTTTGAAAAGCCCTGCCTGTTCCTGCCCATTAAAACCCGCTGCACCGCGGACCTCCACAGTGAGATGAGAGGATGAAAGGATTCTACCAAAGGTGTTTCGGCTACTGAGCGGAATGACAATGTAGTGGTGGTACGATTTAAATGAGATACAATATGGTTTTCCTAAAATTCAAGAGAAATCATAAGGTCTTTGCAGGAGACGCTCTTACGAGCGCACCCCAGCTCCTAGCCTAGCATCCCGGTGTCAGGTCAGCCCACCCTGTCTTCTGAAAGACAGCCTCAGCCCTCCAGCTTTTGACACTCCCCACACTTCACCCCAAAGGTTGGCTTTAGCTTTCATCTCCCTTCTGCTCACCGGGGCAAGCCTGGAGACACTGTTCTTTCCAGGATCTGGCATATTCAATCCAGAAAAACCCTATGGGCACTTTTAGCAAGTAATTCCAGGGAAAAGACTCTCCATGTTCACTTCATGGAAACCCAGAGGAAGCTGCGGCACCTTGTGGTACTTGCAATATTCTCAATCATACACAAGCATGTGTGCGTGCACACACACACACACACACACACACACCCTCTTCCCAAATATATACAATAATTCTCAGATACAGGATTTAGCACAACCTGAAAGTACCGTCGGAAGAGAAACATTTTTCTAAAGACTACGTCATCTATAAAGGGTTTTTTTCCTGAGCACCATGAAAATCCCTGCACATTATTACACAGAATAGCTACTGGTCTTCTGTCCACTTCCAGACCACATGCAGGGGTCCACCAATGCATCAGTAACGACTGATAAAACAAAATCAAGTGGCCCTGAGGGTCACATTCATGTACCCAGAGGCCCTGAGAACATTGGTTTATCAATCCCAGCTACATGGTAGAATCACTTTGGCGGGGGGGGGGGGGGGGGGGCGGGGCTTTGAAAAGCCATCTATGTCTGAACCTAACCCAGGTCAATTCAATGAGCAGCTCTGGAGAGGAGGCCCAGGCATGGCTGAGAACCATAGTTGCAAACTTTACTTTGAAAGTAAAGTTTTCCTTACCTTACAACAGAAATTCTTAGGCACGGAGCTTGTCTCCTGGTCTCCATTAACAGAATGGGGGAACAGATGAGGCTTATTGTGGGTTCCCTCCCCTATCAAGTATTAAGCAATCCTCGGAAGAAAGGGTCAGAAATCAAATTGCTTGTACTCCCAGATTCACAAAGAGGATAAAGATGCAGCCATGTAATGGGCCGAACCGTGTCCCCCCAAAATTTATATGTTGATGCCCTTATCCCAAGTACCTCAGAATGTGACTCTATTTGGAGATAGGATTTTTAAAAAGGCAATTACATTAAAATGAGATCATTAAAGTGGGCCCTAATCCACTATGACTGGTGTCCTCGCAGGAGGAAATCTGGTCACAGACACCCACAAAGGGAAGACCATGGGAAGGCACACGGAGGAGATGGCTATCTACAAGCTTAAGGAGAGAGGTCTCAGACACCTTGATCTCGGGCTTCCAGCCTCCAGAATAGTAAAGAAAAAAAATCATTTATGTAGTTGAAGCCACTCAGTGTGTGGTACTTGGCTATGGCAGCCTGAGCAGAGGAATACGGCCCCTTTCTTCGAAAATCTAGCAGCAAGAATCTGAGACCCCCAAGATGATTCACAACAAGTTAATGGCCCTGACTCTAGGAGGCTTGGAGACTTTTTCCAGAGCGAAAAGCACATAGATAGCTCTTTTTCTGTCAGGAACACTTTTGTTGGAGTCTCACTAGAGGAGAAACACACACACACACACACACACACACACAACTGTGTTTTAAGAGCCCCCAGGTCACTTACATCCCCGGGGGCCTGAGAACACTAAAACTCTGTCCCCATAGAGCCTTCGGGTTCCCTCAGAGAGCCGGCTGTCCCTGCACCTTGATCTGGTGGAGGACCGTGTTCCCTGCCTGGCAGAGCCAGCCCCCTTACTCTCCGGAGCCTTTCCCATTCAGATTGTATTCTGAAGCTCCCCATGTGGGGTGTGAAATGCATGAATGCTCTCAAAAGAGCGTCTTTATCCCAGAGCCTGAGACTGTGACAAAGAGGGCATCTTCACCTGTGAATGAGCTTGATTTTTTCAGCTGCCACCACTGGCTTCTCCAACAGAAGAACCGGCCTCTACAAATGGCGTCTCCAGAAGCAGTAGCAACATTCTGTAGCTAATAGCAGGCCAAGGTCATTGCTGCTACTGCTGGTTTTGGGTTTGGGGGGGCGGGTTTGCTTTGTTTTGTTTTGTTTTTGCCAGGAAATGTTTTCTTTTAGCAGGCAACTTGAAAAATGCCCTTCCAAAGAACTGAGTTGTCAGTATAAATGCCTAAATGAACCTTTATTAGAACTATAAAAAAAAGGCTACTTAACATGTAATTGGACCATTCTTCATGCTTAAACACACTGTTAAAATCATGTCAATAGCTAAGTTAGAAACCCACAGTAAAAGGCAAACATTTTATCTGCAAGCTCCATTTTATAACCTGGTAAGATGAGACCACATGCATCTCTGTGTCTTTCAAAAGATGATGGAGAGAAATTTGCCCAGGTACCTCTACGCCACTTGATTTTTTTTCCTCTCAGATTTACTGAAATTGGCTAATGGAAAGCCACCTGAACAGGATCCTTGCACAAATGCTTGCTGTGAGCAGGATGGAGAGATGTGCTTGAGTCCCCCACACCCCAGTATGGCTCCATTTCCATTCCCTTCCTAATCCTAATGCTCATAGAACTGTTTATTATCAACCAGTTTATAGATCTCTAGTTAATATTTGCTCAGGGCTTATGTTGATTTCTCAATACATGCAATTTTCTGGTTTCATCTTTATCTTTAAGGATTAGATTGGATCGAGCCGCCTTGTAGTAATTTAGTTTTTATCTTATGCCTTACAGTTTTATGTTCTTGTAATAGCACTTGCTTTTCCTTTTTTATTTAATTAAATATATCTTATTTCACAACTACAGCATTTTTGTTTTGAGTTTATTTATTTAACAGCTGGCAGGGTGCTGGTGTTTTGTAGAGGGAACCACGCTGGGTATTTTTAGAAATTCAGAAGTTGGGGAATGCACCAGCTGAGAAGATGCAAGAAAAATCTGAACTTGGGACATGAATGCTTAGAGATTAAACTTGGATTGCTTTGGTTGCCTGATGGAGCTCCATAGATTAAGTCCTTAAAACAAAACAGAAACAAAAACAAACAGACAACAACAACAAAGTATATTTAAAAGTATGCTCAAGAAAGATGTTCCAAGGCTCTATCTTTGCCCTTCCACAGAACAGCTGGCTCTGTGCACAAGCTCAGTCAGTGAGGGAATACCAGGCATTGCAACCGCCTTAGAATTGCCTCCACATCATCCGCAAAAGGTGCTGTAGATTTGTAAGGCTTTCCAGTTATCTGTGGCCCCTGTCACCAGTTCTATTCAACGATCCTGTGGACACAAAATCTGGATCTGTACAAGTCATGAAGAGGTGTACGAGTACAGGTACCTCCGATAATAAGACGACTGAGGCACATGACCTTCTTCCAATATGGACCTATGGGATTCAATATACAGTGGGTCCACAGCCCTCCCTTCCACTTGCTGACCCCACGAGGTCCCTTTCAGGGGACCTGAAAGCTCTTGAAGCAAGAGCTTAAAGCAACAGCAACAGCTTCACCAAAGGGGGGTTAAAGCAAGTCCACTGAGATAGCTGAGGCATAAATTTTAATTGGGGCTCAGATTTGGGGTCAGGAAAAGCTTGCACAACCCTGAGTGATCCCTCCTTAAATTTTGTGCTCCAGGGCTCCACGTCCTCCCCTCCTGGACTCGCTTTAGCCCTGTGGTCCGCTCTTGAATTATTATTATTATTTTTTTTTTTTACCATCTGAACAAAAGCAACAATTTATTGGTAATGGCAATGAATGGAACATTGACAGTTTCTGGCAAGAATCAAGCAATTATCCAGGAGCTATGGATCTGACTGCAATATGGTCTTCCAGTGTCTTCTGTACCTTACTGGCTTTTCCCTTTTTTGCCAACTACTCGTTTGAAGTCATCCGTATTTATTGCCTGGACTAGAGTACCAATAAAAGTGAAGTATGAAATTCTCCTTGTTTCTTCTTCACCTTGATTGGACTGAATAAATAACAGTTGTACTGTTAACATTCTGAAATTTAACATAACAAAGTGGGACAATGCCATCTTCTTCAATATCATCTTCTGTTAGTTCCAGAGCTTGAGCTGGTCCACTTCTTTCTGTTTCTCCAAAATCCACAGGATAGACTGATAAAAATGTTTACATACTTAGGACCCTGACCATTATCTGGCCCTTGAAATCTCATTGAATAAAGCATAACTGGTTGATTAAATGACACAGTAATAAGCAGCTGCTCATCACAATCAGATTCCAAGAAGGTCATATCTTTTCGTAAAGAGTTGTCAGATCCATGCTCATCACTTTCATTAAGACATTCACAGACAGCTTTGTTAAGAAAAGGCATTAAATCCATATAGCCTTTTGGCATACCTGTGTCCTCATTGTTCCCACGGTCATTTTCTAAGTGCTGCTTCATTTTTTTCTTTTAGTCCAACAGCATCTGCTCCTTGATATTGATTCATTTTCACTTTGTTTAGAAAAAACAAAAATGTAGCTGTTGCAGCCACTGACACACACAAGGCCCCAGGTAGGAAGCCACTGCAGGTCCTCAAGCTTCTGGTTGCACCTGTACCCGGGACCATTTTGAACTATGCACCAAATGCCTGTCCTCCATCCTGACCCTCTACTCTGTGGTCTTTCCCTGAGAAGCACCATCATTCTTTCAGGCTCCCAGTTAGAAAACCCTTGGAAGGTTCGCCAGCCTTTCCCATTCATCCCACTGGGCCAGGAAATCTTGCTGACTCTTCTCTTCTGTGTTCTTTCTTTCTAGAGCCTCAGCTCCTGCTTTAAATCAGACTCACATCATCTTACAGCTCATTGTACCAGACTCCTAAACAGCTCGGTGCCTGCAGGCCTACCCACCTCTGGCCCATCCTCCACACACGTGCTTTTCAAAGCATAGTCCCTGGACCAGTGGCATCAATATCACCTGGAAACCTGATAAAAATGCAAATTTTCAGACTCCATCCCAGAACCACTGAATCAGAAACTCTGGAGGTGGGATCCAGGAACTATAGTTTGAATCTGCCTTCATGATGCATACTAATGTTTAAGAATCATGCCTCTTGAGTACATAGATTAAGCTAAAATCTATGCTGCTTTCTGACTTAAAAATCCTTCAGTGCCCCCCCTGAAGATGAAAGTCAAATTCATTGTCCTGGCTCTTTAGGTACTTTGCAATATGTCACCATTCTATTGCACATCACTCACTGTCTGTTAGCCATAACTCAAAGTCCAGCCAAGCTGCCATCCAGACTAACCCCCTGAGAATGGACAGCATTCTCTTTAGTCACCTCCTGTTTGCTAGGAATAACATCCATGTGTCCAATATCCATATTATTCTGTTGAAAGCATGCCTACACCAGTGCTCAGAATCCTGGGGATAAATTAACCATACAGGAGCAGAGGGCATTGCTGGGATTGGAAGGAAATTACCATGTGCCTAGTGCCTGCCACTGGCCAACCCTGTTGTTGACTAACTCCCCTATTATGTCTCACTGAATACTCATCAAAAGAATCCTATGAAGGACTGATGGAAAATAGGAGGCCAGTACACCCAAGTCCTAAGGTGTATACAAAGGAGAGTGAATACTCTATCCCCTCCATGGGATAGAGTAGAGAAGCAATAGTTGTAAAAACATGAAAAGTTGGGAAAACAAAACAAAAAAATCCATGCTAAACCCAGTGCCTTCCTCCCATGTTGTTCTGGAATCCTAGAATCCAATCACCAGTCCCAGGCTCATCCTATAAGTCCCTTAATATATATATATATATATATATATATATATATATATATATATATATATATATATTTTTTTTTTTTTCCCCCCCTGGGCTGACTGCTGCTGAAGCAACAAAGTCAGAGGGGCCCTCAGGTTAGGTCTCTGATCCAAAGACCCAGCTCCACTATTTCTGCTGAGTCAGGTAAGAAGAACCAGCCCCAGAAAGAACATGGGAGGCACCAGGGCTGGGGGACTGGTCGGGGAGAACTGGGTCAGAGGCTGGGGATCCGGGTTCCTCAGCGACAGGTCTACTGGACTCAAGGCCACAGGCACTCCAGACCCCAGCAGCTGGCCTGTGCTTTGCTGAGTTTGCACATAATGAGGTCACTGAATCAGCCTCTAATGGCCCATGTGACACAAGTGTCTGGGCATAGCATACTGCTCAGGCAAACCCCAAATGCCCACGGGTATAATGAAGTGGTCACCTAAAGTTTCGGGAGCTGCAGAGATGCTGCCGTCAAACCAACCTTCACATCTCAAACTCTGCCAGGCGCCGCCACCCTTCCCAGAGCCTCCGCAGAGCCCAGCATGAATCCTGCATCTTGGGGCACTGTGGGCAGGGGGCTGCTTCTGAATTTTCGCTCTTATAGTCTGAGCCTTTCAAGGGTGTTTTGCCTTCCAGATTTATTTCGGCAAGTTGCTGTTAATTGTGTTTTCAATTAGTTATGTTTAAAACATCTTGCGATTTGGGCAACTGAAATTGCAGTGCATTAATAATTATTAAACAGAGGTTCTAATCCATTATTTATTGAATAAATTTTTAATACTAATGCAGAATCCATTGTCACTGCCACCATGAGTTTGGCCATTAAGGAAAAAGCTGACGAAAGGAAACTGAAGCTCCAGGATTCTTAAGTGAAGGCCTGTGGAGCAGAGCTTCCTGGAGGAAGGACTGGCAGCTGCTTCTCTTTCATGTCTGTTTAATCAAGGCTTTGTTGCCTGGAGAAACAGGGGGTGTTCCCACATAGTAGGTACTCAGCAAATGTTTGCACAGAGAGCGAATGAATGAATGAGTAAATAAATGAATTTAAGAGGAATTAAACTAGGAGAGACTCTGTAAGATCTCAGATCCTTTCTAGTTTAACCATTAACAAACACAGAGCATTCAGCCAGGCAATGAAGTGTCCGTGACGGATAAGACAGTAATCCTCTCCCTCTTAGTCTGACAGATCATCATTACACAAATTTAAATATAATTATAAAGATGTGGTAAGCCAAGGTGGCACAGAAACCCATATGAGGAGGTGAACTTTGCCGGAGCAGTCAGAGAAGGCTTCAGCAAACACGCGATGTCAGGTCCCACGCGCCGAGTTTTCCTGATGCAGCTATGAGGGAAGGGAGTACGTCAAGCAGATTTAGGGGCCTGGGCAAAGACAGACACAAACGTGGGCATGCTGAAGAGCATAAGGAGTCTGCTGGGAGAATGACGAAGCGACCTGGAGAAGAGGACGGGGACAAGAAGACAAGAGCTTTGTGAGCCCCACTCACAGGTTTTGTTTCCATCCTGGAGTCAAACCCACGGGGCGGGGAAGGATTAAGCAAGGGACCGGTGGGAAAGATTTTTATTTCAGGGCAAGCATATCAACTCCGTTCCACTGTGTAGTCTAAGCAACAGGCTGAGGGGTGTCGGCAAAGTTGCAGCGATGGTGAGGAGCGAGGTGGGGATTGAGAGTGCTGTAGTAGCCACAAGAATGGAACGTCGACCCGTAACTCCAGGGAGCGGGTGAGGAAGGCAAAGAGAGGACTAGTGCTTTGGCCATGGTGGTTTTGAGGAAGGAGGACTAGGCTAAATGGGTGTTGGGGGAGGAAGGATGACCCATGTAACGAAAAGTTTTAGAAATGTTAACTTTGAGGTGCCTACGGGATATCCAGGAGGAAACCCAACCAACAATTGGACATACGGATCTGGAGACCAGAAAGAGATTCAGACTGAGCTCTAGGTGCAGAATCATTCGCACAAGGGTGACTGTTTCAAGCATCTGTTCAGAATATAATCTGTCCAACACTTGGCTAGATAAATTGTCTGCTATGGGAAGTCATTTAAAAAGATCATCTATCGAATTTTTTTAAAAAGGAAATCTAGACATAGGGAGAGTCCAGCATCTCTGTCTAGGGAAAAGAAAGGGATACAGTGAGAAAATTAAGCACTAAAATGGAAAGGGATTTTTTTAGAATCCACACCAGTCTTAGGTTCAACCCAAAACTAATTATCAATTAATATTATAAAACACCACCTCTAAACCTTTGGAATTCCAGGGATGCAAAAGTGGCATCATAAAACCCCCCTCTGCCTCCTCAAAATCCCTCAGAAGCTTTGACCCCCCAGTTCCACCTTCCTGCCCCACCTCTTTCCAGGAAGTTCTCTGACTATTGACGACTAGAAAGTCTCTGCCCTCTGAGCACCTGTAGCCCTGCCAACCTCGGATCCTCTTCAGGCTCTGAGCACATATGGCCAGGGGATGGCTAATTTGTCCTGCTCAACCATACACTCATATAAGAGATCTGTACAACTAGGGCTCCTGGAAGGCCACAACCCATCTGAAGATTCCAGCAAGACCTAGCACAGGGATGAACACATAACAGTTTGTTCTGGTAATTTCTGGTTCCCCCCAGGAACACTATCATCTCTGAGGGCCTCCCCTCTTTCACCCCTGCCCTACTTCCAGGGTGGCTCAGCTTGGCCAAGCACAGAGATGAGTTGTGAGAGCTTGAGTATAATGGCCCATTGGGTCCAGGTCTCACACATCTTCTGTCAAGTTCCAGCACCAGTGGGATCATACAGCCCTGGATCATACAAGCTGGTCAGCTGAGAGAAGACAGGGGAAGAGGAAGGGGGAGGCGAGATGGGTTCAGTTGGGTAACATTCCACCTTCGATCTCTGGAAATACTTTGGAATCCCTCAGAATAGACATTCGAAGGACATAAAACACAACTCCTTTGCTGGAGAAAGTGCAAATGAGCAGTATAACATCAAAAGATGGAGCGGCTATGCCCAACTTCACGTGAGCTGTATGCTAGGCCAGCAGACTCAGAAGTGAGGTGCGGGGAGCTGGCAGAGGCACAGGCATGAAAGCATTGTCCATGCAGGACATGGAACAGTGAAAGGTGAGCCACGTCAGGAAGCTGTCTCCATCCTTCCAGACAAAATCCACCATTAACCTCTCTATTTGTTTTATCTGTGTCCTTGATATAAGCTCCTAGGAGCCAAAAACCTGAATTTCTCACCTTCCTACTCTTTACAATGCCTAGCAAAGGACTCAGTACATTGTAGACATTCAACAAATTGCTGTTGAATAGAAAAATAAATAAACCCTATTTGCAAGGATCCTTATTTACTATAAAATAGTTGAGACTTTCATAAGTGAGCTTCTAATCCATCACCAAGCTGGAAGGAAAATATAGAACAATAATGTCAAATACTACTGAGCATTGCTATGTGTCTTTCTAAATACATGCTACTAACCCAAGGCCAACAGAAAGAGTAGAGGGGAGAAGCAGGTATAAGCTCAAAGGCCACTGCATGACTGTGGTTTTTCAGTTGTGTCTGCTATTTGGGTCCACATCTTCCAGGAGAGACTGAAGATCTATTAACAGTTGGATTTTAGGGGAAGTCTTTTTAAAGGAAAATGTTGTGCCTTGTGAATATTCTGTATCCTCAAGGAAAAGAAAAGCAGGGGAAAAAAAACCTGCAATCAGCCCACTCAGGAAGAACTGGGTTGGGGCCAGGAAATCAAAATGAGAATGAATGTAGCATTTGGCATTGCTACCACTATCAGGAGATGCAATATAAATATAAATATAAATATAAATATAAATATAAATAAATATATTTTATATATATAAATTTTTAAGAAAGGGAGGGAGAAAAGGGTGGTAGTCTTCATTAAAATTACACCAGCCAAGGAACAGCAGGAGTGGAATATTCTTTTTTTATTTTAAACTACTGAATATAGCATCATCATGCCACTGAGAGATGCAAACCACTGTCACCAACATACAAATCTGATTACTTTTTAAATAACAATGACAACAGCATTGGCAATAAAACATGTAATCAAATTAAAGATAACATGTAATTTGACTTATGTTGACAGCCTCAAAAATATTACTACTGTTGTCCCTTTCCACAGGTGAGAAATTCAGAGTCCTCAAGTTAACCAGTGGTAGATCTGGGGTTCAAATGTACATCTTCAACTTCTGTGCTTTTTCTTCTCTATGTGGCTTGGAGAACTTTCTGATGGCTAATTTCCTATAGATCTCAAAAATAAATGGTGGTATTTCTCATTCCTGGGTAAGGTCCCAAGTCACCCAGAAAACAGATCTACAGAGACCCTTGTGTCTTTTCTATCCAGCTGATACCTAAATCTCATAACTAGCAGTATGACACCCACTTTTTCCAGGCCTGAATTCATGGTGAAGCTAGCCCCACCTAGAAGCCATTGAGCAGTTTAGTCTAGAACAGGGCTGCCTGATGACCCGATCAGAAAGAGATTCATAGTTGGAGATCAGGAATCACATTTCTGAAATTATTACACTTGCAAGAGGCAGCTTTAACAGCTTGTCTCTAGATTGTGCAGCCACGCTCTCCTCCTAGCCTGCTGCTACACCAGCACACTCACTGTGAAAATGAGAATGAAAACAGTTAATGCACAGTCTTATTGTGAGTGTATGCTGCAAAAAAAAAAGAAAGAAAGAGAGAGAAAGAGAAAGAAAGAAAGAAAGAAAGAAAGAAAGAAAGAAAGAAAGAAAAGGAGCATGAATAAACACTTGTTAATGAAGTCCACACCAGCTCAGAAAGACAAGCCTGAAGACTGACATACCCCTGACTCTTCCCTGTAAGGCTGACCTTGGACCCCAGGGTCAGAGTGAGAGGGAAAGCAAGGATCAGGACTCAGTGCATTAGTAATGGTTTTCCAGAGAAAAAGAACCAACAGGATGTAGAGAGAGCTCTGGGAGAGGAGATTTGTCATAGGAACTGGATCATATGGTTATGGAGGCCGAGAAGGGCCACAGTCTGCCATCTGCAAACTGGACAAACAAGAAAGGTTGTGTTAAAGTTGGTCTACGAGTCCAAAGGCTGAAAGAATCAGGAGCTCTGATGTCCGACGGCAGGAGGAAGCGGATATCTCAGCTCGAGAGAAAGCAGTCCTTTCTTCAGTTTTTTTGTTCCATGGAGGCCCCCAACGGATTCGATGATGCCCCACCCTCACTGGATCAGCCTTACTCAGTCTAATGAGTCAAGTGAGAAGCTCTTCCAGAAACACTCTCTCACATCCCAGAAACAAAGTGCGGCCGCCTATCTGGGCATCCCTGAGGCCAGTGAAGCTGACGCACAAGTCTAATCCTCACACCCAGGGTGCCCTCCAGCTCGAGAACAAAGCTGCAGCCGGGCTCCGTCACCCGTGTCTGCTTCCTGGAACAGGGACGCGCCCCAGCCTGATGGCGCTGACTGCGTCTCATTCCACTTCCAATGTGCCCATCCTGCCCTGATTCAGACAATAACAGCCTCTCTTCAGTGACACCCCTCTCTCTTCCCTTGACCACACGAAACCCCCTCGTTTCTCCTTCCCTCCCCTGCACTTAGTAACCTCAGTCGGCTTGGGGCTCAATGAGCCAGCTAATGCAGCCTGGCCGAGAACACGACAAGACGACAAGAGCACGTCCTGGGCACACCGAGGAGTGACCCCAGCAGTCGTGGGGCTATTACACACTGCGTCATTTCCCGCTCTGTTCCCAGTTTGTTTAAGTATCTAGGCTGGGAATTCAGGAGGCCAGCGGGCTCTGGATCCCTCAAGGGGAACCAAGATCACCTAAGTATGACCTCACCTGTCACACAGTTCGCCTCCTCCCGCCCCCAGGCTTAGATGGATGAGCAAAAGGTTTATCTTGTTTATTAAAGGAGCAATGCTTTGTCTTTTAGAGAAACACACTGAAATATTTATTGAGGAAATGATGTGATTTATAAGATTTGCTCCAAAACAATTTGGGGGGGGGGTGTCCAGAATGTGGTCAGGGTATGGATGGAGCAGGTAGGGTTTGGGGTAAATTGCCATGGGAACTGGGTGATGGGTACAGGAGGGTTCCCTAAAAGAAACTGTCTACCTTTGCATCTGCTCAAAAATTCTTCATAAAAATGCCACTTTTTAAATAGCATTCTTTAAACCTGAAAAGCTTCAGTAAATATTCCTAAAGAGCACCATGTTAAATAAATAAAATGACAAGATGTGCTTGGTACCCTTCTCACTAAATCAGACTGTTTTTTATTCATTGTTTAACCTGGTTTTTACATTCTGAGTTCATCAGAGAACTTCCTTTTAATTTATCCTAAATCTTTATTTCAAAAACCGCCCCCAAGGAGAGCTTCCAAATTGCAAACCAGATTGACATCCGGAGGCTTTTCTGGCAGCTTGTCCCCAGCCTTCTCCCACCTTAGCCATGAGCAGACTCTTTTCCTCACTGGCCAATTTAGAGAACGTAATGACCCTAACACTTTCCCGCTTTCCTCTTCACCTGGCTGTCCTGCACTCTCGTGCTCCGGCAAAAGCGGCAAAGGAGAGGCGAGGAGACCACACTCATGTTGGTGACTTTAATCCCCTCTGGAAAAATATTCTAATTCACTGGAAAACATAAGAATCTTCTCCATTGACCCCTACCCATACGTAAACAGCTACGTGGACTCTGGGACCACATCTCAGGTACTTCTGTTTATCAGCCCACAATATACCCAAATTATAGGCCTGCTGCTTACAGAAAGAGCCTTGCAGAAGAGAGTGTACATAAAATCAAATCCCAAAAAGCCCTCACCACCTCAATCAACATTTGCTCTACGCTTAGCTAACTGCTCAGACCCGTCAGACCCCTCCCCCATCTCGGTGCCGTCTTGATACCTTGCTGTTCTCGCTCTAGCACCTTGGGAATGTCACCTTCTATCCAGATCACCCCATTCCAACAAAGATAACATTTCTAAAATTGGTTTATATGTAAATTAATTGGGATTTTAGTCAGAGAAACGAATACATGTGTATGCACAAAAACTGATTTCCCTTGGGAGATTCTGATGGCAATTACTACCCAATTATACTGAGGATCAACACTGACAACCTTCCACCCAGCCACCTGACACCCCATTCCCCAATGCCACCCTGAGCACAGCTCAGAGCAGCGACGGCGAAAACAGACATCACTTCTTAGCTCTCTTTCTCCATGTTTGCCCGTGCATAAGAAATGGCTTTCAAAAGTGTGCAATAGCAGAGGGTGGAAAGAACACCAGCCCTGTGCCCTCTGTGCTCTAAATCCAGGGCCAACCAAGGGTGGAGAAGGGGTAATTCTGGAATACAGTAAGAGTAAAAGACAGAATGCTGCCCCTTCCAGGGATAAAATATGTGGTTTCTTTGGCTCATGTCTTCTCCTTCCCTCGTGAATTGTGCTTACTACCCGGTTAGCCGATTAAACAACCCAATGCTATTTGATGGAATGTTCATACCCCCCTGATTCTCTGGGCAAAAAATAGATTCCTGATATTTCTTCCAAACATATTTTTTATGCTACATTTTCCATCCACTTGGCACAAAGACAGGTGCAGATAAACAAGAACAAATACAGCTGGACGACTGCTGTCGCTTTGGGTCTATGCTTAAGATTCAGCACTCTCTCACCCAGTGACAATCTTTGTTTTATCTTGTATACTCATGAACTGCCAAATCTTTAACATACGGGCCTGGGTGTCAGTTAGCAAAGGACAACCAGCCTTCAGTAACTCCAGATTTCCACCCAGGAAATGTATAGTTACTATTGAGAATCCTGCAACATGCTTTTGCAAGCTCCAAGAAGCCAAAGGTGTCAGGCCACCCTTCCCAAGTCAAGCGGCAGCAACCACCATATTCCCAGGCTCTCCTGCTTGTACATTCAGCCAACCCCAGGGGCAACCACCCATCCCCTTCAAGACAATCTGGAGCCATTCCAATCTGTTGGCCTTGGGAGATGGGCAGATATAAGCAATACCTTGTGAAAGCTTCCTATGTTTCCAAGAGAAGGCAAGACCAATGTTAGTACAAGAAAGAGACAACAAGAGTATCTTTAGATGAGATCACTACCCCCCTTCTCCTAAGGAAGTTTGACCTGGCAAGGCAGGTTGGATTTTTCCGCAAATTTTTAAAGCTGTGGCAACTGAGACTCAAAAAATGAAGTCATTTTAAAGTTTTAAAAAATAGTAGTCATTCAACAAATATTTAGTTGATGAACAACTGAAAAAAGACAGTCAGACAGAAATACCAGACTTCAACCTCTTCTTTTTTCCTCCTCTTAAGAGTCCCAACCTTTAAGTGAAAGATATGGTTACTAAGAAACCTGGTGACTTTGATCCCAAGAGATGTCCTACTTGTTTCTGAAAACTGTCTGAAGTGTGTTTTTTTATTATTATTATGTTCAGTTAGCCAACACATGGTACATCATTAACTTTTGATGTAGTGCTCAAAGATTCATTAGTTGTGTGTAACACCTAATGTTTAGATTATATCCCAGAGAGGGCTTCCCCATTCTCAACCCTGCTGGCCAGAGATCCTCCCTACCAAAAGCCTTTCAAAGACCCTCCTTAAAATTAGGACCCCAAGTTCCCGGTAGAGCTGAGTCCTATCAAGTTTACTTTCCTTCAGTTTAAGCACCCAGCCAGAGCAGAAGCACATTTGCTGCAAGTTTCCCCCACCTACAAGAACTGGGCAGCTTCACCAATCAAACGCAGAGAGGAGAATCAGAGGCAGTGTTTCATAGGAGCCATGCTAAATTGGAACTTAAGTATGGCTCCCTAAGTTACTGAAATTATTATTTCATTGGGCACTGATTCCAATTAACCCCAGCCCCATGAAGGCCCTCCACTGGGATACAAAGGAGTGACATAAAAAATGGGAAACCAGGTTCTGATGTTCAGAACCTGAGTGCCACTTTGTATGTCTTAGCAAAACAGCTGGAATGTCACCTCAGATGCACAGAATGTTCTACCAGTTTTTAAGGAACACTTCCATTATGACACTGGATGTTCATGTCCACCCTGTGAAAAGTGTCTGCTCAGGATCAGTACCCTCACCGTGTACCTGAAATCCTGCAACATTCAGCAAGTCACCCACATTTAGACAAGACTCACTGACAAGAGGCTGACCCAAATCCTAGGGGTGCCTCCATCTCTTCTTGCTGGTGATGGCTGTCACTCACTGTTCCTGCTTCCTGCAGCCCAGTACACTCCTCTGGGCCCTCTCTACACTGAGAAATCAGGAAGGCACCGATCTGCCTCTGTCTCGCGCCCCACCTGTCTCTTTTCACTGCCCTTTTTCCTCATGTGGAGTGGCCTTCCCAGGAACGAGGCCAGGTCTGCAAGCATCAGCCCTTCCCTGCAGCCTGGCACTTTGGCTTGTCTGGGGAAAATGCCACATAATGCATTTATAGATTAATTTGGTGAGAATTCATTAAGTATATTCTTTCCTTTGTTAAAAGTCTTCTTATATGTACTTCAAAAGATTTATTTTTCTTCCATTTATATTTTATATTTAGGTATCTTGTGAGATCCTGTTGGTATTGCAAATGTCACTTTACATTTTTTTATGTCTTCAGGTTTTACTTCTGATAGGAAGGACACTACATTTTTATGTCACCTTACTTCCTAACTGCACTCTTATTGGTTCTCATAGGTTGGGGTTTTTTGTTTTGTTTTGTTCTGTTTTTGTGTTTTGACAATTTTTGTTACTTCATTGATCAGGACCTCCATAACTTTGTGATTTTAGTAATGTAAGCCTTTTGTGTGCTTTGGTCTTGGTCTTTTGCTTATTGTTTTCCTATTCTATATTTCATTAATTTCAGCTTGAATTTTTATTATTTTCCTCTTTCTGTTTGCTTTAGATTTAGTGTGCTTTTTTCACCGGTGTTTAAAGATGAAAGATCATGTTATTGATTTCAGATCTTTCTTTTATTAATATAGGCATTTAGAACTATAAATTTTCCATCTAAACACCACTTAAAGTTTTAGTATGTATATCTTCACTTTCATTCATCTCAAAGTATTTTCTAATTTCCCTTCAATTTCTTCTTTAACCCACGGTCATGTAGGGGTGGGATGTTGAATTTCCACATGTCTTTTAATTTTCTCTTCTGTTGTTATTGATTTGTACTTTTACCCTGTTATGATCAGAGAGTATCTTTTGTAGGATTCTAATTCTTTGACCTTTATCAAAGCTTTTTTCTTGGACTACCACACGGGCTAGCCTAGAAAGCATGCCATGTACCCTTGGCTCTTGTTTCTTTAGATGCCTGTCAGGCCTGCATGGTTTACAGTCATGTTCAAGTCTCCTATTTCCTTGTTAGTCCCCTGCCTCGTTGTTCTATCCATTATTGAAAGGAGAGAGTCAAAGTCTCCAACTATTCCTTTTGCAGTGTGTGTTTCTCCCTGCAGGTCTCATAGTAGTTGTGGGCTCTGTTGTTAGGTGTGTATAAGTACTTGTTCTAGGATCATGATAGACTGATATTTGTATAACTATAAAATGTCTCTTTAAACATTTTGTTTTTGCCTTTTGTTTATGTTGTCTGATACTAGTAATAACCACTCCCAATTTCTTATAGTTGATGTTTGCATGATAGGTCTTTTTCCATCCTTTTATGTTCATCCTATTTGTGTCTTTGAATTTCAAATGTACCTCTTAGAGACAGCATATGGTTGGATCATGATTTTTTTTGTAAACTGGTCTGACAATCTCTGCCTTTTGATTGGATTTTAATTCATCCATATTTAATGCTGCTATTGTTATATAGTTGACCCTAGAACAACACAGATTTGAACTGTGCGGATTCACTTATATGTGGAGTTTTTGATAAATATTAGACAGTACTATAAATGTATTTTCTCCTCCTTATGATTTTCATATTAATATTTTCTTTTCTCTAGGTTATTGTAAGAATATAATAAATAATGCATATAATATAAAAAGCATGTGATAATCAACTGTTTATATTATCCATTAAGTTTCTAATCCAAAGTTGGTTATTAGTAATTAAGTTTTGGGGGGAGTCAAAAGTTATACATGGATTTTTCCTGCAAGGGGGCTTGGTGCCCCCAACCTCTGCAATTTTCATAGTTCAACTCTAGCTGAATTTGCAGCTATTTTGCTTTTTATTTTCCATAGGCATGTCTTTTTCATTCCTCTATTTTTCCTTTACTGTTTCCTTTTCCATCAAGCAAATATTTGCCACAGCAGCATTTTAATTCTTATAAATGATATTTTACCATTCTGAAGTTATTTCTTAGTGGTTGCTGTAGGGCTTACCATCTACATGTTAATTTATTAAAATCTATTTCAGATTTATACCAGTGAGGCAAGGTAATGTTACTCCTATGTAACCCTTTACTTTCTTCCTCCTTGTTGTGCTATTATTGGTATGTACACTACATCTAGATATGCCACAAACCCCAAATACATTGTTATCAATTTTTACTTTATACAATGTTATGCCTTCTAAAACTGAGAGAACAAAAGAAAATAAATATTTATTTATAGAGTTTTTTTAATTACTTTCTCATTTGTCATTTCTGGTTCTTTGTTCCTGTAAATTCAAGTTACCAACTTGTGTGATTTCCTTAATTTCCTTACGCTAGTCCAGCTTTTCTCCTACCCGTCTCGTGGCCCTTGTATTGGAAAGCATATTACATTTCTCTCTGCTCAGGATCCAACAATACAATTATAATCATATTGTTTACTACAGCTGCTTTCTAATTCAGTTAAGAAAAGAAAGAATACACATTTATACTTTCTTTCAAAATGACACAATGATCATCACTTTTCATGTTTCTCATGTGGGTTCAAATTGCTGTCTGAAGTCATTTGTTTTTATCCTGGAGAACTTCTTGTAGGTCTGATAGCAACAAATTCTCTCAGATTGTGTTTATATAGTTTATAAAAAGTTTTCATTTACCTTCATCTTCAAAAGATTGTTGGGCTAAATATAAGATTTTTGGTGGGCCGGTTAGGTTTTTGTTGTTGCCACTACTGCTTTTCCAGAACCTTAAAGATGTCATCACACTGCCTTCTGTCCTGTATTGTTGCTGATGAAAAGTTAGTTGGTAATAAGGTCCCTTTGTATGTGATAAGACGTTTTCTCTTGTTCTTCCAAGATTTTCTTTATCTTTCAGAATTTTTACAATTCTGCATCTGATTGTTGATCTCTCTGCATTTGCTGTATTTGGGATCTACTGGGCCTCTGAGTTGTATAGATTAATGGTTTTCATCAAATTTCAGAAGTTTTCGGCCATGATTTCTTCAAACATTTTTTTCTGTCCTTTTTCTCTTCTCCTTCTGGTATCTCATCACACATATATGTCCCATATATTCCTGAAGCTGTTTATTTTTAATTTTTTTCTCTCAGTTTAGACTGTGTAATCTCTATCAATCTGTAAGTTTACTGATTCTTTCTTCAGCCAGTTCAAATCTACTGTTAAGCTCCTCTAGTAAAATCTTAATTCCAGTTACTGTGCTTTTCACCTTCATAATTTCCATTTGGTTATTTTTTATCATTTCTCTCTTTTTGTTACTATCTATTTCATGAGACGTTGTTATACGCTCCCTCCTTCCTTCATTCCTTTAAGCATATTTTTTCCTAGAGTTCTCTGGACGTACTTATATGTTGATTTGAAGTCTTTGTCTCAAAGTCAGGCCAATCACAGACACTTTCTACAGCTTTCTTTTTTCCCATATGGGTCATCTTCTACTTCTTTGTGTTACATCCCTTATCATACTTTATTGAAAACTGGACACTTTGGACAGTATATTGTAGAAACTCTATACACTGATCTCCTCCTCTGGGTCTCATTGTTGCTTTTTGCCTATTTATTTGTTTTGCAATTGGATGGATTATTTTAGTGGTCTATTTCCCCCCTAATAATACCCCGTCTGTTGTAACTGCTCAAAAGGCACAGGCAAGATCCTGCACATTGTCACTCTGGGATGGCGGTGATTTTACTAGTGCTCTATTTGTTTCCTTCCTTCGTTTCTCTATGTTGTCTGTCTCCATCAGTATCATGCCTAGCTATTAGCCTCCACTAATTGCTGGCTAATTATTATTTTTGACAATCCTCTGAGGCACATATTGCTCTACAGTCTGTTGCAATTAAATTTGGATACTTTTGCAGAGTTATCTTTGAGACCGGTCTTGGAGATCTGTGTGTGTCAACCCCAGGAGGGATCTTCTTAGCTAACTCTTTCTATAGTTCTTTCTGACAAACTTCCAAATGGTCTAAGGTTTACCTTAATGTTTTAATGGAGCTACCAGTCTCCTCTTAACTTCATATTTCTAAAATCTCCATTGTCTCTAAGAGAACTCCTAAGCTGGAATTTCCTCACACTATCATACCAATAAATTCAGTGTACTTGGGAAGGGCTTCAGTGCTCTTTGTTCTTATGGCCTACCTCTCCTCTTGAGCAACAAATCTGCACCACAACTCCACAACTGGCAGTAGGGACAGTGGCCTACTTCACTGAGGCACACCTCTACTCCTTGAGCTTCATCAGTGATACCCTGGGTTGGGGCAAAAACCTCAAGTCTTTGTGACTTGCCACTCCTGTCATGGATTGCCCTACAATCAAGCTAGGTTGAGGTGATTAGGACCCCTCTTCCTGGACTTCTATGGCCAGGGTAGATTTTTTTTTTCCAAGGAGAATGGGGAAAGGAAGAAGCCCTGTTTCTCTCAGTCACTCTTGCCTAGAATAGAGCCTCTGGAACACAGACATGGGAGTGGACGAGTAAAATGAGAAGTGCTAATGGTCTGCCCCTCCCTGGGAGACACCATAGCTCCCAAATGGATAAAAATGGAGCCTTGTGCTCTTGACTGCATTTGCTATGAGTGGATGTGCAGCTCTGTAAACTAGGAGGGTGAGAAAGGAGAAGAAAATCTTGCAGCAAATGCCCCAGACTTCCCCTGATTCTTGCCAAAACTCAGTAAAACTTCTTCAATAAGTATTTCTTCATATGCTCTATTCCCTAAAGACAATTTCAAGAGACTTCAAATGTTTTTGTAAATATCTTTAATTTGCACCAGTTATATTTTTAGGCTAAGGAGAGGGTCCATGCTTCTCACACCACAGTTCCAGAAATCACCTCTCTACAAGTATTTCTTGGGTTCCTACAGTGTGAGGACAACCCACACTTTGGGGTCTAGGTGGCAACTTGGATCCTGAACCATTGAAAAAAAGGACAAGAAGATGGAGAGGTAAAAATCAAAGGCATGAGGGGAAGAAGGTAAGGAAGGAAGAGAGAAGAGAAAGAAAAAGGTGGGACATGTCTGTCTAACCATAACTTTAACCACATGGCAAGAACAACAAAAATAAATCTGATTTCAGCCAGAGGCAATACTGGACACAATTTTGAAGTATGCAAACTTGGTCTCTGGCAGCTCTGCCTTCCAACTGTGGACTTCCTAGACTGTAGACTAGGAAGTCTACTTCCGGTGGTAGGAAGACTTCCTGTGAGGGAACTCCCACTCTGGTCTTTTCTCTCCCTCCTGTGGTCCTCTTACAGCTCTACATTCAATTTCCAAAGGAATTTGCCCACTTCCTTTTGAATTCACATTAAACTCAATTCACATTAAAGAAGGTCTTACTGGCTGCAAACTGTTTTATATAAGATCTTGCTAGTGGAATTTGCCTTCTAACTGGGAAAACCCTATTAATCCCGAAGGTATAATCCTCAAACTAAGGAATCTAAGGATTCATCACTGAATCAGAAAAAAAAATTAATCCAAAGAGAAGGGTTCTATAACATTAACTAAGCCTCTTTTTTACTGGATCCTGAGGCCTCTAGAGCCAGGTATTGTGGTTAAAGAATTTCTAACATGTCCACAGATCTGAGGAGGCATACTTTCTTAGTAAGCACAGCTGCTCTCCATTTGGTTAATGATAGCCTATTTCAAATTTGGTGTATGCAAACAAAAGAGCCAGCAGCCCCATCTTGATATAGCTTTCCCACAGAGGCCTCTGTGCCTCAGGCTGCCACATGGTCTCTGGTAGAGACAGAAGTGTTTGTGTTGCATCTGATGCAACAAGACTGGACTGTGTCAGTGAGCACCAAGTATAGAGATCAGGTTATACTTTAATCTGGCAGCATTTAGAAGCAGACAAGCCAGTAGAAGATCATAGAAAGATACCAAAGGCCTTCCCAATAGCAGTGCCAGGACAGAAGCAAAAAGGAAGAAATAAGTACAGGAGAAACACACAAAGCTCTCAAAGCTCAGGCAAATTAAGCTCAATCCTTGTCTTTCTAGATGATTTTCTTAGGTTTCTCCGTGTGATCTCAAGGGTCAACCCAGTTTTAGTCAATTCGATGCTGGCCTGTGATCCCATATTTGGAAGAAAGTTATATTCTCTAACGGCCCATCATGTTACTACACCTTAGAAGTCTTCTTTGAGGATGTGTTTTTTTTTTTCCCCCCTGGGAGAAGGGAGTTGGGCTTCTCTGTCTTCTTGTCTCCAATTGCACTCCATTTCACTCAAAATGGTTGAATAACAACCAACATTCCCCAAGATATCCATCCTGGAATAGAGGCTTCCATTTCTGTCCATCTGCTTAAATATAATCAGAAGGTTGGAATTTGGAACGCTGAACCCCTCCTAGGAACAAGGGACAACCATCCTCCCCTATCTGGACTGAAATGTTTCACTAAAATCTATAGAGGATGAAAAGCAGGGAGTAGTTTCAGGAGACCAAGCTTCTGAGATGACTCCTTCCATCTGTCCCACAAAAAGAGCTCCATAAGCATAGGAATTTCTTTCTGTCTTATTCACCACTATCTCTGTAAATTCCATCATAGGCCTAGCATATAGTCAGTGTTCAAATACTGACTGAATAAACAAGGCTGTTATTTTGCAAAGACAGATCATTTCTGGGTTGCCACATTTCATAAAGTACAATACATTCTCATCTTCAATAAAGTCAGCTGCTTTGGAGTACTTGGAATTGGCTCAATTCCTTGACAAATCACCTCCCCAAATCTAACCATTATCTGCTGGTACTTTATAACTACTCAGCCAAATCATTTCTATACACTCCCAAATATGCTCAGGTGAATGAGAGCTTCACTGTCACAACCAATTTTAATGTCTGCCTCACAATCACTAGCACCACATAACTACAGCCAACATAAAGACTACTTTTGATATATAGGAAAGGATATGAGAGGCTGTTGTGTCAATTACAGGAGACTAAATGAAATGCCCACTGTAAACTGAAGTTGGCTTTCATATAAACTTGCCTCTGCTCAGCAGTCTGAGATTCCACATTGTTTGTGCATGTATGCATATGATGAGAGAAAGACAGAGAGGGAGTGAGGGGAAAAGAGGGACAGAAGAGCAAGAAAAGGGGAAAGAAGCAAGAACAGGAAATGCAATGAAGAACTTTCTCATCTCTTGCATCATTTCCTTTGACACCCTCACCTTTCAGCCCTTCACCTGTATAGAATTCTGTTTCATTAGCATCAGATAGTGAAGACTGTGTAATAGTAGCTTCCAGACAAGAGAACAAAAGAGAAGTGAAATATCACTTCTCCCACAAGAGTCTTTTGGCACTAATTCAGCACAGATACCACTGCCGCATGCATCTTGATAGCTAAGGACCAGAGTCTTTGGTCCAGGTTTGGTTTCTGGGTCCTAGGAAGAAATGGCTGAATCTGTTAATAAAAAATTGGAAGGGGAGGTGAATCATGAGAGACTATGAACTCTGAAAAACAATCTGAGGGGTTTGAAGTGGCGGGGGGTGGGTGGGAGGTCGGGGTACCAGGTGGTGGATATTATAGAGGGCACGGATTGCATGGAGCACTGGGTGTGGTGAAAAAATAATGATACTGTTATGCTGAAAATAAATAAATGAAATAAATAAATAAATAATAAAAAATCATAAATCAAGAGATTATTTTATAAAATTGGGCTGAGTAGGTAGCATCAGTTTATATATACCTAATATTCTCAAAGGGAATCTTAATTAAATAGAATATGAGCCATGGTGCTATCATTGACTATTGTTAATTGTTAAAAAGAAGAAGACGACAACGACGATGACAATGATTACCATAGTAACAAAGTAACAGATAAACACCTGGATAGCCTCCTTCAGGAAAATAAAACAAAATGAAATTCTGGATAGTGCCATATCACTCATGGTTTAAGTCCCAAAGTCTACAGTCTGGCATACAAGGCCACCGAGATCAACCTCTAACCTGCCTTCCCAGTCCTGTCTCCCAGTTCTTGTAAATAATGCTTCTGCCACTTTGAAGTACTTGCTATTCCCTAATAATCAACCCCCTATGATCACCTACCACTTTTTGGTTCAACACATCTTTCAACTGGAAATCCACTTCCTCTCCATTTGTCTGTGACCAAGTTATCCCCATGCCTCAAGGCCCATTTCAAATGCTACTTCCTTTCCAAAAATACTACCAGAAACTCCCAAAATTGCCAATCGCTCCCTCCTTCTCTAAACACCATACCCAGAGAGTCACTAGCCAAAATATCATATAAATAATGATAGTAGTAGTAGAAATAGTAGCTTACAATAAAACCAGCTAATAAATATTAAATTCCTACTATTTGCGAGGTACAACATTATGTACTTAATATTCATTGACTCATTTATTTAATGATTTTCATATATATTTGACTTCCCCTAATCCTGATGGCAGGCTAAATGATCCTATTCTGCTATAATCCCTAGCATTATGCCTAGACACAGTCAATGATCAGTAAATGCTTACTGAATATAAATGAATTAATGTGCCAATGCATGAATGTATGAATGAATGAATAAATGAATGAATGAATAAAACAAAATTCTGTCCGGTTTTAGGCAGAATTTTCATAGACCAATGGGCTGGGCTCTTGGATTTGTAGTCACATTCTTTGAGTCCCTCTATACTCTGGACCAAATTTCATAGCCTCATATAGCAAATCACAAAGTGCTTGTAGCTGCAATGTATGAATGGGAAGCCTTTTGCACAGGATCAAGCAGAGGATTCTGATCATCGAGTTTTCTAAATCACACTCAACCCCAATAAACTAGAAAACAGGATAGCAATCTTCTACCTTTCCATTCCTGGCCCACTCTCCCCAGCTGTGGCACCAAAACTTTAATGCTTCTCTGTATTACAGTAAGTGATAAATGATTTGAATTTATACCAGTTTATCTGAATATGCATCCCCTTCCAAGGGCACTTACAAGGCTTAGAGGTCAATGTTTAACTCAAAGGAACTGCAAGGCTATTTCCAATGTTAGTCGTAAGAAGAGAAAACATAACCAGAATTTATTGCATGTCTAGTCTCTGTCCGATATCTACATATATTTTCTCATCAAATTTGCACAATAATCTTACTAAATAATTATTGGAATAATAATAGTGTACTATATTCCAGGTACACTTCTAAAAATTTTGTGCATATTATCTCAGTGTTCCCATCAACATTATGAAAAAAGTACCATTTTTATCACCATTTAAGAGGTACAAAAACAACTATACAGATTGAAGTAACTTGCCCAATCTAGCAAAGAGTGGAGCCAGGATTCAAATCTAGTCCTTAGATGTACACTCCACATCTTCTAAGGGTAGTAGTTTTGCAAATCTACACATAAAGAAACTGCTTCTCAGAGATAGCACTAGACCTAAAGTCATATACTTAATATATAAAAGTTAGAATGCAAGTTTTAATATTTGATTCCAAAATGAATGCCTTTAACTGAACCTTTCAGTTTAGGTGATCTATTAGGGCAACAGAAGTATTCTTTATGGAGCTTCTCAACTTGACATTCATGTGCCTTTAAACAAGTCTGTCCCTGAGAGTCAGAGTGATTTTACTGAGTTCTAGTTTTGTTCCAACCACTCCCAGAGCTAAACTCGTCTGTCCATGGTGCTGAATTTAAAGGTCAGCATGACAACGATAAAGCGGAAAATAAAAGGTAATCTGAATCTATATTATAAGGGATGCTGAATACTTCTTTGAATCTGGCCATTGAGAGTCAGTAAAGTCTCTTCCAAACCCTTTGCCTCAACCCACAAATCTCTCCTTTCTTCCAAAATCTTCAGGTTGAACGGGGTAAAATAAGTGAGGCTTCCAATTAAAAAGAATTACTCAAGCTAATATCTTTTCAATTCCATAATTTCAAAGATTTCATTATCTGGGAATCAATGAAAAGTCAGCATGAGAAAGTCTATTTCATAAACATCAACCCAGATCTACACAGAGTTCAAATAAAAAGGAATCAGGGATTAGAAACTCTCAAGTGGGTCTGAAGCCATGCCACTGGGCTAATGGAGGGTGCTGAGGCTGGTGCTGAGACTGGTGCTGAGAACAAAGGCTAGAGACAGAGTATGTCTTTATATCTGGTAGAGAATTGATTTTCAAGCCATAAAAATGTTAGTTAAGGAAACACTGACATGAACTAGGGCAGGATGGGGGAGAGAAGTTGGAAAATAGTAAGTGCAATTTCGGCTTATGAGAAATGGAATTAAAGTTAAGAGAAGGAAGGCAATCTATTGTTGTCCAGAAACTGGCAAACAGCACAGCCACTGCATCATTATAGTGGCAACGACCTGCTGTGTTCATTTGTCTCTGAGCTGTCTGATCTAGGAGCTCGGTGATTTATCTACTTTCCACAGCTTCAGCTGGGCCAGGCCAAGAGGATAACTTGGAGAAAGGGGTGGGGGTGAGGGTGGTGACACTCAAGTACCAAGCCAATGAACTCCATATGTCTTGTGTTAGGGAACACACTCATACATCAACCAATATCACAAGTTTATTTCACACCTACTATAAACAAATCTCTGTAGAAAGATTCTGGTCATGCAAAGCTTGAAAAGGGCACTGGCCTTGGAATGCTTATAATCTAGTGGCAAAGATTAAACATTCAGAAGACAAATTGATAATATATGTTGGATCATAGCTAGAGATAAGAGCAAACAGAACACAGAGGAGAACTGTTGACTTTCATATCATGAAAGGCTTCTGAGAAGAGGAAGCACTTGGATCAAACTTAAAGAGAAGGTAGGATTTGCACAGGCAGAAAAAAAAAGGGGGTAAGCGTTTGAAGACAAAGCAATTAGCAAAGCTTCAGAGGCAGGAATGGGTCAATCGTATTTTGGGAAAGGCCACACTGTCCATCCAAGGCCAACTTCATGATCCAAACCTAGATAAAACGTATATAGTCCCCAAGCTCTCCACATCAAGGGAGGAAGTAGAAGTAGAAATGATCACTTAAGGCTCTTTACATTAGTACTGAACTGAACAGCTTTGTCAAAAATTGAATGACTTCAGTACCAAAATTAAATTTTTAGATTTCTGGCCACAGTAGTACATGCTGCTGAAGTACACAGACACATCCAGACCACATGTTCTCTCACCCTGTGATTCTCCCAAAGAGTTATCTATGAAGTTAACGAAAACAAAACTTCTTTAAACTATTGTGTTCTAATCCTAGTAAATAAGAAAATGTGGTGGTAGTTAATCCTGGCAGGAAGAAGGATCCATAAAGATCCTCAGAAGTCAGACAAATAATGTTTTGTTTACCTGTCTTGGATTCAATGACCTCACTGCCAAGTTGTTACTCCAGCTAGGCACATCTCATTCTCATTACAAGTTAGGCTATCTCATAGAGCAGCCACCACAGCACAATTTACAGAACCAGAAATGGATTAGAAGAAGAAAGGAAAGCTGAGGAACCCTCACAGCATGAAGGAGAAAACATCTTATTTCTAATTCTAGACATATTTCTTAAACAGATCTAATTTTCAATTCTAACTCATGGAAGGAAGAACTAAGGGGAAGAAAGAATAAAAATTAAGATGCCACATCTCAGAATCAGTGGTTTTAAAATAATAATCTTGCTTGCATCACAACAGAAGGACCTTGGGTCTACAGAAGGGAAGCAGTAGCAAACACGGACTTAGGTATTGCAAACAATCTGCAGAAGAAGACCCATCCTGAGGAAGACTTAAGAGTAGTACACCTTCAGGCAAACAAAATTGAAACAAATGAAAGCAAATAAAAAGATAGCTAGCAAGTTGGCAATATTTGGCTCATGGAAATTCTAGTGAAAAAAAATACAAACTTCATTCAGAGAGTAGAGTTTGTCTGGACATAGACCTTGCCACACCACTGAAAACACGTTCTGGAACATGTTCCATATCTCCCAACTGTAAATTGCTGAGTATTCACATGTATAAAGCATTCATAAGTCATCTCACTTGATGACTTCAACTCTAAGTTTTCCTGATCCCCTAACTTCCTCCACCAGCACTTTTTAGAGCTCATCTGTGTTTTCTAGCAGCCTACCACAGTCTCTTCTGCAGGATGCTCTTTCTCCTTCCTGAGTGAAGGTGGTCCCCTGAAATGCAGCTCTCTCTTCACTCCCTTCCCATATTAAACTCAGTCCCAGAGACGGAATGGCAGAAGGCTTAGAATTCAATCACAGGGACCTCCAGTGACAAGCTTGGCAATGTTAGGCGATGTACTTAACCACTTTCAATCTGTTTCCTTATCAATCAAATACAGATAATAATACCTTCTCAGCTTATGTCAGTTGACAATTTTGAAAATCATATGAGATGATATAAGGGAGAGTGCTTTGAATACCGTAGAGACTTGTAAGCTGTTCATCTCTAAGGTAAGATGGGATGATAAAAATTGTAGCAAAAACTCTTTCATCTAGACTACCTCCCCTTCCAGTTCCTTCACTGTCTCTCTTCTGCCTAATCTGACTCAAAATACAACCCCCGTGATTCAAACCTGTCCATCTCTCCCCTATCCTTCTTCTACCTCCATTCTACCACTTTAAGACAACCAGAAGAAACTCTCTGGTTTAAGGCATGGATTAAAGAGATGCTCTGCTGAGCTCAGATAAATACAGAAGCTGGGGTATTATAAACCATACTGTTGTTCTACCAAGAAACATCACAATCTTGTATTTAACCATGAGAGCTCTGAAGTCATACTTCCTAAGCTCAACTTCCATCTTCCCTAGTATTACTTGCCTTTTGACTTTAGGTTAATTGCTTGACATTTTTGTGCTACAAATTCTTCAACTATAAAATAGGGATGTTAACAGAAGTATCTACTTCATGGGATTGTTGTGATTTTTATATGAAATAAGATATATGAATTATCTGAGCCATTATAAATATGGAATATTTGGTATAATTTCACATAGTTAGAAGTAGTAACAGGGACACAATCGTTCAACAAATATTCAAAAATTAATTGGAAATCTATTTGCTCCAGGAACTGGGGATATGGTGAGAACAAAGCAGAGATCTGCTCAGGTTTATTAGAGTCTAGTGTGGAATAAAACTAAGCAAATAAGAAGTTATAGGAATGGTAAGTGCCATAATAAGGAAAAAATGAAGGATGTTGTGAAAACACATAGCAGGGCATCTTGGAAGGATGGGAAATGGGGAAAAGTAATAAGGTATTACAGACTGAATTATGTTAACCCAAAATTCATATGATTAAATTTTAAACCCCAAATCTCATAATGTGACTGTATTTGGAAATAAGTTTTTTAATGAGGTAACTCAGGTTAAAAGAAGTCATTAGGTAGGCCTTTATAAAAGACAACTGATTCTGTCCTGTCCTTTACAGGTAGATGAAATTAAGACACAGACATCCACAAAGGGAGACCATGTGAAGACACAAGGAGAAGGCAGCCATCTACAAGCCAAAAAGTGAGACTCTCAGAAGAAATCAACCCTGCTGTTACTTTGATCTTGGACTTCCAATCTCCAGAATTGTGAAGACATAAATACTTTGCTGTTTGAGATACCCAGTTTGTGGTTGAATCCCTATTATTGAAGCTCTCACAGACTAATATAATACATGGAGTATGACAATGGAAGCCTGCAGAAACATGTGACCATACACCTGAAACTGAAGTATGAAGACTGAAGTATGAGGGAAGAAGCCAAGAGGCCAAAATAGAAAGTCAATGCCATATAAAGACTCCACCCCCAAACTACTAGAACTCATACAGCAATTCAGCAACGTGGCAGGATACAAAGTCAATGTGCATCAATCAGTGGCTTTCTTACACACTAACAATGAAAATACAGAAAGGGAAATTAGAGAATCGATTCCATTTACTATAGCACCAAGAACCATAAGATACCTGGGAATAAACCTAACCAAAGAGGTAAAAGATCTATACTTGAGGAACTACAGAACACTCATGAAAGAAATTGAAGAAGACACAAATAGATGGAAGACCATTCCATACTCTTGGATCGGAAGAATAAACATTGTTAAAATGTCTATACTGCCTAGAACAATCTATACTTTTAATGCCATTCCGATCAAAATTACACCGGTATTCTTCAAAGAGCTGGAGCAAATAATCCAAAAATTTGTATAGAATCAGAAGAGACCCCGAATCACTAAGGAAATGTTGAAAAACAAAAATAAAGCTGGGGGCATCACGTTACCTGATTTCAAGCTTTATTACAAAGCTATGATCACCAAGACAGCATGGTACTGGCATAAAAACAAACACATAGACCAGTGGAACAGAGTAGAGAGCCCAGATATGGACCCTCAACTCTATGGTCAATTAATCTTCGACAAAACAGGAAAAAATATACAGTGGAAAAAAGACAGTCTCTTCAATAAATGGTGCTGGGAAAACTGGACAGCTATATGTAGAAGAATGAAACTCAACCATTCTCTTACACCGTACACAAAGATAAACTCAAAATGGATAAAAGACCTCAATGTGAGACAGGAATCCATCAGAATCCTAGAGGAGAACATAGGCAGTAATCTCTTCGATATCAGCCACAGCAACTTCTTTCAAGATATGTCTCCAAAGGCAAAGGAAACAAAAGCGAAAATAAACTTTTGGGACTTCACCAAAGTCAAAAGCTTCTGCACAGCAAAGGAAACAGTCAAAAAAACAAAGAGGCAACCCACGGAATGGGAGAGGATATTTGCAAATGACAGTACAGACAAAAGGTTGATATCCAGGATCTATAATGAACTCCTCAAACTCAACACACATGAAACAGGCAAACATATCAAAAAATGGGCAGAAGATATGAAAAGACACTTCTCCAAACAAGACATACAAATGGCTATCAGACACATGAAAAAATGTTCATCATCATTAGCCCTCAGGGAGATTCAAATTAAAACCACATTGAGATATCACCTTACACCAGTTAGAATGGCCAAAATTAACAAAACAGGAAACAACATGTGTTGGAGAGGATGTGGAGAAAGGGGAACCCTCCTACACTGTTGGTGGGAATGCAAGTTGGTGCAGCCTCTTTGGAGAACAGTGTGGAGTTCCTCAAGAAATTAAAAATAGAGCTTCCCTATGACCCTGCAATTTCACTCCTGGGTATTTACCCCAAGGATACAGATGTCGTGAAAAGAAGGGCCATCTGTACCTCAATGTTTATAGCAGCAATGGCCATGGTCGCCAAACTATGGAAAGAACCAAGATGCCCTTCAACGGATGAATGGATAAGGAAGATGTGGTCCATATACACTATGGAGTATTATGCCTCCATCAGAAAGGATGAATACCCAACTTTTGTAGCAACATGGACGGGACTGGAAGAGATTATGCTGAGTGAAATAAGTCAAGCAGAGAGAGTCAATTATCATATGGTTTCACTTATTTGTGGAGCATAACAAATATCATGGAGGACAAGGGGTGTTAGAGAGGAGAAGGGAGTTGGGGTAAATTGGAAGGGGAGGTGAATCACGAGAGACTATGGACTCTGAAAAACAATCTGAGGGGTTTGAAGTGGTGGGGGTGGGGGGTGGGGTGAGAGGTTGGGGTACCAGGTGGTGGGTATTATAGAGGGCACGGATTGCATGGAGCACTGGGTATGGTGAAAAAAAAATGAATACTGTTTTTCTGAAAATAAATAAATTGAAAAAATTTTAAAAAATTGAAAAAGATTTTAAAAAGTATATTATAATCATTTTATATGATAAATATTAAATGCTTGTTATAAATGCCTCTGAAAAAAAAAGTCAATGCTACTTATCATAAAACCTTACATTTGTATATATTCCAAGTTCTCTGGAAGCATACTATTTACTTCTTTTGTCCTCACAATAGACTTGAGGCAGTTTGATGCATCTGATTTGTTAACTATCCCTATTTTACAGAGATCAAAACTAAGTTCTGGACAGATACATGAAAAAGAGTGGCATGGAGCTGAACTTGCCTTACCCAAGCTAGAGTGAAGATCTTAGTGAAGAAATAAAGCTACCCTTTGTATTTGCTACTGAATATACTTTAGCTTTATTGATGTCATTAAATATTGTGAAAATGTCTATGCTACCTAAAGCAATCTACACATTTAACGCAATTCCTATCAAAGTACCATCCATCTTTTTCAAAGAAATGGAACAAATAATGCTAAAATTTATATGGAACCAGAAAAGACCTCGAATAGCCAAAGGGATATTGAAAAAGAAAGCCAACGTTGGTGGCATCACAATTCCGGACTTCAAGCTCTATTACAAAGCTGTCATCATCAAGACAGCATGGTACTGGCACAAAAACAGACACATAGATCAATGGAACAGAATAGAGAGCCCAGAAATAGACCCTCAACTCTATGGTCAACTAATCTTCGACAAAGCAGGAAAGAATGTCCAATGGAAAAAAGACAGCCTCTTCAATAAATGGTGCTGGGAAAATTGGACAGCCACATGCAGAAAAATGAAATTGGACCATTTCCTTACACCACACACAAAAATAGACTCAAAATGGATGAGGGACCTCAATGTGCAAAAGGAATCCATCAAAATCCTTGAGGAGAACACGGGCAGCAACCTCTTCGACCTCTGCCGCAGCAACATCTTCCTAGGAACAACGCAAAAGGCAAGGGAAGCAAGGGAAAAAATGAACTATTGGGATTTCATCAAGATCAAAAGCTTTTGCACAGCAAAGGAAACAGTTAACAAAATCAAAAGACAACTGACAGAATGGGAGAAGATATTTGCAAACGACATATCAGATAAAGGACTAGTGTCCAGAATCTATAAAGAACTTAGCAAACTCAACACCCAAAAAACAAATAATCCAATCAAGAAATGGGCAGAGGACATGAACAGACATTTCTGCAAAGAAGACATCCAGATGGCAAACAGACACATGAAAAAGTGCTCCCTATCACTCGGCATCAGGGAAATACAAATCAAAACCACAATGAGATATCACCTCACACCAGTCAGAATGGCTAAAATCGACAAGTCAGGAAATGACAGATGCTGGCGAGGATGCGGAGAAAGGGGAACCCTCCTACACTGTTGGTGGGAATGCAAGCTGGTGCAGCCACTCTGGAAAACAGCATGGAGGTTCCTCAAAATGTTGAAAATAGAACTGCCCTATGACCCAGCAATTGCACTATTGGGTATTTACCCTAAAGATACAAATGTAGTGATCCAAAGGGGCACATGCACCCGAATGTTTATAGCAGCAATGTCCACAATAGCCAAACTATGGAAAGAACCTAGATGTCCATCAACAGATGAATGGATCAAGAAGATGTGGTATATATACACAATGGAATACTATGCAGCCATCAAAAGAAATGAAATCTTGCCATTTGCAACAACATGGATGGAACTAGAGCGTATCATGCTTAGCGAAATAAGTCAAGCAGAGAAAGACAACTATCATATGATCTCCCTGATATGAGGAAGTGGTGATGCAACATGGAGGCTTAAGTGGGTAGGAGAAGAATAAATGAAACAAGATGGATTGGGAGGGAGACAAACCATAAGTGACTCTTAATCTCACAAAACAAACTGAGGGTAGCTGGGGGGAGGGGGTTTGGGAGAAGGGGGTGGGATTATGGACATTGGGGAGGGTATGTGCTTTGGTGAGTGCTGTGAAGTGTGTAAACCTGGTGATTCACAGACCTGTACCCCTGGGGATAAAAATATATGTTTATAAAAAATAAAAAATTTAAAAAAAAAAAGGAATGGGAAAAAAAATAAATTCTCAGGGTAATCTTCTAACATGCAGAAATAGATAAACCATACAAGAAAACCAGTTTGGAGGAAGAGGAAAGTGTACAATTTGAAAAAGAAAATGGTTGTATGTGGGCTTACAAATGAGTTAGGCCAGCGGATAAAAATGGAAACTGAGAATGACAAATGTTTTGGAGGGACTGCGGGTGGTAAGTGAATTTAGCGAAATCTGTGTGTTCTTTTCAAGGAAGGACGGAGAGGTGAACAGTGAATCAGAACTTCTCCCCTGGTCCTTAAACGTCTTCGCCAGCAATTTAAGCAGTCTGCATCCCACACCCAGGACATCCTCCTTGAGGTCAAGCCTGAGTTGAGTTCTTTGAGATGAATCTCCACCACATGAGGGCTTCTGACAAGTTGACAAAGTGAAGTCAGAATGGTGTTGCAACTGTTCTGACACAATCTGGGGGGGAAGGGGGCACCAGGTAACTATCAAGCATTCTTTAAGCACTACATCAGTCTTTTCTTATCTAGATAGGGCCTCATTTAATGTGAGAGTTAAAGAAATGAATTAGAGGGGAGGACTCATGCCTGGTAATGCGTTGTGTCTGGCATAGAGCAGGAACTGGGCAAACAGAGGTTTTTGCCTCACATTTTGGGGAGAAAGGAGCTGCTTCCAACTTGGAAGCTGCAACATGGTTTAGGTACCATCAAACTTCCTTACCACTCTTAACTTCACAGTATTCAAATGTATCAATAACAAATTAACATTTTCATGACTATATGTTCCTCAGAGCAGAGTAAGACAGCAGCTGGCAGCACCCAGCTTCACCCTGAGATGAGCAAGCTAAAGTTAAAAAAACCAAGTAGTGTCAAATAAATATATTTGAGCCTGTCACTGGAAAGTTCCTAATAAGGTTTCCAGGTGATTCATTTGGTGACGGGAAGCATCTGACTCACCAGCCTGCCCTTGCACACATCTACAGATTTGATGGACAACTGGCCTCAGCTAATGCTTTTTCAGAGCACTCCAAGGTGTTCTTCACAGGGCATCAAAACCACAACAATGACTCCACTGAGAAATGATGAGACCCCAAAATAACAACTGTATCATCCTCACAAAGACAAGAGCACTGGAAAGATGAGAACTAGTATTGTCCAGAAAGAGAGAAGTGCTGTTTTCTCAAGTCATTAAGGGGTAAACACCAGAACCACAAGATTCCCCCTGGAGTTCATGTCAGTGGGCTGCACATGACTATACAGACATCACATGCCACATTACAGAAAAATGTCACTAAGCCAAAGGATCTCAGACAGGGCATCCAGTAAATTCTGAGCAAAGCTAGTAGCCGCATCTGACTGGACTCCAAAAGCAAAGCATTTGGGAATGTGACCTTGCTACATGAAACCTCCAGATGGTAAATGGGAGACAGTCTGCCAATCACAGCTGAAAGGTTCTAGTGGACACCCTGTGGAAGTGTGGTATCTTCCAACCACATCCCATTGCTTCTGTCTACACCCACACAGGTTCCTGCACCATATGAGGCACTCCCTGATATTGATGCATTATTTTATTTTTTCTAAAATAATGCTTTTAAGGCTATTCAAATGTTCTGCCTCCCTTCCTAAATTTTAAGCTCTTCTTCTCCAATTCCTCATATTCTCCTTTCCTTCTCCAAACCCTAGTTTCAACCTTAACCTCATCACAGGGCACTATACAAAAAAGCCCCCCTCTAATGCCCACACTTTGGCTCAGAGAGATTTCTGTTAACTTTAATCTCAAATCAGATGGAACCCCCAGAAGAAAGTCTTCATATATGATATTGGTCAAGACAACTGTCATGTACCAATGTCCTCAAAGTGTTCATTCTTGCATATCAAATTCCAAAAATAAAAATTGGACCAATTTTTTTTTAAGTTCATTAAAATGGCATGCAATTTTCTTTCCAAAATGTAATATGTCTGTGATGATTTGCAAGAAATTCAAAATGTGGAAAAGAAGAAGACAATTGGTTTTAGTCAGGACCAGGTATTGATGATGATGATGAGTGCACAAACTTTGCTAACAAAGATTAAGAGACTCAAAATGGGGAGGCAGAGAGATCTTTTTAAAGATGCAAAGCTTCCCTATCCATAGTCAGACCCTGAAAAACTGCATAGGTTCGTGCCTCTAAACCACAGTCCAAGGACTTAAAGGCCCGCTTCCGCTTAAGGCTTTGCTGTTTCTAAAGCATTTCCCAAATAGTGATGTCCACAAGAAATGTCTTATGACCTGGAAACACCCCTTTGTAACTCTTAAGTAGTCCTGGAGGACTTAGAGACACACAAGAAGAAGTCTTTTCTTCTTTCCTTCTTTCATCTTTTTTTGACCTCTTCTCTTCTCCAAATTCTACATACATACTCACACGCAATGCACACTCAAAAAGAACAGAAAATATCTTACTAACCCTGACCACATTCTTGAATTATTTACCCAAAAGGAACAGAAGATAGTAGTAGCTGGAAATTTTATGTTAACCAAAAAAAGTGCATCCATTAGTTAACTATGATATTAGTAACTATCCATTGTAGAAAATTAAAATGATGCAAACTAGAAAGAAAAAGTTTTCACAAATGTATGGTTTATAAAGATTTCACAAATGGAACAGTCAACATTCTCCTTTACATCTTAAGCTACAAGCTCTGATCTACCTTTTGCAAAACAGAGTATGATTAGAGCATTTGTGGAACATCATATCATAAATTGATAACTGTAATTATTTCTTGGAATAGAGAAAAAGTTATTTTCCTAATTTCTTGTACCATTTGCATTTATCACTCTGAGCATGCATTGCCTTCTAAAATCAAAGATAAACAAATTAAACAATTAATCACCTTGGCTACTTTTTTAATTGTTCTTTTTTTTTTTTTAAAGATTTTTTCTTTATTTATCTGACAGAGATCACAAGTAGGCAGAGAGGCAGGCAGAGAAAGAGGAGGAAGCAGGCTCCCTGCAGAGCAGAGAGCCTGATGTGGGGCTCGATCCCAGGACCCTGAGATCATGACCTGAGCCAAAGGCAGAGGCTTAACCCACTGAGCCACCCAGGTGCCCCCTTTTTTAATTGTTCTAAGAAGATACCAAAATCCAGTCCTTGAAGCTGAAGTTCTTTTTCAGTTTGAGGATCTGAAAACAGAGGTTTTGTTTTTTAATTCTTGGAGACTTCTACACCGACAACCAAGTCACCTGTAAAAAAAAGTTTTATTTCTTCATGCCCAATCTTTTTAACTTTATTTCCTTTTCTTGTCTTATGGCATTAGCAGGATTCCATATAATGTTGAATAGGAGTGGTGAGAGATACTATCTTTGAGTTGTTCTGATCTTAGGGGGAAATTTTCTCACCATTAAATATAATGTTAATTGGAGGCTTTTTGTGAACATTCTTCATCAAATTGAGGAAATTCCCCTCTAATTCCAGTCTGTTGAGAGTTTTTATCAAGAATTGGTGTTAAACTTTAACAAATTCTTTTTCTTTACCAGTTGATAGTATCATATGATTTTTTAAAATATTTTATTTGTATATCAGAGAGAGAGTACACATGAGCAGGGGAAGTGACAGGGGACAGGGAGAAGCAGGCTCCCCTGTGAGCAAGGAGCCCAATGTGGGACTTGATCTAAGGACTCTGGGATTATGTCCTGAGTTGAAGATAGACACTTGACCAACTGAGCCACCCAAGCATCCCAGTATCATATGATTTTCTTCTTTACCTGTTAATGTGATGGATTACACTGACTGATTTTCTAATGTTGAGTTAGCCTTGCATACCTGAAATAAATACTATTTGCTTGTGGTGTATAACTCTTTTTATACAATGTTGATTTAATTAGTAATATTTTGAGGACTTTTGTTCCTATGTTAATGTAGCATTCCTTTCTTATAATATCTTTAACTGGTTTTGTTATTAGATTAATGCTGCCATCATAAAATGAATCAAGAAGTGTTCTTTTGGGGCACCTGGGTGGCTCAGTAGGTTAAGCATCTGCCTTCCACTCAGGTCATGATCCCAGAGTCCTGGGATAGAGACCCACAACTGGATCTCTGCTCTCTCCCTCTCCCACTGCTTGTGTTCCCTCTCCCGCAGTGTCTCTCTCTGTCAATAAATAAAATATTTTTAAAAAAGAAAAAAAAAAGAAGTGTTCTTTATATGTTTCTGTTTTTCTAGAAAAGATAATTGAAAAGTAATTTCATTTCTTCCTTAAATGCATAGCATAATCTACCAGTGAAACCATCTGGAACTGAAACTGATACTTTTTTGGGGAAGGTTATTAATTGTTGATTTAATATCTTTAACAGATATAGGCTATTTGTGCAATCTATTTATCCTCAAAAGAGTTTGGCAGTTTGTTTCTTTCAAGGAATTGAACTGTTAAATCTAAATTATCAATGCTGTGAGCATAGAGTTACACATGGTACGTGTTTTTTTTTTTTATTTTTATTTATTTATTTGACAGAGTTCACAAGTAGGCAGAGAGACAGGCAGAAAGAGAGAGAGGAGGAAGCAGGCTCCCTGCTGAGCAGAGAGCCCAATGAAATCATGACCCAAGCTGAAGGCAGAGGCTTTAACCCACTGAGCCACTCAGGCACCCCACATGGTATGTTTTTATTATCCTTTTAATGTCCATGAACTCAGTAGTGATAACCTCTATTTTATTTCTGATTTTGGAAATTTTGTGTCTTCTCCCTTTTTATCTTGGTTAGCCTGACTAGATATTTATCAATTTCTTAAAATTTTCAAAGAACCAACTTTTGATTTATTGATTTTCTCTATTGTTTTCTTGTTTTCAATTTCATTGACATCTGCTCTAATTTTTACTATTTTTTTTTCTTATTTTTGGCTTAAATTTGCCCTTTTTTTCTCTAGTTTTCTAAGGTGGTAGCTTAGATTATTGATTTAAGATCTTTCTTGTTTTCTAATATTTGCATTTAAAGCTATACATTTCCCTCTAAGGACTGCCTTCACTGCATCTTACAAATTTTGGTTAATTTTATTTTCATTTTCACTTAGTTTAAAACAATGTTTAATTTCCATTGAGGCTTTTTTCTTTCATCCATGTATTAGAAGTGTTTCTAATTTCCAAATACTTGAGTATTTTCCAGTTATCTTTACTATTTTTTTTTATTTTATTTTTTTTTAACTTTTTATTTTTTATAAACATATATTTTTATCCCCAGGGGTACAGGTCTGTGAATCACCAGGTTTACACACTTCACAGCACTCACCAAAGCACATACCCTCCCCAATGTCCATAATCCCACCCCCTTCTCTATTGATTTCCAAATTAATTTATTACAGTCTGAGAACATAGTTAGTATGATTTCTATTATTTCAAATTTGTTAAGATGCATTTTATGTCCCAGAAATTAGTCTATTTTGGTGACTGATCCATGGAAACTTGAGAAAAATATGTATTCTATCATGTAATGGAATATTCTATAAATGTCAATTAGATCAAGTTGGTTGATAGGGCTGTTCAAGTTGATTAGAGCCTAACTGATTTTCAGTCTGCTTTATCTATCAATTACTGAAACAGGGGTATTAAAGTCTCCAACTATAGTAATGGATTTTTCCATTTCTACTTGAAGTTCTGTCAGTTCTGCCTCATGTATTTTGGCACTCTTTGGTTAGTTACATATACATTAAGGATTATTATATCTTCTTGAAAATTTACTTCTTTATCATTATATAATGTGTCTCTCTGTTACTAATAATTTTCCTTGTTCTAAAGTCTGCTTTGTCTGAAATAAATACAGTTACTCCAGCTACCTTTTGATTAATGTTAGCATGGCATATTTTACTCCATTCCTTTACTTTTAACAAACCCGAGTCACTGCATTTAAAGTAGCTCTCTTGTAGACAAAATATAATTGGGTCTTTTTTTTTACTCTGACAATTTTTGACTTTTAATTAGTATAATTAGACCATTTACACTAAAGTGAGTATTGATATAGTTTGATTAATATCTATTATATTTGTATGTGTTTCTATTCATTGTCCTTATTTCATTTTCATACCTTATTGTGCTTTCTCTGGTTTTAACAGAGAATTTTACATGAATCTATTTTCTCTCCTCCTTATGCATATAAACATTTTTCTTTTAAAAAAAATTTTGTCATGGAATTGAAATACAGTTAATTAAACTAGGTCCACCTATAAATAACAGTTATGCTGATTCACATTTAGTAAAAATGCCTTATAACATCACAAATACTCTTCTCTGTCTCTTATGAGAATGCTGTTATTCATTTCACTTATCCATAAGCCAAATCATATAATCACATAGTTATGCAAATAAATTATTACTATTTTTACTTCAACATCTGTTTTTTAGATCCATTAAGGGTAAGAAATATAAAGAATTTTATTTTAACTTTGTTCCAGGTAAGCATATTTCAGTGTGATTTTTCTATATTCTCCTGTCTCTCCAGATTTTGAAGTGATGGTTGTTCTGCAATAACATTCTCTAATGGTCTAAGAAAAGTCACTGATATCCAGGTTTTTTTTTTTCAGCTTTCTTCTTGTTTTAAGGATGGGGATGATTACTTCAAGATCTTTACATGTAGAAGCTAAAATTGGAAGCCCCTTGACTTGTGTTTCAATAGCCTCATCTATAAAATGGAAAAGATCCTATAGTAGAGGCTTCAAGAGCAATTAAATCATATAAAAAGAGGGCTTTCAGGAGGATCATGAGCCAGGACCTTCTTTATGATCTATTAGCCTGTCCTTCATTTTATCAAGCTTGATTCTTTTTCATTCTGTCCACACAGAACCATATGACTTACATATATCTGCCCACAAGAATTTCTGAATTAAACCATAAAAGTAGTAGATTATGTATTCCTCTTGATCTCTATATCCTTAATATTCTGCCTACTCTGCATTTTCACAGTACAGACTCTACCTAAAATATACTCAGGCTCAAATTAGGAATAACAATAGGAATTCTCAGGGAATCAGATGAATTGTAGGTTATGGGTGAAAGTGCAAGGTTCAGAGATGGCTGGGGCAACAGAAGCAGCATATTCAACATTGGAATGAAGCAAAGCATGGGTGAAGAAAGAAGAACATCAAAGGGTCTGTGACCCTCACTACCCTGGGATAATTCTCTTTTCTTGATTTCCAACTTAAACCTCTGGTTGTCTCCCTGCCTGCTCCCTCCCACAGTTCAAAAATTACCACTATTCTTAGAATTATAAAATACAAATAATGTAAGGAACATCAGAATTCATATAGTCTGGTCAACCATTCAAGGCAAGAATTTTTTCAAACTGAGTTCTATTACTAAGACTATATCCAGTTTTGCCCTCAGTCAAAGCTCATCTTGCAATTTTCAAATCTCATTGTGCAAGACTTCACATTCTGAGGGAATTATGAGAATCCTCCAATTGAGAATCACCTGAAGGCTTAATTAACTTGAATGATTTACTCTCCACCCAACTCTGAGCTGGATAAACTGCCATCTGCCCCCTCCTTTACCTTGGTCTTCTGGCCACTCTCAATCCATACAGCAAGGACCCATCAGCCAAACTACCCCAAGTTTGAAATAAATGATGGGAACCCTGATGCCAAACTTATGAGTTAAGTTCAAAGATTTATGCTATCTTTTAAAATCAGGCCAATTCCTGTGCACAAGAAAAAATCAATTGTTGGGCCTGCTTTGTTCTTGAAAAAAATCAATCATGGTTCTTGCCAATGATCCCATTACCCTCTGGATGCTGGGGTCCCTCCTTCACAGCCCCCATTGCATGTTGACATCAGCCATATTGAACTGCATTTCCATAAGGCTTCTGTCTTGGTTTAAGATTGAACCCACCTTTTATATTTCCTTCTCTTCTTAACATCTTTAGACCCCTATTACTTGTCCCCAAAATAACTGTAAGTGTGTGAACTAATTAGCTTAGGAGCACAGGCTCCCTTAATGCCTTCGGAATCCTGCCATCTCACACTGGTTTTTCTATGTTCTGAGCTGCAAAATAGCCCCTCGCTTGTTTTTGGTTTAATTATTCTTCAAGGTCATCCCTGTGCCACTTCTGTCCATGTCCCTTTTCTTCTCTGCTTCTGTTTTTAAGAGGATTTTTAAATAGGTTTGGCAGCTCAGCCGTTTTTGAGTCATTACTAGCTTCAATCCCCTTTCGCACTTATTACTTGGCCTATTTTTTTCTCTAGCCTCTCCTCTTTCTCTGCTATATTTGCAAGAGTGTTTCTGATTCTAACTCCTTTGCCAGGTTAGAATTGTTCTGTGTTTTGGTGGCCTGTATTTTTTCCCTGCAGTTTAAACTAATCTTTCATGGCCTTGATTTGGGAATTGGCCCTTCCCCTTTCCTATTTACAGCACAGACAGGCCTTTTACTTCAACAACCTATTGCTCCTCTAGAAAGCTGGACTGAATGTTCCCTTGATCTTCAAGATGCTCGCCGGACGGACAGGAGCCCCAAGAAGACAGCTTCCCCATTCACAGTTGTCCAACAGCACCCCAGCCTTCCAGATTTCCAATCCACCTACTGATTCATTTCTATGTTCAACTTTGACAGAAACCAGAATTGTGAGGTAAGAATAATAAAACAAATACAACAATTATAATAATAATGCCACCTCCCACTGGAGAACACTAAAGTCTTTTTGAGCACTTTCCTATAAATTATACAATCCATAAAACACATTGTATGTATAACAGATTTTTTTTGCTTTCTTTCAATTATTATTCTAATTATTTTCTATTTTCTTCCAACCTCCTATTGTAATATTCTTTCCCACTCACTTTGCATTATCAAGCATCACCTTGAAGAGCTTTGGAAGACACTTAGAGATGAATGTAGACTGAGGGATTTTGAACTTTTTAAAGTAGCAGAATGCAAAGTTAACACTGAAGCCAGGGCTCACCGCCTACAAGGAATGTGGAGGGATAATCAGAAAACTCACAACTCAGCATGCCCAACAGAAACTGAGGAAATGCTATAACTCAGAGGCACACTGAATACCCAAGCATCCCTCAGTAATGTCAACAGCAGGCTCTAGGCAAGACCTCATTCCAGACATTACAGACAATGGAAATGGATTCTTCATTGAGCTTAGTATGGTTTTCAGGTGGGACAAAGTCTGCAAAGTATGAGCCTCTATGGGTTTGGGCATGCAAGCAGAGCAAAATGTCAGGTAGAGAGAGACTAAAAGAGATACCCAATGATGAAGCAATGCAGAACACTCAAGGGCCAAGGAAACAGATCTTTAGAAGTTCACTGTCATAGCCTGAACTAGGTATAAGGCCTTTAAAGAGGTGATTAAGCTAAAATGAAGAGACTTGTTTGGGTGGACCCTAATCCAATCTGACTGGCACTATTATAAGAGAAGGAAATTTGGACAACGAGATACCAGGGATGTGCATGCAAAGAGGATAAACCATGTGAGGACATGGCAAGAAGGTGGCAGTCTGCAAGCCAAGCACAGAGGCCTCTGAAGAAACCAAACCTGCTCACACTTTAATCTTGGAACTCTTGCCTAAAAAAATTAACTTCTGTTGTTTAAGTCTGTGTATTTTGTTAATGGCAACCTAAGCAAATGAATAGATTCACCCATGGGGTAAATTAAGCAGAAGACTCTCAAATCATACTTTCTGGGTTTAACTCTCACCTGATCACTTAGGAGCTATGTGACCTTGGGTAAGTAATGTAACTAATCCATTCCTCAGCTCTTTCCTGTTTAATGAGGAGGATAATAGGACCAACCCTGCAATGTTGTCATAAGGATTAAATAAGTCAACCCTTGGAAAGCACTTGGAAAACTATCTAGCACAGAGTAAGCTGCCATGTGTCAGTTGCTGCCATCTTCCTCCTCCTCCTCATCATCATCTAACATGCAAGGACTTTTCATGGATTTCAGGAAATGCAGAAGAAAACTGATGAGACTGGGGCAAACATGTAAATAGAAATGGATTTTTGAGGCAGAAAGTTTGTGACCGAAAGCCTCTACCAGGCAAACATCAATAGCTAATTCTGGGAAATGAAGACAGTCCTGGAAGATGGAGTATTTCTCTCCCCTTTAACTCACACATTGTTTGAAGTATGGGCTTCCCAGAATCCAAAAGCATTTCAGCAATAAACATTAAGCACCCACATCCTCAGTAATATGAAGAAAAGAATAAAGATAAATGTCATCATTGCACATGTGCTACGGGGCAGACTCTATGCCACCATGTTCAAAACCAGGAGAAAAAAAATTCTGGAGTCACATCAATTTTTTATTTTAAATTCCTCCATTTTTTTTTTTTACGTTGTTGTATATGAGAAAACTATGAATATTCCCTTTCCTTAAAGGGAAGAACCCCCCACCCATTACAGAGATGAAATGGACAAGAGTTAGTGTTCAAATTATTGGATGGGGTCAGAGCGAATCCTTTTGTTCAGCAATAATATCCATATTTTTAGAAAAAAAAGATTATTTGTCTAAAAAGTAAGTATAAGTATAGACTCTATGATGTAGTAATAACATGGAGAACTAAATATCTGACCCTTCAAGTTCTCTAGTCTTCATTTCAGCTTGCCTAGGAAAAAGGAGATTGAAACCACATTCCCAGAAATGTCATATTTATTGACAGTGATAAATTTCTCAGAGTCTGAAGGACTCATCTCCACTTACTTTTGCAGCAAAGACTTAGAAAATGGGCAATTGCTTCCCCAACATGAAAAAAGCATCCTAGAGCTGAGTATTTGATGGGAAAAAATGAGACCAGCCGACCAAAGATGAGAACTCCGGGAGATTGTTCACATTCAGAAAAGAATCCAAGCATAGCTAAGACAGGCAAGCTGACTAGTCCAATGAAAGGAACTGAATAGAGTCTGCATATTACACATACAGAGAGTTATGTTTCATGGTACCATTATTTTTTTTCCACCACTTGGGAGACGGGTATCAAAACACTTATCTCAAAATTCTACTGGTCTACAAATCCATCTCAGAATTCCTGGTTTTAGTTCTGTTTTTCTAAGGCTCAAGAAAGATAAACGTTGGTTTGAAAAAGAGATTATTTCAAACTATTTTATTCTGATCCCCTGAGAAATCAGATTTCTGAAAATACTTCAATTAGATTTGTACCTTTGTGACCTTCAGTCCTAACAACAAAGTCCAGGAGCTATGACTTATGTGTCTGCCAAACAAGTTAAGGAAGGCTTTTAATAAGACCAAGAAGGGCAGAGCACTGGGGGAGGCAGGTAGGAACAGAATGTATATGCTGTTTGGTGGCTTAAAGAATTTTGGGGGATTTTTGCCTTCTGTAGTCATAACTACCCCATGAGTGGTTCTACTCTACATCCTGTTTGGATAGACTAGTTGATCTACTATCCACTCCTACCCTACACAAACTGGCCAGGCTACATCGCTAACCCAAATTCTGCAAATGCTGAGGCCCGTTGGCATTACTTCTCCTCCTTTGTTTATTATTATGTGGTGACATCCAGATAGATTCTCAGGCAGGTCCTGTAGACTTCAGATTTTCACAATATTACAATTTCAGCAGGCTGAATGTTAAAAAATGGAAATTGGACAGACTGTTATCAACTTTAATCGACCATTAGAGCATCAGAGCCTGAAGGCACAGTATTTAACGGTTGGAATGGGGTGGTCAAGTAAAATGCTGTCTCTTTCATTTGGAATCTGGGAATAAAGCCAACCCAGATAAAAAGGGAAAAAAGCCATTACTCTGACAGCTGTGGCAGAGCACAAGGATCAGTGTTGCAAAGGAGGCCAAGATGCAAATATTGCAGTACACTTGGGTAAGGTTTGTCTGTGAGTTCTGGTTTGCAGATTTTGTACATAATGGAGATAAATAAGCCAAGGAATGAGATACTGACCTATCAGAATGAAGGCCATTATCTAATATCAAAAATGGATACTATGATATCATATTATATTGCCAGCCTTGGCCTCAAAATGTCATCACCTTTCTGTGCAGCAATGGCTGTCTTCTTGGAGAGGCAAAAAATTCGCTGCCTTGGTTAGGCTTCTCTGCCTTAGCTCCTGGGCATGGTACACCATGAATGTTTTAGAGAATGATTCTGGAATTAAGGTTTTTAATTACATCTGACAAGAGTGCTTTCACCTGTTGGCATCCATCTTGTTAAAACCACCCACGAGAGAAAAGTTGCTTTACTGGAAGTGAAGTCCCCATTCTCCTTTATGCCTCTGTTGACCATGCCAGATCCCTTCCCGACACCATTTACTCTGCTAATGTGGTTTTGCACATTATGAACTTTCAGAATGTGAAACTGAGCACAGTTTTCTTTTAAACAAAATATATTGTTTATGTAAAGAGTCTAATGGCCCATAGCAATCCAATTTACATGTAAAGTACAAGATTTCATATTGGATCAGTTTTATTACCTCACATATGAAGGATATTGAGCAGTGGTAGGTATATTGTATTTGTATCAGAAAAATACAAGGGCAGATTTATTAGGCTTGTGCTTAATAATATTAGAATCGATTATCCCAAAGAGACGCAAGACATCTGTTCATGGTGGGGAGAAGCATCATTTCCACCCCCACTGTTTTCTGGTAAACCCTCTCCCCTCTTCACTCAATCAAGTAACCATACCTAAAGGGTTAAGAAAGCCTCCCAAAATGATGACATGAACTCTCTATCAGCAACAAGGGAATATTGTTGATACCATTTAAAATTTATTAAGCACATTGGGTTTGCCGGGCATAGCACCAAACCCATAAAAAATAAGATATTTTATCACTGGTTGCTTTTGTATGCTAATTATGGTGATTTGCTTGACCTCTCAAAAACTGGATTTAATCTTTCCCATATTTCCTACATTATGAAACCCCAAACCTATTTTTCTTTATATTTTATCTTTTCTTTCTGTGAACTACAATCACTAGACGATCCCTTTGCAAAGTAATCTGTATTCTCATAAACTATAAACTATTTGAAATAGTTTAGGGGAGAACTCATCTTTTTTATTATTATTAATTTGGAACATTGTTCTTTAAGCACTGTTGTTGAGACAGAAGCGCTAACCCTTCTGCGTGTTACCAACAGATTTTCTTGATGCCCTCTCTCCTTTTGCCACAATACACTGTCATTCAATACCACTGAAAGTTCCTCTCAATATCACTTAAATCATACGGGGATAAACCATATTCTTGATTTAACAAAAACTAAAATGAGGAGGCAACTTTGTAAGGGATACACAATCATTTGAAATGAAACTATTGCAAAAGTCAATTTGCTCGTAATATCCTGCTGCAAATTTTGTTATGCTTTTGGATAAAAGAAAAAGAAAAAGAAAAAATTGTTTTATGAATTTTCACTTCTGAACATTTTTTTTTCTTTTTCATCCCTTCAAGGTTGGAAAGAGCTTTCTTTCCCAACCTAAGCGTTTCTTAGAGTAAAAGATGATCCCTAGGGGTCCATGTCTGAGCTGATGTGATTGTGCTTTTTGATTTAGTTAGATACACATATTTTCCATGGCCTTCCAGCCTCTAGGCATGCAGGCAAAGTTCGAACACAACATCTTAAATAAACAAAACTAAATTGAACAGCTAAAGCCTTCTTTCAAGGAAAGACAAACACATCAGTGAAAGCCAGACCACAGTGGGACTGTTGCTTATGCCCCAAAGATAACTCACCCACGTTCATCCAAGAGAAAATGTGCATGCACGGAGTGTGTGTGCATGTGAGTCCACACACAGCCGACACTTATGATGCCCTGCACAGTGTGGCCTTATACAATCACTGTAACTTGCTGATGTCAGTTACTGGAGTCCTGTCTCCCTTGTGCAGAAAAAGAATGCTTAACTAAAATACTGAGTTTACATTAAAAAACATTTGTTTCACAAGAAATCTTCTTCTCTACACATTCCCAAGTCTAGACTTAGCTGCTAAATCCAACCTTTGCCAGCAATGGTGCTCCTCGGCCAGAGAGGGAGCTGAAGCAGGTGAACCTCGGCCCAGACAGGAAGCGGGGGCTCCCGAGTGGGTCATAACTGCAGGATGACTGGTCTCCAAAGGTCAGCAATATGCATCCATCGAATTAAGGAGCCCTCAGGAGCTCCTTTCTCTTCAGACTTCAGAAACTAGGATTCAAATGGGAGAAACACACACATTTAATCAGTTAATAAATTTACTTTTAACAGGCTTGCCCTATGCCTTGACAAGGAACTTCTATTTTTCATGTGTTGTCATGTCGCTTCTTAATACTGATGCATTCACCCTCTTTCATTGATCGCCATCCCTTACCAGGCAAGCATCCATGGCACCTTACTTGTCAGGACACCAAAGCAACTGCCTTGATCTGTTTAGGCGACTGTAACGAAATACCACAGACTGGGTGGCTTTTAAACAGCAGAAATTTATTTCCCACGGTTCTGGGGGCTGTAAATCCAGAATCAAGATGCCAGCATGGTCAGGCAAGAGCCCTCTTAAGAGTCCCAGACTTCTCACTCCATCCCACATGGTGAAAGGGGCTCTGTCGGACCTCTTTCTTAAGAACACTAATCTCCACCTGAGACCTAATCACCTCGAAGGCCACACCTATTTACACCATTACCTTTGGGCATTAAGATTTCAACATGAATTTGGGGAGAGACACAAAAAACACTCAGACCACAACAGCTGAAAGACTGGTGCCCCACTCACAGCTCTTCATGGGTCACTGCTAATGCCCAAGACAATGAACCTGATTTTGTAGGGAAGCTCAAGATACAGGAAATATGTTCTGCTTCCTAGGGAATTCATAAGAGTGTCTGGTTTATTCAGGCTTCTGTTACAAAAAGACTATAAACTGGATAGCTGATAAACAAGAAACATTTATGTCTCATGGTTCCGGAGGTTAGGAAATTCAAGATCAAGACACCAACAGAGTCAGTCTTTGGTGAGAGCCGGCATTCTGGTATATAGACAGTGCTTTCTTGTTGTGCCCTCAAATGGTAGAAGAGACCATTTAGCTATCTGAGGTCTCTTCTTTTAAGGGTACTGATTTCAATCATACAGACTCTGGCCTTAAGACCTAATCACCACTTGAATCACTTCTTAATTCCATTACCTTGGGGGTTAGGATTTCAACATATGAATTTGGGGAGGACACAAATATTCAGACCATAACAGGGAGGTAAGATTCACAGTGATATAATTATTAAATAATACTAGGAGATATGTGATTAAAATATCAAAATGCAAGGTTATTGAAGTTCAGGGAAACAAATATTCCATTATATCCACTATACTCCATCACCAAGGCAGAAAAGCAGATGAACATATTCTTGAAATATTTCCAATGGTAATTGAAATAATAAGAGTTTTCCTTTCCTTGCCTATAAGCAGAAAATGCAAGTAATCATATCACGTCGGTACCTTGTCATTCCATTTACTTGATGAAGCAAAAGAAAAGCATCAATAATGCCCCCATTTTTATATGAATCTAAATGTCTTTGGTTTCTACCTTATTTCCTTTCCTAATATAGAATGCATTTTCCCAAAGAAACAATCTTATACATGTGGCAATTAGTACCCCTTCTACTTCAGCCCCTTAAAAGCACCTGACAAGCCCACGTCAGCTGTGAGGAGAAATCATTAAAAACAAAAACAAAAACCACCCTTCCAGAATATCTCCTTCCAGAATATCTCTAGCCTTCGCAAGAGCCAAAGACATGATTGTAAAGCACAATATGCTGGAAGGAACCAGGGAACCCTCCAACTAGAAAACTTCTTTTGAGATAAGAGTAGTATTACAAAATATCTGTTTATTTTCATATCTTCTCTACTGGTGGGTAAGTTCTTCAAAGTGGGGGGCAAAGACTTCCCTATCTCTTCATTCTCACACAGTGCCTAGAAAAACAACACACACATGGTTGCTTAATTAATTAATTAATCCATGCTTCAAGGTTAATTAACTCCCCCAAACAGAACTTCTATTTATTCAGTGGTCTCAACTAAAGTTTAGAGGGAAAGCAATCTAATTGAATTAATTCACTTTAAGACATAAATTATTAAAAATACATCAGTCTGAAATAGGACTTGATGATGGTATTTCTTAAAATCTCCTCAGGAGATTTTCATGAGCAGCCGATCTTGAGATTTGCTGGCATAAAATATCCTCATGTGCTCTGGCCCCTGCTTCCCTCTGCTGCTGCTTCTCCCATCACATGCCTGCATATATACTGAAATAGCTGTCCTATGTCAGGCACACTGTCGTCTCTCAGACCCCCAGGTCTCTTTCACCACACTTGGAGAATCCTGAAGTTAGGGATGATGTTATTATCTCCCTCAAGGTCTTCCTACCTTTTATGGTGAATGATTATGTCCTGCCAAAATTCATATTGAAATCCTAACCTCTAAAGATGATGATATTAAGGGATGGGGCTTTGGGAGGTTCTTAAGTCACAAATGTGGAATCTTCATCAATGGGATTAGTGTCTTATTAGAGAATCCAGAGAAATCCCTAGTCCCTTCCACCATGTGAGCACATGGTTTGGAGGCACTACAGTGAGGAGGGCCTTTACCAAATGAGACCACCCTGGTGCCTTGATCTTGGACTTCCCAGCCCCCAGAATTGTGACAAAAAAATTTCATTGTTTATAAGCTACCCAGTCTGTACTATTGTGTTATAGTAGCCCAAACAGACTAAGACATTGCCTCCTAAATCAGATTCTTTTTTTCCTGGAAATGGATGTCAGAAATTATGTTGCATGTTGAGTATTGTTAAATCTTATTCATTATAGAAAAGCTGGATCAGAGTAAGAAAACCAAATCCGAAGCTGCTCTAGAAATGATGGGAAATTTGGTGAGGGTGAATGAGAACAGACAGAGGTAGGTTCTCTAGGATTCAGCAGCAGCAACCCATCCCAGTGGTGGGTAGACAGTGCTGGTGTTGGTTTTCTTCATCTTCAGGGTAAAACTCATTGTCTAACTACAGAAAAGGATTTATTAGAGTTGCCAGAGCATTGAAAGTGGGTCATAATTCCTGACACATCTTCCCATTTTTTCATCAGCCTCTAGCATAAAATATCCAGACAATTTGGTTATGACTTAGTAGGTACTGATGGTAGAGCTCAGGGTTTCATTTTGATGGATTCCAACATGACCCATCCTGCCAGAGTCATGTCATAACAGAGGAGGTCACAGAAATCAGAGTGAGTTCAGAGCAGTTCTCAAGTCCATAAAAATGGATGTTTCTCCTGAAGTCAACAAAATTGTATTCTCTGATGATGGATCTGCTACACTCATTGCTCCATCTGAAATATTTAGGGCTTATTCTTTGAAGATGCTCCTGAAATACCCCCTCAGCCTATCTTCTACAAACACGCCTTTTTGAGCAATTTGGATGTAGCAGGGGAAAGAAAGAGGTAGGGGGATTTATCAGGATTAATTAATACACAAGAGGAAAGAGATGTGTGTGATTAAACTAGCCTCTCAGGTCCATCATAAATATTTTATTCATTTGTGTGTGACTGCAATCCTGTCTTTGCCATCTTGGAAATAGCCCTAGATGTGAGACCCAAAGTTTTGTATGAGTGGGAACAGGGTACAAACACTCTTACAGCCAGGACCAGAAATGGGTAAACTTAGAGGGAGAGAGCATTAGGATTTTTCTCAGAAGGGATAACACTCTCAGGGAGAGAGGAAGGGGCACACCCTCACTGCATGTAGACAACAAATTACAGGAAATCCAGGAGAAGGTGGATGGAAGAAGGGCTCCTAGAGAAGCCGATGAGCTGAGTTGATAAGCCTAAACTCTCCTTTACCTGGGCCTTTCCACTGGCCTCTGGAGATGCACTCACCTTTTCCACCCCAGCACGTTCACTGTTGGTTCCACACACCATCCCCCCCACCCTCCACCATGTGATACCTCCTTCCTGTTCCCCTCTGTCTGACTGCCTTTTCCCACCCAGCCTCAGAAATCAAGCTCCAGTTCATCTCCACAGTGAATTCTTCCACAACAATACTGGTTCAGCATTATCCACATTATTTGTAACCAGAAGGTTCTGTCTCAGAGTGGGGCTGATTTCATGAAGGAAAATTTCAACTGCCCAAAGTAATTAAAAAAGGAATTTTATTTTCTACTCACTTCTCTCAAAGGGCATGAAAAGGTCTCCCAATGCATAGTTTATAGTAATATTTATTAAAACCCTCGTTCATCAATTGCCTTCCCATTCTAAAGCTACTTCAGCAACATGCTCCTTGGCCCCTCCCCAGAAAGCTGCCCTTCTTCCTCCAGTCCATGAGGCTTTCTTTCTTCCTTTACTGCATAGGAAGGCAGCGGCGGGGTGCGGGGGGGGGGTGCGGGGGGGAGAGGGTGTATGGTCTGGGGATGGAGGTCACAAGCAAATGATTCTCTCTGGAGTTCTGGGAAAGAAATGTCTGTGAACATGCAGAAATCATGAATTTGTATACCGTCATCTAACTCATCCTATATCCTTGTTTTTTGGCATTTTTTCCATGTATTGATCCTGTCTTCCCAAATAAAGTGTGGATTCTTATGGCAAGAAGTAATGCTTTATTCACTTTTGTATTTTAGTACAGTGTAGGTTCTCAATAGTAGTTTGTGGAATGAATGAAAGAATTAAATTATATAAAAGTCAAAGATTACATTTTATATTTCATTAATTCCTTCTGCAAATATCACACATTACACACACTTTTACTATTTGCTGATGATAATAAAATAGGAAGGCAAACCAATCTGAGCAAAGGACTGGAGGGAAGCGAGAAGTTAATTTTGTAAAGACTGGAAGAGGAAAAGACCTGAGGCCCCTGTTCACAGAATAGTTACTGGTACTATCTGCCTTCACTGCCCTCACTCCTTCTCTGCGCTGTGCTTCCTTTTGGTCTAAGCCAGCAGTCCTGATACAAATCATGGAATTTACAACAACATACCCACCTTTCAGGAACATTTTCAGTTGAGGAGGTAGCATTTTGCATCCAAAGATCCAAAATAATGTCTCTCAACTGAAGAATTTCTAAACATAAGGAAATCATTGACTTTCAAAAATACATTACGACAGGGGTCTCAGGAGTTTTTCATTCTACCCTAAAACACAGTTAGAAAATTCCCTTCTAAACTATCGCAAACATGCACTGATAAGCTATTAATGCCTCTTAATTCAGAAGCTGGGCAGGAACTCAAGAGTTCCATGGAGAATTTTGTCCCAACATAAACCTCTTGATTCCCTTGACTCCTTCCCATACGCTCAAATTGTACAATGCGCTCTATACGGGAGGCACCCAGAACTGAATGCAAATTGCCCCAAATGTGGCTTGACCAGTACAGACCACAAATAGGACAGTCATCCTTCTAAGGTCTGAGCACAAACCTTTAGTAATGCAGCCAAAGATCACATTGTTACTTTTGAGAGTTTAAGACTTCCCCTGGGTCTGGAAATCTTTCATTAGAGAAAATCTCTTCCATTACTCATGGTTTCTCAAGGGAAGATGATTTAGGAAGAAAAGCACCAAGTCGGGAATCCCATGGCCTCAGCATCATTGTATTGGCTTGGATGGAGGAGTTCGGTTGGAATGGGGAGGCCAAAGGCAATCTTGCACCCATAATGAGTTTTTAGTCGAGCAGACTTCTCAGGCCTCTTATCCCAAACAGTTTTCAGGTATTTAGACACTTTTCCTTCTACCATGGACTTGCACAATTTGTTATACGAATCTTATAAAAATATTTTTTTTGCTTTGTTTTGTTTTTACCCTACTAAAATTGATCTTATCGGATATGACCTGTCCTTTAATAAGTTCTTTGCAAACAGTTTGGTCCCTCGGTTTGTTCTACACCATATGGATCCCGATTCTCCAAAGATGATCAGCATTGTTCTATCTTTTCATCTTTAGCTGCCTTTGTATTTTTAGTTACCAATGACATCATGAAAGAAACTTGTTTCAACCACAAGGAACTGGAGGTTGTAATTTGAGTGACACACAAATGCATACACACAAAGATGTGCTCACTCCTCCCACACAAAACAAAGACACATGGCGTGCGCTTCTCCTCACACACACCTCGGTACAACACCAGAATGAGTCCAGAGCACATGGCAGGCAGGACGTAGTCTATCTTAGGTGCTACCTGGTAGGAACTGAGGACACTGGCTAGAGCTGGAAAGAGAGGCATAGGCACACGGGAGGACACAAAGAGGAATAGCTTCTCAAGGCTGTTCACCGCTTGACTGGCCTGGACCAGATATTGCTCTCATGGAGCCTCATGGACAAAAAGTTATCAGAAGGGAAAGCAGGGCCAATTTGTTGAGCTTCTATCACCTTACGGCACCTTCAGAAGCATTTTCTCTTATTTTCACCAAAACACAGTAATATAAGCCTTACCACCTTCATTTTGTACATAAGAAACTCAAGGCCCAGATATGTTGGGCAATATGTCCACATCACAAGGTTAGTGAGCACCAAAACCAGAAACTTATCTTGAATTAATCTGATCCAGGCCCCAACTGCCTTGAGGATGCTGCTCTGACCCCAGATGACCTCCTGGCAAACCCTAACCTGCTGGAACCCAGACCTCAGCTGGCCTGGCCAGTGACCCCCCAACTGGCCACTGCCCTTACAGGATGACACCCAAATAAGTCCTCTAACTTCACCTGGACTACAGAGCAAAGCCAAGACCTATCCACAGTCAGCTCCCACTTGCCTTCCCCACAGCGATACTGCTGGGTTTCCATCCTCCACTTCAGGCAAACCCTGCCTTATCCAGCCCCTTTTCTACCAAATGAAGAACTGAAGCTCAAATTCACACTGTTTGTTCTTCACCAGCAACTTAACAAGAGAAGCCAGACGGTCTAAATCTTGACCCTCTACTTTCTAATGGTGTGATCCTAAGCAACTTAGTTAGCCTCAGGCTCCTTATCTGTAAAATGAAAAAAGAGCAGCGTCATCCTACTGGAATTCCTGGACAACATAAGTAAATCGATGCACATAAAGATTTAGAGTGGTGCCAGGCCTGGTGAGTGCAGAAGACGTGCTTGTTCTTACGTGTGCTGCTCTGGAGTCCATGAGGACAACAATGGCACAGCCCTGCACTGAGCTTCAACACTGAGTAAAGTGGATGCTTAGCCCACAACCAGAAATAACTAGAGTTGAGGTGAGTATTATGAAGGAAAAGCACAAAGTGCAATAAGAACATCTACCAGGAAGGTCAGGATGACGAGGAATCAGTTAAATTATGGATCGGTAAACTATAGCTGTGCTAGTTTTCATAAATAAAATTTATTGACACACAGTCTCACCTTTCTCTGTGGATTATCTGTGGATGCTTTTGATTCACAGCCCTAGAGTCTCAGCAGAGACCTATGGCCCCCAAAGCAAAATATATTTACTATCTGGCCCTTTAATAAAATGTTTGCTGACCCCTGAGAAAAATGTTCTCTTGTCCCTAAGCTAAATGAAGAGGTAAAGGGAGACAATCTATACAGATGATGTAAGAAGGCTGGCTGGCTAAGGCTTCAAGGAGCTGGGGAAATGTACATCCCTTGGGCACGAACTTGCCCCCCCCTCCACTTCCTGAACCCATGAACCCACATCGAAAAGTGTATCTACATAGACAGCCAGCTTTACCTTCTTCCCCTGGCCTCTGAGGAAAAAGTAAACCCCTCTGGACCCAAGATGGAAACTTCTTTTCACTCTAGCTTTCCTCTTCTCTAAGAACTCACTCTCCCATGGGTACATGCTCTCTCTTTCTCAATCTCTTTCTGGCATTTTCAGTCTCATGCTCTTTACTGGGACTTTGTCCTCACCCACTCTCTCTAGTGGAGCCAATCATCATTCCCCTCACCTACCAGTCCACCCAGGCCAGAAATCCACAAGTCTTCTTGAAAGCTTCTTCTTTGCCTTCAGGAGCCCCAATGATCCCTTTTCTATAATGTCCCTCCTACTGCCACCTCCCCATTTTCATCTCTACTTCCTGCTCCACCTCCCCAGCTCTGGCCAGAACCTGCTGCCATCCCTCCTCCTCCACACCTACTCACCTTTCCACTCTCCCCACTCTGCCTTCAGGACCAGCCTTCTAAAAGCAAATCTGACCTTGTCACACTCCTGCCTAAAACCTATTACTGCCCCCCAACTGTTTGTGGGGAAGAGTCCAAACTTTCAAACAAGTTAACACAATACTCTACATAATCTCTCCCCACCATTTCTCTGACTTCATCCTTGGCAAACTAGGACTATCTGTGATATGTAACAAATCACGTATCCTTCTTCTTTACCACCTAACCCTTTTGAAAACTCTCCATGTTCCACAAACTGTTCACCTCATGAATTTTTTGGGAGAACACAAAGCAGATGCTTACTTTCCCAGCTTCCCTTGCGGCTAGGGTACAGGATGCCTGAGTTAACTTCAGTGCCCCAGCCAGATGAACCCAAGTGAGAGTCTGAGTCTATGGCTAGCAGCATGAAGGGTGCACAGCACAGAATTCATTCTGGTGTGGCTGAGGACAGGAATGTCCAGGATCCAGTGGCAGTACCATGTCTAGCACTGTGGTATCAAGAATGAAATCCGGGGCGCCTGGGTGGCTCAGTGGGTTAAGCCGCTGCCTTCGGCTCAGGTCATGATCTCAGGGTCCTGGGATCAAGTCCCGCATCGGGCTCTCTGCTCAGCAGGGAGCCTGCTTCCTCCTCTCTCTCTCTCTGCCTGCCTCCATGCCTACTTGTGATCTCTCTCTGTCAAATAAATAAATAAATAAATCTTTAAAAAAAAAAAAAAAAAGAATGAAATCCACCATGACCATGTGCAGCAAAGGGGCAACATATCTCCTCTAGACTACACAGCTCTGTTGTGCAACTTTGAGTGTGAGTCCTAAGATCCCATAGTGTCAAGCCTCATATTTCTGTACTCCTAGGAATTTTATAAGGTCCCTGTTCTTTAATAAATTCATTTTTTAAAATAATTTTTTATTTTTTTTATTTTTTTAAGATTTTATTTATTTATTGGATAGATCACAAGTAGACAGAGAAGAGGGGGAGGCAGGCTCCCTGCTGAGCAGAGAACTGGATGCAGGGCTCGATCCCAGGACCCTGAGATCATGACCTGAGCTGAAGGCAGAAGCTTTAACCCACTGAGCCACCCAGGCACCCCAATTTTTTATATTTATATAAACATATAATGTCTTATTAGCCCCAGGGGTACAAGTCTGTGAATCGCCAGGTTAATAAATTCATTTTTGTGCTTTAAGTGTTAATTTCTATTGTCTAAAAGTAAGAATTCTTCCTGATATACCTGTGAATTCTTTTTTCACATCTTGTTCCCACTTAACAGAGAAAATCAACCTCTTTCTCTTTATGGGCCCCACTGTGCCCTAATCGCTCTCTCACATTAACAAACACACACAATGAGAACCGCAAGACATGCACGACACTTATATTCATGTCTGCCTCCCTCTCTACTACAAACTCATTCATTCATTCATCAAACATCATTATGTTTCTACTAAATGCCAGATAGATACTGCTCTAGGTTCTGGGAATATAGCAGAGAACAAAATAGAAAATGTCTTTATCTTAATTGGGCTTGTGTTTTTAGAAGGCAGAGCTGTATCTTACTTGTACTTGAAGTGTCTACCATAGTGTTAGACACAGAGAATGTACTCCATACATGTTTGACTTTCAAATTCCAAGCCATTCCTGTGTCTGTCTTCAATTCAACCTACTGGCTAAGATCACATGGCACCCATGACCTTCATCCTGAGCATTGCCTTAACATCAGCACCATGACTGTGGAAGTGGGGGGTAGACTACGCCCTGATCATGTTTGCTTTTAATTAAATCCTCAGAATAACTATCCTGTTTCTTTTAAGTCACATGAAGATGAAAGATGACTGCATATCTATTTACATGAGTTACAGGTGACTAAGGGTTTTGATAAACTTTTTTGTGTCCCTTTTAGCCTAACTCTTCCTAAGACAGGGAACACAGTAGGTGTTTAATAAATTTAGGTTGAACTTGGCTTAGTTGTTTTATATATAGAAATGGATATCCTCACAAACAGAGCTTGTGAAGTGAGTCACAGGGTCTAATTTTTGCAGAAAAATTCAGAACAGCTTCTGATTAGTGAGTTGGTTCCATTTCCCAAGAAATCACCTTAACCTTTCAACATGGAAGGTCAGCGTCTCCTCTCTCTGCTCATGCATAATTCCCCCTGCCCTCTGCTCTTCAGTGCCTTGGCAACCCACCCGAGAGAGAGACTGAGGGAGAGATGGAGTCAGCGGGAGGAAGAACACGGCCGCTCCGAGGCCCAGGCTGCCTCCCCGGGATTGACTAAGCCCTCAGAATATGTTGTCTCATTTGCTACATTATTAATAAAATTGCAAGAAGTTTGGGAGAAAACTTTTTTTTTCCCACCTAGAAAAATTAGCATTTACGCCACACACTGTGCAAACTTAAGAAGATGAACATCAATAAAACAGAAAATGTTCCCTTTGAATCTTATTCTGGAGCCGGTGCCAGCAGAGCACTTTGCAACAGTGAAGGAGTCGATCACTCCGGTTGGGTGAGTCAGGGTCATCTGGGCCTGGTGGGTGGCCCCACCCAGGGGCCACAGGCAATCCATCCAGCCCCCGCTGTCTGCAGCACTGTCTCAGATAGTGGGGTGCAGTGTTGGAAGCGAGTCGCAACAGAGTGTATTGCAGAGGGCGACAGCTCTCCAGAGAGGAGAAGAGGCACATTTCCTGAAATGAGGCCAAGGTCACGAAGGCTGGCTTGGTAATTTCCTGAAAGGCCCAGCTGGGCCTGCAGAGCTGAGCCTGCAGCTGGAGGAAGTCAGGTGAACTTAGGTGGGTAGATGCATCCAGGCAGGTCACGCTAATTAGTGGAACTAATTCATCATAGAACCCAGATTTCAGTAGCTTTTCAGCAACCATGTCAACCAGCTAATGGGCCGAATGTGACCTTCTCACACAAATCTTCCCTGACTCCCCCATTTAAGAGTGCCCCTTCATTACGTTTTCCATTGCCTTTCCTCTTACCACCCGTGGCCAGCTCATACCTTAGAACCTACTCCTTTGTCTCACATAGTGCGTATTGTGGCTCACACTGCACTACAGGACTAGAAAGTAAGCTGCGTAATGATGACATCACTTTATTCACTGCTGCATCCCCAGCTCCTGGATCAGTGCCTGGCACCCAATTAATATGTATTGAACTTATAAATAAATACATCCTGAACCAAAACTCCTAAGTCTTTCCACTTGAACTGCTCATACACCAGCTTTCTCTCCTCTGCATCTGTGCAAATTATGAGATTTTAACCAAAAATGTGGCATTTTATCCTTCAGGTTTTGATCCATTTAGCCAGACTCTCAGGATTAGTAAGTCTTGATTCCAAGACAATTGTGGATTCCTCTCACACTTGTTTCAATCCCTCTAAAATTCTAGCAGCATTCCATTATCGCTCATCTGAGCCAGTAGATATGTCCTCTCAGGACTAGATTCATCGTTCTCAACAAGGTAAGCCAGGAATCACTGAGATAGAGGCTCTTAACCCTGGAATGGGATTCAAGATCAAGTTACCAGAAGCTTCGGTTTGACAGATGGGGTCACAATGTGGAAGTGAGTGACAGTGGCCTCTCTTTGACATCAAACAAAATACAGCAATGAGTTCATAAAGCCTCAGCTTCTCAGCGTTAAGTAGGAGCTTCCACAGCAACAAACTCCCAAGGTGGCCTTGGGCCAGCCCCTGAATCCTCCATCATCCATGCCAGAAAGGTAGGACCCATCCACAAAGCCGAGCGCTTCTTTATCTTCTCCTATCTTTAAGTGTGGTCCGGAACCAATAGCTGGAAAGACTGGGAAACCTGACTGGGGCCCTTGGCCTTTCCCTTCCTCGGCCTGTCCTTCCTTCTTTCTCCTCCTGACACTGCAGTGCTCTCCTGTTCTCTTCCTTTTCCAACCTGTGAGATGTGTAAACTTATTTAGATAGAGTGGAAATGCCAAGAAACACAACAATGAGCTAGGCCAATGGATCACTCAAAGAAAAGGGAAGCTTCTTGATGTTCCTGAGAGCACATAATTCTTTAGCTATCAGTAACTAGTACTGATAGCATTTAAGGAAAATGTGTCTTAAACAGCCATAAAATCAGGGTAAAGGGAAGAGCTAGTCACAATATGTATTTGTAGAATGAATGAATGAATGAATGAATGAATGAATAGATGGATGAATGAATGGCTTCGCTATATGAAACACAGTAAACGAACATAGTAATGGAACCCGTGGGTGCTCTCTTAGACTTATCTCTCTTAGACTTATCTTGGTCTACGTGGGAACATCAGGAGAAATAACGACCATTGCCTCCCCACTTCCTAAACAAAGGCTAGGCAAGGAAAGTCCAACACTGGGGTACAGTTCACATTTCAGAAGTTGCTGTGGGACCAAAGAGAGATAGTGTGCAGCTGAGGCCACATCCTCCCTTAGCCTTCTTCCCCTGTCTGGTTCTGCTTTCTTTGTATCCCTGCTCCTGAAAGCACCCCTTCAATAAATCACTTTCTGAAGAATCCTCATCTCAGGCTCTGCTTCCAGAGGACCCGACCTGAGACAGCATACTCCTCCAAGATGGAATCGAGGGTTTTGTACTGAATCTGGCCTCTTACCACCCATTAAAATTCCTCCCCCACACACCCATTGCTGGTCCCCAAGTTCAATGTCACCAGACCCTTCCACTTCCGCAGACTGCCCAGGTCCCACAGCCACGAGATGATTGCAGTCATGACTCCCCACCCACCATAAGGCAAAGACACTGAGAAGCAATGTCTAGAGCCACATTTTCAGACCCAAGGTGAACGGCTTAGCTTCTGAAGCCAAGAAAGACATAAGACTTCCAAAGCTGCCAAAAGGTGTCTTCAGTTATAGGAACAGAACACGCTGTCCCAGTCATTAATTACTTAAGGAACAGATTTGGGGAGGAGGAAGGGACAGGTGGTAAGACAAGAAATATAAAAATGGAGACAAAAATGACGATCACACAAGCTTATCTTAAAAATTCACAGGTTGGTCTCCTCCCCCCATTTCACCCAGGAAAGTAGTAACTCGGCCTTCCCTCTGCCACTGCCACCTCCCCTGTGTCCCCTCCGGGAGGCTGAGAAGGAAGCACATGCTCTGGGGTCAAAAGCTCTGACCTTCTCAAACTGTTCAGCTTTAGATTCAAAACAACTTCAAATAACAGGCCCAACCCAGTATGGTTTGGAATTATTCGTGGGGCCCGAATGCAGAGACCCCTCAGTGCTACCAGCTCGAGCACCCACCACTCACCCAGCTGTTTCCCACCAGCTTCTTCGTCAGCAGAGAAGCTTGCCTCCAGCTTCTAAGAAAACATAGAAGACAGCACATGACCTCCTGAGGCTCCTGATTACATACATCACACACACACACACACACACACACTCCGAGCATCATCTCTACCCATCCTCTCCCGCTGAAAGGTGGATGAGGTGGTCCTCCTCACACACCCGCTTCAGGTGCGGGCCCTTCCCTCCCATACCACCAACCCCCTTCAGCTTCCCAGCCTCCTTCTTGGGAGAATCTTACTGCACCAGAGCTTTACCCCTTAAAAAAAAATGGGAAGACTCCTAAGACGCAGACTCACCTGCTGCCTGCGGTGAAAACAAAGCACCAGATGGGCGCCCTCAGCTTCCCCTGCGTGCACACACCTGGCAGAGCCCCTCCAGTGGCCACCATGTTCCTCCCCACAAAGGAGGCCTCCTGTGCTTCCGGTCTGCACCTCCTAAGCCAGGTCTTTTTTCTATTAATCCTCTCCGAATATTTAACTTTTTCCTTTGCCAGCTTCTGTCTCTCCGCATCTTTAAGTTTGGTTCCTCAGCGTCAGGCCCTCCGCTGGCTCCCTTGCTCCCCGGCTTCCAGCACGCGCCCCCAGAAGCCCCACACCTGTGTCTCCAGCCCAGTCCTCAGGCCTGAGCATACCACAGGTGCATCAACTTCCCCCCAGACGAGGGCCTTGCATAAAGCTTACCCAGAGCTAAAATTCTCACCGCACCTCTCCTCCCTCTTTATCTGTAATGTTGCATTTCAATCAATTAGCATTTCCAGCTGGCCAGCCAGCCTGGTTGTCCAAACTAGAGACACCTGGACACAGTCTCTTGCCCCACCCCCAACCCCACCCCCCACCCCGCCCTCCCCTGACCTTTAACCTCCTCTCTTAACCAATAAACCTCCAAGTCTTATCTCTAGGACTCTTAAGTGTCCTTCAATCCACCTCTTTCTCCCCATTAACTGAGTCCCCACCATCACACCCCCTAACATGAGAAGGGCCTCTGTCCTGGCAGGCAGCACACCCCATTCCCACTGCAGCTAGACAGCTCTACGAGAGGAACCGCAGCTTTCTCCCCTCTCCTTAAACCTTTCCTATCCGCCCCCACCCCAGCACACACAGTCCTCCTCCCAGGAGAAAGACTCAGAGAAGAGAAATTGAGCAGAATGCAGCAAATCCAGGGTAAAGAAAATTATTGATTCGTGCATTTGTTCGTTCATTAAATTATACCTTCAGAACTTGGAGTTAGTCCTTCTGGGAGGCTCCAGGCCCAAGCACAAAGTTTCCTTGTTGATTTCCTTCATAGCACTTACCTCCATTTGTTATTGTTTTCTTTGATTCACTGTTTTTATACTTAAAAAAAAAAATCTATCTCTCCTTTAAGAATATAAGCTCCTTAAAGAAAAGGTAAAGTTTGTCTATGTGATATGGTATCCACAGCCCCTAGAACAAGGCAAGGCACAGGGCAGTCCCTCAATAAATGTTTACGGAATAAATAAAGGCATGAATGAATCCACAGCAGTGCACATGGCAGTTTCTGTGCACAGTCAGTTCGACCTCATGTCGCCATCAACCATTGCCAAGCACATACCAAGTATTTCCATGCTTGGAGCACAGGTGGCAGGGGTGGCACCAGAAACATGGACACAGAAAGTTTGACTTCCCCACTCCAGTCTCTCTAGGGAGGGAGAAAACTGCGGTGCAAAGGGCAGGGCACCAGCCATGAGTGACCAGGACTCCCATGCCCAGGGACTGGCCTCCCCCAGCATGTGTCCAACAGAGCAGCTAGCCTTGGGGGGCTGGGCCCTGTGGGTGTTCCCACTCTTCTGCTTACACTTGTCCAGACCCAAGATGCTCATCCATATGCTCAGTCCCCCAAGAGCCCCTAGCCTCCTTCTTTAAGGACAGAAGAACAGAAGTGAGTTTTAAAAAGAAATAGGGGGTGCCTGGGTGGCTCAGTCGGTTAAGCATCTACTTTCAGCTCAGGTCATGATCCCAGGGTCCTGGGATCAAGCCCCACGTCAGGCTCCTGACTCAGCAGAGAGGCTGCATCTTCCTCTCCCCACTACTCATGCTCTCTCTCACTCTCTCTCTCCTTCTCTCTCCCAAATAAATAAATAAAATCTTTTAATTAATTAAAAATAAAAAAGAAATAAAAGGGGGTACCTGGGTGGCTCAGTCAGTTCAGTGTCCAGTTCCTGGTTTCAGCTCAGTTCATGATCTCAGGGTCTCAGACCAAGCCCCTCATCAAGCTCCATGCTCAGCAGCGAGAGTCTGTTTGGGATTCTCTCACCCTCCACCCCTCCCCAAACTCTTGATCACTCGCTCATGTTCTCTCTAATATAAATAATCTTTAAAAAGGAAAAAAAGAAATATTTTTCAGTGTAGATGTCACTTTTCTGCTTAAAATCCTTCTTGGCTTCCCTCACTCTGAAAATAAAATCCAAATGCCACGTTCAATCTCCAAAAGCCATGGATGATATGGTATCCATAGACTGGATCCAGCCACATATCCCATTTCTCGTACCTGAAAACCCCAGGCTTGTTGTAGCCCCAGGACCTTTGCCCTAGCTGTTACCTCTACCCGGATGGCTCCGTCCCCTGCTCTTCACTAGGTTGGGTCCTTCTTGCCATTCCACTTAAGCATCACCTCAGCAAAGGTGATGTCTCCTTGGCTCCTCACAGCATCCTGTCTCCATCACATTCCTGAGTTTTAGTCTAATTCTACATAACCCTTGCCACCATCTGAATCTTTCCATTTTTCTTTACTCCCTCCCCCACCAATTATTAGTTTTCTATTGCTGTATCTCCAATAACCACAAACTCAGCTTGCAACAGCACCTGTGGCTCCTGTGGCTCCTATGGTGGTGGCAGGATTCAGCTCCCTGCAGGGAGTGTTGCCATTTCCTGGCTGGCTGCCAGCCAGGGCCTGCCCTTAGCTCCTAGGGGCCAATCACCTTCCCGACATGGGGCCCTTCCAACTTCAAAGCCAGAAACTGAGAATCTTCCTCACACCCAGGCCCCAACACACACTGAATCTCTCCCACTAGGAAGAGCCAAGTCCCTTCGGAGAGATCACCTGATTATGTCCAGTGCACCCAGAACAATCACTTTAAAGTCCGCTGTGCCACACAACACGACTTCCTCATGAAACTGATGGTCCCATCATAGTCACAGTCCACAGCCACACTCAAGAGGACAAGGTTACAGGGGGCATGTCCACCACAGGTAGGTATCTTGATGGCCATCTTAGAATGCTGCCTGCCACGCCCACTAGAGTAGAACTTTACCCACCCTGCTCTCTCTGCATTCCAAGGCCCAGGATAGTGCCCCCAACCACAGAACGTAGATGGGGGAAATGATAATATTGCACAGCACAAAGTGAGAAACCAACATATTACTCAGCAAACTGAGGTGACCCAGACCCAGGAGCCCGACCTGCCCACACCACACCTGTCCAGCCCTGGGGCCGAGGGGATCAGAACCCACACACCAAAACCAGTCATGGTCTTGCAGCATGTTATAGGCTGCCTCCTGCCTGGAATAGTTCCAGCAAGTAGAGGATGTTCATTCGATATGTTTTCACTTATGAAAGGAAGAAAGTGATCTCTTCTGGAAATTAGAGATAGAAAGAGCTGGAAGGATTGAAGGGGGGTGGGGGGAGAAGAACAGTAGCCCTGAACCAACCAAGCACCTCCCAGCTCTCACAGACTTCTCTTACAGAATCTCCACGGGACACCCTAAGCCCAGCCAACAGCTAGTCCTCAGGGCCAGCTCCCATCCAACCCTACCTCCTCCAGGAAGCCTCTCTGACTGTTGGTCCAAGGTTCTCTGCACAGAACACCGACCTAACACATGCGACAAAAATGATCTGATACGCCAATAGGTTGAAAGATGGCCGGGAGCCTGCAAGTGACAGTGTCACCAACCCATACACCCCATGCAGGTGCCCGAACAAAAAGGTAATGGTTATGCCATGGGTTCAAGACAGACTCTTGCAGACCTAAGATGGGTGAGAAATACACTGTACTCCTGAGTCCAATTCTGGACTCCCACTGGGGGCACTGGCACTTAGAGAGAGGTCAGAGGGCAGTCCCAAAGGTGAGGAGCCGGCCCGGCAGCAGGGCCTGGGAGGAAAAGAGGCTGGGATTATTCATCAGGGGAAGACAGGCAGGCGGGATTTAACACAATCTTCAGGTATCAGAAGAGCTCTCAGGCAGTGCCGGCTAAGTCTTGGCAGTGGCTACTGAGGATGGAACAAGGAAAGGAACTTAATCCACAGCATAAGGGATTTAGGGTAGAATTTCCTGATGGTGAAGGTTGTTAAAAGTTGCAATGAATGGTCTAGAGAGAGATTCAGGTCTGCTCTGGAAGCTTTTACAAGTAGAAGAGATTATCCTCTGGCAGGGCAGCTTATCTCTAATCCTACCTGAAGGCAGAGGAATGGACACAATGACCTCAGGGTCTCCTTCAGACTCGGAAAGCAGGTCTTCCCATCAGCAGACCAGCCAACACTTCTAGGCAGGTGGTGTGCTTTAAGGAAGGCCCAGAGCATTCCCAGAAACAAAGCGGAGCCGACCCATGTGAGATCTTCTTTCCTTTTTCTGTTTTTCAGCCACAGCTGCCTTGCAACGATGACTGAGTTCCTTTATAATCTCAACTCTGATCAAGGGCAATTTAGACAAGAAAGCCAAGAGTAGCCCCAGACCACACAGAGACAGATTACACTCTGCCCTGCAAAGCACCCCAGACAACCGAGCCATGGTTGTGGTCTTCTCCATGGAGGGCTCTGTTTCTAACAAGCCACGTGAAAAATGTGCTGAGCCAGCCAGGTGGGAGTGATGGGAAGCTGGAGGGCAATCCACATCTGCTGCTGCCAACCAGGATGCCAAAGTTGGCTGTGCTCTGGTCCCACTTCCTGTGAGTCGAGTGACACGACTTCTGGGGAATACCAAGGGGATCAGGGAAGAAAAGGAATGGCATTATACATGAGCTGGGAGACAGTGCTGGGAGCCAGGGCACAGGCTGAGAGCATTAATGGGTCTGCAGAGTACCAGATGGAGACCCTCGGAAGGCTTCTGGGCTGGTGCTGAGTTCAGAAAAAGTGGGGACACAGTGCGGACAGAGAACAGCAAGAATGTTCTGAAGTGGTTTGCAAAGGTGCTGCTCAGATATCTGAACAACTCTGAAGGCCATCCATTGATGAACATTGAGGCAATGTTTTCTGTAAACTGGAAAGATTGAGAAGGCATATCCTTTGGCTTTCTGGAGCTGGGGTCTGGCTCTGTGCAGTATTCAACCACAAAAAGTTGGAAGAGGGCATATCTTTTATTTTCAAGTCTCACTTTCAAGTGAAGAAGCAATACCAAACTCCTACCCGTCACCTTCAAAGAGCTGAATTCTTCATCCCTACCATTTCTTTCTTAAAACTCAGCTAATGTCCTTCCAATGCCTTTTCTTTGCCCTCTGTGTCTCTGCTTCAACTCTGCTGCAAGATTTTTACCAGCCCCACCGCTGCTTTCCGCCACTCAGCACTTGAAGTCCACAACTCCATACCCCCAACAAACGGTCCCTGGGACAGTGCCCTCCCTTCAAGGACACTTTTTCTTCTGGAGGCTTGAACACCAGCCTCCGGAACATCAAAATGCACTACCCTCAGTTACCACAGGTTTGGGATACGTCTGCTATACGTACCAGAGAGAAGCACAGAAATGTATTATTCTGCCCATTGCGTATGCTCGGAACAAGCAGGAACTTGTGGCAAAAGCATATTAAGCATGCAATCAGTTGCATCCTCGTGCCCAAATAAAGCTATTTTCATTTCATAAAGCAAGAGAGCAAGTCAAGTCATTAGGGAAATAGAAATGGGGAACTTAACTGCCTAATTGGAAGCTCTATTGCACTTGCAAAGTACCTTTGGTTTTTCTAAAAATTCAAGGGAAACACATTGAGCTCATAATTGCAGATAGATCGATGCCACATTCCTTCCTGCATTAGCACACAAGGAGAGTCCCTTCCTGTGGGCTCATCCCAGCCCCCATACCTGTGTACACAGCAGTGAAGGCCCAGAAGGAAACAGGTTGGCTCATAAAAGCAGGAAAAATGGAGGGGAGAGCAAAAGTCTTCTTCCTGCCCATGGAAGACAAAAGCCCACGGCCATCGTCCTTTTCCGGCTGTTTTAGTTTAATTCTTCCTCATCACAGTAAGAATTTTAGTGTGTTTGGTTTATATGTCGGACATTTCCTATGTGCATGGGGAAACTGGAAGCCAAGCTATCTCTCTGCACTTCAGTGACTTCATCTGTAAAAGGCAAGGGTCAAGCATGATTGATGGTCGTGGCTCCAGACTCCAGAGAAGTACCCTGGGAGCCAAGGAGGGGCGGGGTCCACGTGGGAGATGGGGCCAGGGAAGGGACAAGTGGATGATACCCTAATCCCCACCCCCTGCCCACTTCAGTGAGAATGTCCCTGCCCTGTACCTGTTTCGTATTTTGGAATGCCTCATAAGATATTATTTGGTGGGAGCAAGAGGCCAGGTTGCTTACATACACACATACACAGATACCCGGAATCCACTGAGCATGATCGCCTCTGTGGTCTACTACAGGGCTGAGAAAGTCAAGCTCGAAGTCTCTTAATCTCACTGAGATAAGAGAATCCCTCATTTAATAGCTTGGAGGCCTGGTTATAGTTATAGAGCTTGGCTGCTGGTGGGATCTCCGGAGCACATGTCCCAGGAGCTCTGAGTGTCAAGAAGCCAAGGACTATGTTTCCTGAGAGGGTCAGACTTGACCTGCTGGTCAGTCCTGCAGAAGGAACTGTTTGGAGATTGAACGAGGGCAGCTCCCGCCTCACATTTCACGGAGAACTCCTCTACACTCCTCTTTTCCCTTTGCATTTAACACGTCTCTCATGAGCTGAAGAAATGCGAACTTTCAGATTGACCTGGAGGCTCATCTGGGCCGTCAGGTCCTCTTCGAGATAAAGGTCTCTTATCTAGGACATGTCTGTCTGAGAGGCTGAGGGGCACTTACCAGCACAGGACCCTCCAGTGAGGAAGAGCACATGGGATCCTCAGAAAACACCCCAGGAAATTCCTCTTAGAGCTTACATCATGTCATTCCTGAGAATTCCCAAACAATCCCCAAACCTGAGGAATGGAACTCTTTAAGGGTTAAATATCGGGTACTCTGAGGGCACGTGAGAGGGACATCTAAAGCCTCTGGGTATGACTAGCTTCCATGTCTCCTCATGAAGCCAGCCCTGCAAACATAAAAGGGCTCAGCCTAGACTGTTTTCTGATCCCCAGGATGGGCTCACACAGCCCCTGATGCGCACTTCCCCACTCTGTCAGGTCTGTGGCCACCTTTATCTTCAGAAAAGGTAAGAAGATAACATATAAGAAGATGAAAGGCGCCTTCTACCCTGCTCCCCAAGAATGACCCCCAGGCCTCAGGCCTGTGTTTGTGGGAACACGCCTTTCCACTCCAGTGAAGGAGGAAATTAGCCTGAGAGGCCCAGACCGGGCCGTGACATCCTAAGTGTGATTCGGTCCCTGACTGCATCAGAAATGGGACCTGAGGCCAGGCTACCCAGTCCTCTCCACAGTGCACGAGCCGGGCACTCACCTCTCTGTCCTCAGGCACATCTGCTAGGAGCACTGAGGAGCACGGAGATACACTGCCTGGGGGAGAACCTCGACTGCTCTCCCAGGTAGGAGCTGGCTGGATTTGCATGGGCATCAGGCACTGGTCTGGAACAACCAAAACCCTAGGTTCCCCCAAGGATCCTAACCCCGAACAGAGACAGTGTGCCCCCGGCAAAACGGAGGTATGTGCAGCGAGGAAGAGGAGAAAAACAGAAGTAACCGAGAGAGTGATGAATGGCTCGTCTTGTTTGCTGGACTAGTTATTACTGAGCCGTTTGCCGTTTGGCCCCATGTATTTTTTAAAGCATATAGTTAAGGAGCATTTATTAAAATGTTTTCAAGTTGTCCTCCTAAAGAAGAGACCCTGACAGGCCACTCAGGATACTGCGAAGCTGGGTTAAACACTATTATCCCTGCAGCAACCATGGGGAGACAAGAGTATAATGGATTACCTTAATTTCCCAGAGACACGCGGAGAATTCATTACAGGGAGGAAAAAACGGAAAAGAAAAAGACAATCAGATTAAAGAGTCCTGAAGCTGGGCCGCCTTGCCAAGAAAGCCAACCAGTACAAGGCAAGGAGAGACGAGCCCCAAACCTCTGAGGGGACGGCTCCAAAACGCAGTCCTTAGAAACACAGACGCCTTTGGGAGCTCCAGATTCAAATGTGCAACAGAAACAAATCCGCCACACACAAACCGCGAGGGCTCAGCAATCTGCCTCGTGCCGCAGACTGGAAGAGGAGGAAAAAAAATCATCCAGATCCTAATTTAGTTCAGGAGCTTGTTTTCTTACACTGACAAATCCTTCTAAAAATGATTTCCTGATTAGAGTCAAACGTCCGAGGCCAAAACTCTCGGAGACTGCAGTGCCGTCAGCATATTAATGGTGTTCCTTAGCAACTCTCTCTCCCCTCCACTGTTAGAAGAAACCACAGCTCTGCCAGGACTACAATGCTGGGGGAGCCTCAGCACCTCTGATGATGCACAGGGTGGAGGAAGGGACAGACATGCCAGGCCGCCCGGAGGGTGGAGCCCCGGCCCACGGCAGGACACAGGCAGCGAACGCCAAGGCAGGTCTAGGGCTGTGCGACGAGGCGGCATGAAACCACGGATGAGGGGCCACCTTGTCTCAGCGTCTCTCCAGGGTTGCAACTGTCATCTGCAATTTACCAATTCGAAATGCAAATCCCGATCCTCCCTTGGAGCTGATGTCTTTTTCTCACCATGCTTAAAGAAAATGCTAAAGGGAGGTCAAGTCAGTGACGAGTAAGGAAAGGGGTTTCCTGAACTGATTTTGTTTTTATAATCAACTTCTGAATTTTCAGAATTGGCCTGGAAGGAAATGAAACCCAAGACTTGACTCATCCATTGATGAAACATTATGACACATTGAGAGTACGCCATGTGCTGCCCTCCGTGCACTGTCGGTGAGCAGTGAGCACTACCAATGAGCCCGAAAGCTGGGAGGGACCATCAACTCCAACAATCTCATTTTCCAGATGAGCAAACTGAGGCCTCGCGAGGTTGACCTCCCTGAGACATGTGTGATGTACTGACAGATCTAGAGCACAAATCCAAGTATTTCCACCATGACCACTAATTCTCGGACCAGATGCTTCAAAACCGGACTTGGATAGTCTCACTTTGAGAAGCGGAGAAGTGAAATTCAATTTGCCAATATTCACATCCTTGGAGGAAGTGATATTCATCTTAAGCCAAAACATATTGGTAAATTCTCTAATTTAGTCAGATGATGTCTCACTTTACATGATAAATGTTTCTAAAAAGTTGCATGCAAATCAAATTTTGGTAAATTGAATTACTTTTTTAAAAGCACAAGACAGATTGCTTTGTGAAAGAACCCTGGGCTGAAAATGAGAAATATTTCTGCAATTTAAATAATAACTACCTCCATAATTTATCTCTTCTGTAATTCATAATTTAATATTCTTTGGTTTTTGTTTAGCATCACTTGTTTAAAACAAGAAAGATCTATATTTATGCAGCTAGTGTCACCACAAAGTTTGAAATACATTAATAATAACTAATACTTTCCTCCTAGATATCCTCAAGAACTAATAAGGAATTGGTATTCCCATTTGGCAGATGGAAAAAGTCAAGGCATGGAGTAAGGACCGATCCAAGATCATGGAGAAAGTCAACAATGTAGATAGGATGCCCACATGGTCTTGGTTATAAACCCTATATTTTAATCTACTGGGCTAGGACATTGTGGGCAGATATTATTATTAGAATTCTCTAGAGAAACAGAACCAATAGGAAACATATAGATATGTAAAAGGAGATTTATTACAGGAATTGGCTCACGTGATTATGAAGGCTGAGATATCCATGATATGCCATCTGCAAGCTGAAGAGCCAAGAAAGAATTCGATCCAAGTCTGATGGCATGAAAAAGTTGGGGGAGGGTGCTCTGCAAGGGAGGCAGAAGAGGAACCACAAGTATTAACTTCAGAGTCTGAAGGCCAGAGAACCAGGAGCTCCAATTTTTGAAAACAGGAGAAGATGGATGGCCCAGCTTAAGAGAAGAAAGCAGATCTGTCCTTCTTTCATCTTATTGTTCTATTTGGGCTCCCAGTGGATTGGATGATGCCCACCCACACTGGTGAGGGTGGGTCTTCTTGACTCAGTCTACTGTTTCAAATGCTAATCTCTTCTGGAAACAACCTCACAGACACACCCAGAATAATGTTTTGCCAGCTATCTGAGCATCCCTCAGCCCAGTCAAGTTTAAAAATTAACCATCACAGCTATTTTCTCCAAGGGAGACATTCCCCCACATCCACAGATGTGTGGACTCCAAAGAAATTCATGAACCATCTCAAAGGCATATGTTTCAGAAATTCAAGGCTGCCTCATACCCTCTTCTCTGCCCAATCGCTTGAATCACTCAGGAAACATGGAAAGAAAAAAAAAGAAAAAAAAAAAAAGGAGTCTCAATCAATCCATGACAATGTATCTCTATTGATTCCTCATCACAAATTCAACCCTCTGACTGCAGGGAAGAAAAGGGAAGAATACAGGTTCTGCCCTCAAGGACCCTTTGTCCACTTAGAGAAGCAAGGTTCACAAACAAAACTACATTAGAGTCCATGCTGGTCTTTCCCACTAGACTGCAGAACCTCAAGGTAAAAGACCTTCCTCATATTTGCAACATTAGCACCTTGCCTTGGAAGAAGTCAATACCCAGTTCAATTTCTTATCGTATTAAATTATGAAAGTGTGGGGAGATTGGGAAGGACGTTCTCTACAAATATCTGGAAAAGATGATGACAATAGGTAGAATAAACATATCATTTGTGCCTCCAGAATGAAATGATCTTCTCTGCAATTTAGGAAGAAGAATGCCAGCCTTACAGGGTTGAGTGGCCCCAGAGAGCTAAAGCACTTACCACGTCTCTGGCACAGAGGGAGCTCTTAATAACTGGTGCTGAGCATTTATATTGCATCACAGACTCTGGTGACAGAACTGGTCACAGAGCATCATGAAGAAGAATGTTCCAGAAGTACTGAAGGCTGCTCACTCATGGAAGCTACTACATGGGCATGAGGCCTGCCCCAAGGCTGGATGCACATCTCTCAGTGAAGATTACCAAGAAAAGTCCTGCACTAGGTAATAGTTGGTTGAAAGCACCAGTTCATTAACCTAAGATTCAGAATAATGTAGACAGTGTTTTAAAAGTACACAGTTCTGGACCAGTCCAGACTTCATCAGCAACTGTGGAAAGGCCCAGAAATTTGTGTTTTAAAAGCATTCCAAGGGATTTTTATGTAGCTGATCAAGCAAGGTTCTAATTACCTAAGTTTGAGAACCACACGTATAGATAAATTTTATGGTCTCTTCTAAATTCTGGGGCTCTAGGAATCCTTCACATATCCAGAATAGTGTCAGAAAATACTGCAAGTTGATAAATCAGAAAGATTGCGTTCAAATCTCTGCTCTGCCATTTCCTAGCTGTATGACTTAAAGCATCTTGATTATTGTCCCAAAGTCTCAGCTTCCTGTCTATAAAATAGAAATAAAGATGACTCTCTTGTATGGAAGTTCTAGGGGGGTTTCTGGCCCATAATAAGGGCTCAATAAATATTTTATGACCCTGATAGAAAAGTGTCTCTCATAGTTCGAGGAAAACAATAGGGATTTAACAAATACCAGTTTCCTTTCTTCCTACTATCCCCAGCTTATGTATTATGTAGAAGGAAGTGAGTTCACCTAAACTGAGATGGACGAAAGATGAGAAAATGAGACAGAAGAATCATGTGTAGAGGGAAACACCAGAAGAGTAGGAAAATAGCTTTGAGAATTCCTAATAAAGGCAAGAGGATTCCCAAAATTTAAAGAACAGGGAGAGAAAAAACACAATGTATTATATTTCTGTAGGAAAGTAAAGAAGAATGAAAGTATCATAGATCTTTCTGGATTTTGTTGAGTGTTCTCAATCATTGAATCTGCATTTAGAAATATTTATATTTGCTGAAAACCAGGAGCCTTGGCGCACAGGGAGAATGAAAAGAGCAAGGGACGGGGTCTAATTAATCATCAAGAGGCTGTCACATTGACAACCAGAAGAATTGGAAAGTTACAAAGTACCAGCACCAAACAACATCAATCACCCAACGATGGTAAATAAATTAATCAAAAATCATTGGGTACCAAAAGGTCTGGGGGAAAAATAAAAGGCAGAAGAGAAAAATGATCAGGAACAGTAGGCGAGCAAAACAGCAGAGCTTGACCCTGTTAAAATGGAAGCCATGTACCTGGCAGATTGCCAGCCCTCTGCCTGTAGTGCCTTGCCCACCCCCAAAGAAAGGGCCAACCCCAACTGGGTGCAAATGTCATGTGGATGCTGAGGTCTTCACACCTATTATCCCTCTGTACTTAATAGGAGATCCACCCAGCATCCCACACCCCCAGCAAAAGGGAAAACCATTATCCTTGACATTTAGGTCATCCTAAATACTACTTGGCTCAAAACCATTCCCTGATTCATTCTTAAGCTGCCATATTTGTAAATGAATTAAAATCCACCTAGCCTTCTGAGAACCACTTCTTAATGGCCCCAGGCCTGTGCAGACTACATAAATCTCCCCTCTGTAATACTGGGGGCCCTTCCTGATCCAGAATTATAATACCTGCCCCTACCCTCCCCAACCTGACCTGTATCTTTCCAATTAACTCATATTTTCTTTACCTGGCAAAAGATTGGTTATGGAGAATATTAACCAGATCAACAACTTGTCCATTCTTTTTCCAATCAGGATGCACATATTTGCCCCTCTGGGTTCACAGAGGATTCATAGGGCAAGACTATAAATTAATAGGATGGAACACCTGTATTTTCTATGGACTACTTGGGTCATGAAGTGAAACACTTCAGCGCACTTTAACATGAGCTAGGACTCGAGCCTCAGATTTTTTTTTTTTATTTTTATTTTTAAAGATTTTATTTATTTATTTGAGAGAGAGACAGTGAGAGAGAACATGAGCGAGGAGGTCAGAGAGAGAAGCAGACTCCCCGCAGAGCTGGGAGCCCGATGCGGGACTCGATCCCAGGACTCCGGGATCATGACCTGAGCTGAAGGCAGTCGTCCAACCAACTGAGCCACCCAGGCGTCCCAAGCCTCAGATTTTTTAAAGATATTTTTGACATGCCAGATCACACATCCTTTACAATTCACCCATAACTGGTCATTTGCCATTTAATTCCACTAAACAGATATTCAATGAGTACTCATGGGGCTCCAGGGATGATATAGAAATGAGCAGAGCCATTTTTTTGTATTCTGAGATCTCATAAACTTTTAAAGAGAGACAAAACCATCACCAACGTCATGATCAGGCCACCATGACCATGGGGACCACACAGAGACATAAAAACACACTGTAGGACTAAGGACAGAAGCAGCTCTCCTCTGAGGAATCAGAAAAGGTTTGTTGGGGCTGTGAGGGTGATAGAGTAACTTGACATGACTTGGGAAAAAGTCAAGACATGGACAATGAAGAGAGAAGGAGGGCATTTAAGACAGAGACAAGCTTGAGAAAAGCCTCAGAGGTGGGTAAATGCAGGATATTAATGGGAATCATGAAAAGGCTGTCTCTGGTGCACAGAGAAAGGAGGGTCATGAGTGGCAAGCAGTGGGAGGCAGATGATAAGGGTTATGGATAGTCCTAGCAACACAAAGTATCCTCTGCCCTGAACCATTCTGACCAACTGGGAGCACAACACTCTCTCTTCTCTAGATACCCAGGGAGGTCATGTGGGACAAGCTTCCAAGGTGCTCCGAAGCCTTCCCAGGTATCTCCCAGAACTGCTCGTGGCCTGCAGTGTTCAAATAGGAAAGCACCAGCAGTCAGCACCAGAGGCTATAAGAAACCAGTCCCCACATCGCAGGGTCCATATTAGAGGCCCAGCAAGGGAAATATCATGGAAGTGATACCTGAACACAAATGGGTTATATCCAGATTATGTACACCCAACCAGGTGATAGGTAAGTACCAAAAAGATAATGCAAATGGATATATTTCAGAAAGTGAGACACTATGTACGTTTGACTGATTAATGAATGAACCAGACTCCACAGAGCACAAGCAACAAGACCTGACTTCTCTGTCACAGCTGCCCCCTTTCAACCTATTCTGTGGGGTCACGCCTCCCTGCTCCTGAATGAGCCAACAAGTCTCATAACGTTTTCTGTTAATGCTCGGATAAAAAAGCAAATAACCTCCTCCACAGAGCACATTAAAGAATCCAGTCCTCTGTAATATTAAAATTCTAAGATCTCCTCTGGTTTATAATTGCATTGGTCAGGCCCATGGTGGCCCTGGAGGCCGGAGGGCAAAGTGAGCTCCTTGGTTCTTTCTTTTTGCCCTACTTACTTGTGGCCCCACAGGAGTGAGTACAAGGGGGAGAAAGGCAAAGAAAGGGGCAGGAAAGGTCTTCCTGGAATGGTGCAGATAAAATTCAGCATCAGTACTCTTGGAATACTGGGCATATCATCCAAAGCTAATTATTTTATTCATGGGGTGCTTTTCTGGAGACCCCAATCTTTCAATCTCTTGCAAAAACAATGCTTCCTGTGACCCTCAGCATTCCCTCAGTCATCAGCATCTTGTAGTCTACCCCACTCCTAGGTCCCCTCACCTCTCCAGGGGTCCTTGTGGGCAGCTGAACCCTAGGCAGACCTCCTTCTCAGAATTTCCTCTGTCCTGCAGGAAATTTACTTCACAGGTCTGGTCACACCCTGGAAGGGCAGGCTATTCCCAAAGAAATTCTGATTCTTTCCTCTCTGCTATCTCTGCCCAAGCTAACCAATAGTCCATTTTCTGGGTCTACCAAAGGCCAGATAACGCAGGTAAGCTTTCTAAGTTGTCCCCTTGACTAGATAAGTCTCCACCCCTCCTTCCTACTTGGGATGTACAGAGAACAAGTCTCTATGTATCGACAACTTTCTCCAAAGGCATCATGTCCTGCCCTCCTATCTTCCACCTCTTTTCCTTTATACCCCGGAGATGGGTGATGAGCTAATGCTGACAGAAGAGTTTGTGTCACCTCTTTTTAAAGCCCTTTAGGATGGCCAGCCTATCACTTTAAATTGTGTGGGTAGTTGGCATACCTTTTTATTGGATTTTGGGGCATCAGCTTGAATTCCAAGCAGCCAAAAAAAAAATTCATATTATCAGCCTGATACACGACTATAAATCAGTGAGCCCTTAGAGATAACACAGTGCCCTCCACCCATTTCATATATGAGAAAACTAAGATCTCTCCCCGTCTCTTGTATCTCCTGTAGAAGGGACACCAAAAGGTGGGAAAATGCTGAACTGTTCCTGGCAGAAAATGTCTCCTCCCTAGTTGCCCAGGCAATGTCTCCCAAGATCTGAAGACAAAGGGCCTTAGAGTAGAAAAGGCCACAAGGCAGCTGGGACATGCAAGCCTATATATTAATCAGGACAGGTTTGTCTTTGCTGCGAGAAGAAAAAATCCCTGAAATCTCAATGGCTTAACACGACAATTATCAATTTATTTCTCACTCACTCCAAGTTCCACGTAGGTTGGTAGTTCTCCTCAGTTCTCCTCAGCAGCTTTCCTCCAAGGAGTGGTTTTGAGACCCAAGCTGCTCCTCTCCTGTGGTTCTACCTTATCACAGAGTTGAGGTTGCCCTTCAAGTTGTTCACAAGCCAGATGATGGGGAGAAAGGGATCAGAGGAAATCACAGGATTACTTAACCACTTTATGCCATAATACTTCTGCCCACATTTCATTGGCCAGAACAAGTCACATGTTGAATATAAATCAAGCAAGCATAGAAAAATAGTTCTACAGAAATCCCTGCAGGACCAAGTCTGTACCACCTACTAAATAGCCATTTCGTTCTATGGATGAAAGTATTTCTCCTCTTTATTCTGCTACCGAAGTCTACCTTTTCTTATCTAAAGGCTCATTTCTCTCCATGTTGTGATTTGATAAGGAAGAGAAATTTTATATTCTTAATCAGAGACAGTATGGTACTGAGATTAAGAGCACAGGCTCTCGAGTCAGAACACCAGGGTCTGAATCCAGGTTCCGCTACCTGTTAGCCAAGTGACTTGGAATAAGTCACTAAGCTCTCTCATCTGTAACACAGAGATAATAACATTAGCTACATGGAACAGCTGTTGCAAAGATTCCATAAGCTAATACACCTATGGGACCTAGGATAGTGCCTGCCTCAAAGCAATCCCTATAAAGATGTCTGTTGTTAACATTATGGTTATTATTATACTCCAATTCAAAGTCTCTGCCCTGTTAATGACAGTTGCTCTTGGCTCTACATAATTCCCCTTTAGCAGACAGCACCTTTCTGAAAGAGGCCAGAGCACTGTAGTTCATTGCTTTAGGGAAGAGGAAAGATCCCACTGTCTGCAAAACTTCCAGGTCATTTTTCCAAATCAATTTTCTAGGACCAGGCATGGTCAGAATAAAGCCTTCACAGTCACGTTCCAGGGTGGTAGAAATGCTCTATGCTTCAATAGCTCAACGGCCTTACACCAGCCCTCAGTGGCCTGCAGCTCTCTGAAGAAGGAACTATGTCCTAAGGGTGAAAAGTTATTTAGTTTCCCTGCCTGACATTCTAGCTCCTGGCCTTCTAGAAACAGAGAAGCTGTTGTCACAGTGCCAAGACGTGACAAATGATGTGGAGGGAGTGTTATGATACAGCCATCCATCCACTGTCAGAGGCCAGGACCACAAGGGGATGGAAATGAACGAGAAAACTGTTAATTGTATAGTTCTAAAGCTTTCCCAGAGAAACTTCCGAGGGAAGTATGTTTTGCCCTCACCCAGAAATGCCAAATGTCCTGAAAGCCGTGAGGGGACATGTCACCAGCTAATCAGAAGACAAGCAAAGCTAGG